>NW_026712238.1:1459345-2059345 GCF_030504385.1 Musca domestica | reverse complement strand
GAATAGTCAAAGTTAATTACGCTTTTACACCCACAAGTCTATGTTCTTGTTCATAGAAAAATTCAATGACGATTAAACAATACCCGCGTTGTTGTCCATCAATCGGTAAACATCACTATAGATCGGCGGGCCTGGGACTATATGGGGACTGTACAAAATATTTACGTATGTTGACATTTTTCTGTAAGATGGTTCTCTACTCACAAAGTAGCCTAAATACAGCAAATAATAGCCAAAATAGTTGAAAAATCAGGGATACATTTATATAAGGGTTATACCAAAACGTGGCCCAACCAATATTCTCTTGGGGGTTACAAATTCAATAGAAAACAAAATTTTCTTTTCTGACCACCAATTAGATGTGAAAGTGGACTTAGGGATACTCCAATATGAGGACTTTACTTAAATAAATTCCTATTTGGCAATTATCTGTATGGTGGTTCCCTACCCCAGAGTGGCATAAATACAATTATTAACCAAATCAATTAATGAATGTGGTCAAGACCAAAATGGGCCCTACTCTGAAAATTTCAATCTTTATGCGAAAAGGTTCTCTACCTCCTTAGAAACAAAGATGCCAAATAATGGCCAAAACATTTAAAAAGTGACCAAGACACCAAAAATAGCTTAAATCATACGATGGTTATATAAATATGAAATCGGGTTGTACCCTTATCCGTGAGTTATGATCGATATCATGACCTGAAAAAGCGATTTAGGGTATCTTGAATGTTTGGGAAGATTTTCTGGAAGGATAGAAATCCTTTTCTTACTAAGAGTCCCATTCGCTCTACTATTTTCCACCCTTTATATTTGGTATTTTTCTGATTGTACATTGGACGGATTATTGTGACAGGACAGAAGTAGTTCCACGCTTTGAAATGAGCCCCATTAGGCTTTTTCGGTAATTTTTGTTTGTTCAAATGTGTTCACATCTTCCAGCTGAACCACGATGTCGGCCCTTTGGTTGAAAGGTAGATGTCAGTTAACATCTTATTTCCCACTTATTTCATTTTTGGTGAAAATTTGTATATAGTGAAAAATTATTCTTTATTTTGTTCACAAAAAATTTACTGAATTCAATTAGATAATACAAATTGAAAAAAATTGACAAAAAAAGAATAACACAATGAAAAAATCTTCAACTTGTTCGCTGATTTTTTACAGCAAATGTTTAAAGATCCTTATATAGCTTGTCAATAGAATGTACTTCTATTTTAAAATTCGATTCCATTAAATTATTTCGACATCATCTATTCCGTTTCGCCACCACATAATTCGGTACAACACTTCCATGTAAGTCGCCATCAATTTCATTTCTCAAGAAATCAAGTCAATTAAATAAATTGGTGTTAATATTTGAATTCAAAAATAAAATATAAAAAACACTACAAATGTACATTAGAAAAAAGTAAGTCAAAATGGAAAAAATCATGCAAAATAAAACATTACTATTGTACATTTCAAAAGTCAAAATGAAAATGTTAGTATATCACATTTTTACGCGATTTTTTTTTGGATATTATCCTTTTCGGAGAGAAGACAATTCCGAATTTGTATGAATCGTTAAAATCAGTCCAGCGGTTCATAAGTTATAAGCGTAGTAACTAACACAACTTTCTTTTATATAATAGAAGATAGATATAGATTAAAAAGTACTGATAACGACAGTTCCTCAGGCCCAAATAAATACTTAGAGGGCGATGAAAAGTCAACAGTATCTCGTGTAATAATTTTCAATCCGATATCTCCTCTATATTGGCAAATATAAGGATTTTAGATAAATCAAAATTGTGGGCGCAAAAGTGGGCGTGGTCTATATTTTTTTCTTTAAAAACCTAACTCGGAGTATGACGAAAGTTTTTACAAAAAATTATGCAAATCGGTCCAGCCGTTTTCAACTGATTCCGTTACCAACAAACAACAATTGATTTTTATATATATAGATTTAATTTAAATAAGTGTTAAGAATCGCAAAAGATTGTGCAAAGTTTTAAAATTCAAAAAAAAAGGGGACTATATCATGATTTTCAACAGTCCAACTGATTGATACCGCAAAATTCACTTCGATGGATTCGGGTGGCAGAAACACCCTCCAATTCAAGGTGGGGGATATAAAAACCATTTGTCTCAGTATCCCCCATTTTCTGACGAATGGTAAAATTTCTAAACATTATTCCATACAAATTGCTTCCTAATTCTGTTTGCAGTCATAATATCTGAACCACAGACTGTACAATACATGCAGAGCTACATAAACGTCATTCAAATCTTACGCAGTAAGCCAAATTGTATATTCTTCTTCATCATCATCATCATTATTATCATTGCAGTAGTCTTAATCATCATCATCGTCATAACAATCATCATCATCACCACTATCACATCATCCGTATTTTAAATAACAACAAAAACGAGTATAACAGCAGCAACAACAACAGTCAGTGTACGTATAACTTGAAATGGTGCATTCACATTGCGGTAGTGCATATCCCAAGGATTATGCAAATTTGTGAGAGTGTCATTTGCAGAATTCAAAACCGAAATGAACGACTTTGTGTCACAATAAGAGCTCATGTTAAATTGTTGGTGTATGTGTGTGTGTGTGTGTGTGGTAATGAAAGATAATTTCAATGCTTACATTAAGGCTACATTTTCGCAAAAACAGCAACAACAAAAAACGTACAACATGCAACCAAGGCGAGACATTTCTTGCGAATGCTTTAAGGCACTTCTGTGGCCAGGTAACTGCAAAACCGGAATTCAACATCTTTAAAGAAAATTCTCCCAAAAAAGAGTGGAAACCAGCTTCAATTCGCCCAACACACTTTATGCAAAGTTACAAAACTTAAAGTACTTCTCCACATGGCATCATGTCGGATACTTATGTGTGGGGGAAAACTAACTTAAAGTTAATATGAAAACTAAACTTTTCCCAAAGCCCAATTAGGGAAGTAAAGAATGGGCCGAAAAAGAAACTAATTCCATCAAGCCACTAGAATGGTAAGAAGAAATAACCGGGCAACTCAAAACATCACTTAGACCTATATTCCTACATATATATACTTATGTACACATGGCAACACACACAAAGTGGGAATCTATGTATGTCAGATGATATTGATACAGCTCGTTCAAATGTCAGTGCCTTTTCAAGTGTTTAATTGGCAAAGTGCCATTAAACAGAAAACAGCTGAACAGCAGAGGACAAAAAAAAAAAGAACTGACCCAATTGAAATGGCAAATGTTTGCTGCCAGTTTGCCATTCTAGCTATCATATTGCAAATGAGACAAACAATAATGAAACGTGGCACTGAAATTTTGACATTAAACAAAAAGTAGCAGAAAAGGCAAAAGAACCGATGACATCAAAAAGAGACACAAAATGGTTATTGTTTTCCATCTTAATTTGACACAGAAACCAAAAAACATTGAACAAATATTTTAATAATTGTTATGAGCCAGCAGTCATTCTTGGTCATGGCATGCAGGAAAACGACAAAGCAATTTTCATTTGGCAACAGATGTCAAATATTTGGCCTGTGTGTGAGTTCTCGTAGTCCTTGGTACGGGCTCAAAGACATATTTATTAAAATGTTGCATTTTTTTTTTTTTGAAATTAACTATTTAAAAACAGTCATTGTTTGTGTCAATTATGGTTATTTGGAAATAACGGAAATTTTGTGGAAAATGGGTTGTTACTACAATAAACAAAAACAGATACTAAAACAATATAAATTAATCACACAAAAAGTTATTAAAATATCAGTCGGTTCGCCGACATATATACCCCCAGTGTTATTTTTATACCCTCAGCCATATGGCTACAGAGGGTATATATCATTTTATACGACAAAAACGAGCTTCATCGAAATAACGGTTTTAGACCCTAGGTCTCTTTGGACCAAATCCGTTTTACGACATTTGGAGTCGATCTAGCGATGTCCGTCCGTCGGTCTGTCTGACTGGTGCCCACGATTTGATCCAAACTTGGTACATCCTAATATTATTCTCAAAATTAGATCGAGTTCGGAGATGGGCAATATCGGTCCACTCCTTCGGGTACCTTTCCCACAAAAAAAAAAACAATATTTTTATACCCTCCACCATACTATGGAGGGTATATTAACATTGTCATTCCGTTTGTAACTCCTCGAAATACTCATGTAGGTCCACGTTTTCATATAGCCCCCATATAACGGTACCTCCAGATATTCGGTATTTTGATGATTTTAGCGAAATTATTCTCCGGAATAGTTTCAAATTTGGTATTTGATGTTCGAAATGGATACTACAGCCTATGGCAGAAAATTATCTGTGCAGGTCCACGTCTTGGTATAGCCCCCATATAACGGTACCCCCCAATATACGATATTTTGATGATTTTAGTGTCATTATTCACCCGAATTGTTTCAAATTACGTATTTAGAGTTCGTAATGGGAACTACAGTCTGTGACAGAAAATTGTGTATGCAGGTCCAGGTCTTCGTATAGGCTCCATATATCAGTTTAGGTACTATACCCACCGAAATTGTTTGAGATGTCGTATTTGAAGTTCGTAGTGGTTGCTACAGCCTGTGATAGAAAATTGTCTATGCTGATCCAAATCTTCGAATAGATCCGATGTAACGATACCTCCCTATGTTCGGTATTTTGATGATTTTAGCTACATTATTCACCGTTTATTTCAAGTTTCGAATTTAAATATGGTAATGGCTTATGACAAAGAATGCCTATGTAGGTCCACATCGTATAGACCCCAAAATGACGGCTATATTCGGTATTTTGAAAATTTTAACAGAATTTTCGAAGAATTTTATTTTTTTTTTTTTTAATTCCATATTTGTTTTTGCAATAATTTTAACTTTTTTAAAATGTAATATAAAAGTCCGATTTAGTCCAATCCTTCTGGTACCTCCCCCACAAGGGGTCAAAATTTTGTGTATCTATGAAGCTCATAAGATGCGAAAATAACACCCGATTCTCCTCAGACTTTGCATGTCTCAATATTTCCATCAACACAAAATCGGCTATAAAGATGGAATATATCGGACATTTCTTCTGGACCCACATAGGGTTCAATATTTTAAAAAACCAAACGCTCAAAGAAAACGTAATAAACATGCAGCTCTCTTCAAATTTCACACATACAAACATTTTTGCTAACACAAGATCTGTTGTAAAGATGATATATATCTGCGATCCCCTTCTGCTACCTCACCCACAACAAGTGTCACAACACTTTTATCTATCATAACTTGCGAAACAACTTACTTTATCTTAATATTTCTCTCAACCTGAGATGTATATGGAATTTATGATTTCTCATAAATTGAATATAAATTTTAGATTTTCTTGTAATTTTGCCCATACAAATATATTTATCTGTAGTAGATGAGATATGGAAATAGGTCGACTATATGTAGTATCTCTCGCACACTTTTAACATTTTCTAAAAAATAGCACATATCTCATATAAAGTAAAGGAAGCGACTAATGTACTTCAAACCTGGCACGTCGCAATATTTATATCATAAATATTTATGTCCGATACGAAAGGAGTGGGCCATGCACACAACCGACTTTGGGTAATTGGGTAATGATTTCGCGTTTTACGAGCTTTGTGAGTAATTTAGTCCGTTGCTGGGTTAGCAGACCTTGACTGGGTAGAAATATTAGAAATTGCGAAATTTATTGCTCCCATCAATACCGAATATAGTATATAGTACCAGGCAGTACTTTTCGGATTCAGATTTCCGATTTTAAACATTACCTGTCCCGCCAATACCAGATTATACCAAATATAGTACAATTTATTATTTTTCGGGTGATTGTGGTACATATTCCCAAACCACTTGTTTATCACAAACCTACCACCAACGGTGTCCGCAATACAAATTTTTCCTGTTTCATCCGTTCACCCTAAATCAAACTGTTCCAAATTTAGTAGCGCACACTTGGTTCATATTTCCAAAACCACATTCATGTATCAAATTTACTTTCCAACCTTGATTCGCATACCAAATTTGAAACTTTTATCTCTATTCGTTCACATAACACCAAATGATGCAATTTTAGAAGTTTTGGTAACCTTAAAGTTCGAATTTCCAAAAACCCCTTGGCACATCTATCCATCAGTGAGTCCCATTCCAGAATTCTACCTTATTCCGCTTGTCCAATACAAAGTATTCTATTTTTAGTATATTTTAGTACTTGTACCTATTTAGTACGAATTTTCAAAAAAAAAATCGCAGAATTATCAGACGCCTACGTACCAAGACTGTCTCTCACGCAATATTTCAATATTCTAGCTTCAGTTGTTTCGTCTTAGCGTTGATTCTAGCTCAGTCAGTTAATCTACTATTTCACTTTATTTGTATTGGCAATTGATTGATCAAACTTGAGGCCTAGGTCACCGACCTATATTACGGGAACAGACAGACCTAATATTATCTCTATTTTATGGCAGGCTCAATACATGGCATTCATCATCATTACGCCACATTTCGAACGAATTGAGATAGAAGAAATTTTTGCACACATGTGTATTTTCCCGGTAGGGAGGTTAAGTTTGTAAAGGGGCCTAGTCGGTCCAAGTCTTCGTATAGCCCCAATATAACGGTACCTCTCGATATTCGGCGTTTTTATGCTTTTAGCGGCATTATTCAGCAGAATTGTTTCAAAAATCGTGTTTGAAGTTCGTAATGGGTACTACTGAATTTGGTTGCTTTTTTACTTCTTTCGCTTTTTTTTAATTTCATGAAGTCTCAATTCGATGACGACATATTTTAAATTTTGAAAAAAAAAAATAAATTGAGACAAAATTATATTCGTAAGTAACAATAAACATATACACAATAAGACACTAGGTAAAATAATTAAGATTTTTTCGACCAAAAAAATATAAGGTAGGAAAAAGGTAAAAAGCCAATTTTGAATTTTGACAATATTAAAAAATATCTCAGAATGCACCTGTTTCTAAAGAAATATCTTTATTGCTAATATTTCTCAGGGAATATGAGGTCAAAATTTATCATTCAACCCCCAAAACACCGAATATCGGTGGTTGATTAAAATAACAGTATCGTGTCTGGACCTTTATTGTGCTACGAAACAAATATCAATTAAGAAGTCGAAATAGCATATTATAAATATTTTTTTTTAATGCAGTAATTACCTGAAATATTCAAAAGACCTTAAATTTGGCAGATACGTGTTGCGAATCCGAAACTTGCTTGTGTAAAGTGGATGTTCTCAAGGAGAAAACTAAACAAAAAATTATTGCTGATTCAGTTAGAAAAAAGGGGGTGAAAAGCTTCAAACTACTTGACATTCGTTGTACTTTTATAAGAGGTCGTAAAGGTAATACAATTTTATGGTTTATATATTTTAAATGATAGTTTCTATCATAAAAAATTAAGAATAATTTTGACGAGAGAGTATGGATTAAACAATAAACTATTCGCATGTTTTGGCAAATTAATAGACAATTGAATAGGCAAAAGTCAATGATCATTGGTAAAACAAAATAAAAACATTTACTTTATTTCGCATACTTCTGGACAAGATTATTTAAGCTTTTTCTTTTCTTCTCTCTCAATTCCCCAAGAAAAACTTAATTATTCTCCATAGCAACAAAAAAATCCTCCACATCTTTTAAACTGTACTTAAATATTTTACGAGTGTGTGCTAAATGCTTGTCATTGTTGTAACGGATGTTATAATCGGATCACATACACAATTTATTACAAACACACACACATTATCATTTAAATATAATAGCACAAACATAATTATAAATCCGTTGCGTACATTACTTACTGTTTACACTTACTGCTTTGTCCGTAAAACACACGGGATTTAAAACAAAGGCCAGCAACATTTGATTATTGTAACGGGGAAACGCAACTCTGCCGCGCACATATAATATATAATGAGGTCGAAGCAATGATGAAAAAACAAGTAGAAAGTCGCGGAATTCGGCCGGGTCGAAATTTGAACACCCTCCTTCACGTGTGAAAACTGAATGATTTTGAAATCAATTGCCTCAAATTCGTGACCTTGAAAACATAGATTTTTGGGAAATAACTTTACATCGGGGCAATTCCAATCTCGACTTGTATTCGATGATATTTTTAGAATTTCTATAAAATTACAGTCATTTCTAATAGAATTTCGTTAATTTTCTCATCCGACCTAAGGTTGATTCAAATGATATCGGATATTTATGAGTTGAAATATATACTCTCTACAGAAATAGGCTGAGAATAAAAACTGGGTGGTATTTGAGAAATGTGTGGTTTGCAAGGATGTTGTAAAGGCCGGTTTTTGGATTTACGACTTAAAGAGTATGAATTCACCAGCTGCGGTATCATGGGTTTTAACGAACCTATAAACTTAAAAATGGTTATGTGGATTACAGTTGGTATAAAAGGACGAGATAAATTTTAATTTTTCGAAATACGAATGTTACGAGCATGTCAAATACGATACTACTACAGGCTTCTCAGACCATGTAGTAAACAGTATAGTTAGCAATGTGTACTAACTGACCTCATAACATACTACCAGATACTTTATGTGAAATAACGGTACGAAAGAAACATAATTGTACTTAATTCAAAGCTACTGGCATTGAGCAATGGAGGGTAGATTAAGATTGTTATTCCGTTTGTAACTCATCGAAATAAGCATTTAGACTCCATAAAGTATATACAGGGTGAGATAAAAAAAACCGCAACAAAGTGAAATGCCATAATTTTTACATTTTTTTTAAATTTTATTGAATGAAAGCAAAAAATGTCGGAAATAGTTTCAAATTTTATAATAAGTTTAGATTTGTTTGAATTGGTCACCTTTGGCACGAATTAAGGCCTTCAAACGACCAATGAAACCGTCACACACTGCCCGAATGTAGCTCTGCGGTATTTTGGTGCATTCCCAGCGAAGCGCCTGCTTGAGGTGATCGCGTGCTGAGAGCGATGGTGCTGAGTCCTGTTGGAATGTCTAAGGTTTGCGGTCAAAATGTTTGCATGCCCAAGGCTTTAATACACCCTTCAGAATATTTTCGCGATAATATTAGGGATTCATTCTGATGCCACGGTCGATTAATACGAGTTCTTGAGTTCTGGTGCCCAACCGTTTGTTTGATTGGTTATAAACTGCCTACAACGAATGTTTTCTCATCGGAGAAACCCAAATTCATGAGTTCACCACTTTCGGCCAAGCGAAGAAACTCTTTAGCTCTTTTGAGTCTATTTTCTTTCTGTTAAGTTCTTGCCCTTTTTTGGAATTTCAATGGCGAATGGAATGTTGCGATATGTTTAGCTCACGAGCCATTTTTCGGCCTCTGCGCGGGTCTCGATCAAGTCGCTTCTTTACTTTTCGAACCATTTTTGCTGATGTTGCTGTTTCCTTGACGTCGGGCTACTGGTACAGGGCTACACGGTAACGAGCGATAGCGATGTTCCAGCCAAATATAAAGATATAAGATTCTTTTTAGATTGAGCCATGTGAGCCATTCTTTATAGATTTAGTCATGGAAATTACTCTAGCTTCTGAGCAAAATAAAGTAGGTTCCATAAAATTTTTGTTGAGATCCATGTTATGTTCGTAGATTATATTTATTTGATATAGTATGTTTTAGTCATATTTTTTCCGTAAATTGGCAGATCCATGTTTAGGTATAACCCTCCTTTCATATTCGGTTGTTTCATGATTTGTGCCACGTTTCTCACCGGAATAGTATCAAATTCGGTATTTAAAGTTCGTTATGGATACTAACTAAACTGACAGAAAATTATACCGGTACAAGTCGACGTATAATCTCCATATAACGGTATCTCCAGATACTCGATATTTTCATAATTTCAGCTACACTTCTTAACGGCATTATTTCCAAAGACCGAAAATTGATGTTGGATGTTGTATGGTTTGTAATATTAGCCCAAATAGGATACATTTTAGCAGATACTACCAAATTTATATTGAAAATTGAATTTAGTTTAGAATTAGGTATTAACGAATTAAGGAAAATTGATTTAAATTCAACTATAGCTCCAATATATATGTTTCAACCGATTTTATATCTAAGTCTCCAAATGCGTATTATATAAGAAGGATATTCGGTATAAGATATTACATAAGTCTTTGAAAGCCAAATTTTGTCGAAATCGATTCAGATTTGGATATATCTCCGATGTATATTTCTTCAAATTTGAATTTGATTTTATAAGAGTTGTAGTATTTCAACATTTTAACCCTTTGGGGGGTGGAGGTGACATTGTTGATGGAGCGGAAAGATATTGTCCATTTTCGCACCTATCCTAGCACTGTTGCAAATATTAGGATTTGCAAAGTTGGAACAAAATCGGAATAACCTTTTTTTGGAGTAAAAATTGTTTATATACCCTCCGCCATAGTATGGAGGGTATATTAAGTTAGCCATTCCGTTTGTAATACCTCGAAATATACATTTTAGACCCCACGAAGTATGTATATTCCTGATCAGCAAAAAATTCTATGTAGATTTAGCGATGTCCGTCCGTCTATCCGTCTGTGGAAATCACTCTAGCTTCTGAACGATATTCGGTATTTTGATAATTTTAGCGACATTTTTTGCCGGAATTGTTTCAAATTTGGTATTTTAAGTTTGTAATGGATAGAGCCTATGACAGAAGATTGTCTGTGCAGGTCCACGTCTTCGTATAGCCACCATATAACGGTACCTCCCGATATTCGGTATTTTAATGATTTTAGCGACATTATTCACCGGAATTCTGTAAATTGGCAGTTTGTATTCCCTAAACGTTGGAAACATATTTGCAAAGATCTGTCCATATAGATCCATGTTTAGGTATAGCCCTACTTTCTTATTCGGCTGTTTGTTGATTTCATGATTTGTGCCACGTTTATCACCGCAAATATATCAAATTCGGTATTTGGAGTTCGTTATGGATACTACCCAAACTGACAGAAAATTATACCGGTACAAGTCGACGTATAATCTCCATATAACGGTATCTCCAGATATTCGATATTTTCATAATTTCAGCTACACTTCTTAACGGCATTATTTCCAAAGACAGAAAATTGATGTTGGATGTTGTATGGTTTGTTCGCCAAACGTGTAATATTAGCCCAAATAGGATACATTTTAGCAGATACTACCAAATTTATATTGAAAATTTAATTTAGTTTAGAATTAGGTATTAACGAATTAAGGAAAATTGATTTAAATTCGACTATAGCTCCAATATATATGTTTCAACCGATTTTATATCTAAGTCTCCAAATGCGTATTATATAAGAAGGATATTCGGTATAAGATATTACATAAATCTTTGAAAGCCAAATTTTGTCGAAATCGATTCAGATTTGGATATATCTCCGATGTATATTTCTTCAAATTTGAAAATAATGCTAATGTAAATCAGTAAGCAAAGGCCATAGTGCGGGGCCGATCATGTAATACCCATTTTACTCGTTTTTTTAAATAATGCCATAATGCCCGCACAAGGCATTTGTCTTATATCTATCTTCCTCAGTCGTGCTAATTGGTATTCAAAACATTTTCACATAAAAGTTGTGATCGAATACAAGACTTAGATGAATCAACAATCGGAGAGGCTCAATCAAATAGTCACATCGATTCGGACACTCGCATCAATTGTTTTAGTATCTTCAAAGGTGAATATTTGACTATTTTTGATGCTTCTCAAGCTTTTGAGCCGAAATAAAATTATAACAACCTGCTTATATTGTAATATAGGCTACAAAAAGTCACCCTATTCTATTTTGCACACCCTTTCCTTGCTGTAGGAAGCCATCTCAATTTACGTTATTGCAAACCAATATCTCTTTAATAATATATGTATCATAGAGCCAAGGGTAAAAATATGATACATTTCTAACAAAATCTCGCCTGCGTAAACCAAATATTAAACCTTTATGTACCCATTGTGCCTAATGTACGTATTGTCTAAAGTACGAAACTGCACTTATGCCAATGAAATCTAATGGGATTTTTATAACAATATCTATGTGGGCATGTATGTGTGATTATTATTTGTTTTTTGCTTTCTTTCAACCATTTATTTTTTCATTCCATTTTCCTTTTTCTATTGTAAAATACCCAGAGGAATAATTATAATAATGATTTTCATATTGCAACAACAGCAGTGGCGACAATAACCCCTCGAGCTACATGGTTGATGATGTGGGATACAACATGAGTATCTTTAAAATGTGTTGTGTGTATGTGTGTGGGGAAAAGGGAATATATGTGGTATATAATAATCTCTAGTGTTCTAAACCATACGCACACACGGACAAACATGGGGCAATTCAATTATGAAGTCATTTCTAAATGAAGTCATTAAATCAATGACAATTAAAGTTAAATACATGTACGAAGGAAATTAAATAGAAATAAATGGTAAAATATTAGAAAGAAAATCATTAAGATCTAGAATATTAATATAAAGATCTAGATATCCTATCTGACTCCTCAGTAAAGATTAAATGAATTGAAATTTCTCACAAAAGGAAGTTCTTCGTAAGAAAAAATCTGATGCTTAAAATATTTATATAACTGGGAATACCCATAAAATAGTAACAAGTATCAGTCGGTTTTGCCGACAGATGTATACCCTCAGCCAATATTCGATTATTTAAATATATTTTAACTTATGTTATGATTATTCAAATTGTTAACCCTCTGAAGGAAAGGACTAATGTTATCCATTTTGTATCGGACCTAAATAAATATGATATAAATATTGCGACATGGCAGGGTTGGACTACATTGGTTACTTCCCTCACTTTGTAAAAAGTATGTGATAATTTTTAGATAATGTTAAAATATGCGTGAGTTACCAGATATAGTCGATCGGAGTATTCCATTTTCATCTAATACAGATAAAACAAGTAAGCAAAGGCTACAGTCGAGCGGGGCCGACCGTTTAATACCCTACAACACTATAATAAATGATACACTTTATATAGGCCAGATACTCGAAAGTATTCCACAAGATATTGTGACAAATAATAAAAGAAAACCATCAGGTTTCGTTCTCTAATTTTCGAATAATAGAAACTTGAACTAATTTGCTCATTTCCAATTTATTGGTAGATGAGCTATAATCTCTCAGAAGTGGCAAAAGATTAACATTTATTATTGGTTTTTGACTAAAACGCATCTATATGAGATACAGACATTTGACTATACTCTTCAACGAAATCAGCCTTAACGAAATAGTCAGAAGTGCGTCTTTCCTGTATTTGTGAATTCTCCAAAAAGTCACTCGAATGGATATTTTCGTATTTTGTCTACAAAAGTTGGCAAACTATTTCACACATTGAATATTTTTGGATGGCCATCTAAAACTGCTTGGCTTTTGCAATGCCCGGTAACCCCCATTCAAATGTGCGTGAGGATCGGGCAATAATTACGACCTGCTGATAATTTTGCAGTTTTTTTGGTCCATTTCAACCCCTAAATATATGGCGATCATCTCCAAAAAGGGTAGGCTTCTATTCTGACCCTCATTCAAAATTTCGTTAGGATCGGGCCATAAATGCGATCTGTATATGATATCCTAACTACTTAGTTTTGTTAGCTACCAAATGTTTAATTCAAAATGAAAATATGTCAAAAATATGACAAAATTGAAAAAATATGAGAAAATGTTACAAATCCAATATTTTCATCTTTAGAGAGATATTTTAATGCGATTTTTAGACGTTTTTTCTTTCCTAACAAGAGGCCATTCTGAATTAATGAGAACTGTCGAAATCAGTTCAGCCGTTCTCGACATATAAGAGATCTTTCAAGCATATCTTCTTTGATAGACATATATATCGCACATATTTTGCTATATATCCGATTTGTTGGATGTTAACATCAATGTAAAGGTCAGAAGTAACCTTGTGATGGCTTTGTGATTTCGCCGGGATTTAAAATATTCGCGGTTTAATGGAAAATTTTGAATTTTTTCAACACAAAAGATATGGTCTATTTTACCCGCTAAATATTATCCGATGACCACCCAAATTGGTAGGCTTCTTCCCCGCCCTAAACTCTAGCTACATGCGTCGATTGGTCTATAATGGCGACCTGTATAGCTACTGCAAAATCCGACATTTTTTCAGTATTTGGTCCATTTCAACACCTAAACATTTGGCGATCATCTCCAAAAGAAATAGGGTTCTATTCTGACCCTAGCCCCACCTCCATTCTAAATTTCGTGAAGATCTGGCCATAATTGCGACCTGTAGAGTGATTGCAAATTAACATGGACAGACGGACAGACGGACGGACGGACATACATAGCTAGATCGGCTCAGCTCGGTGATAGGAAGATCCATCCTCGGAGATAGGAAGATCCATATATACTTTCCTATGTGGGAAATCAATATTTCGTGGTGTTACATAATTTTTCGCCCAATCAAACTTATAATACCCCAACACATAGTGTTGTAGGGTATAAATATTGGTATTAAAAATTACAAAAAAAATCTAACATTCATATCCAATTTTATGCGAAATCATAAATTCCATATACATTTTAGGTTTCTGGTAGAGAAAAAGCTTAGATATAGCAAGTTGTAAAAAATCGCTGACTTGTTTCGCAAGTTATGACAGAAAAACGTATTGAAAATTGTCACTCTTTGTAGGTGAGGTACAAGAAGGGGTTCGCGGATATATATCATCTGCACAACAGGTCCTGCTTTAGAAAAATGTTTGTATGTGTGAAATTTGAAGAGAGTTGGATGCATATTTCGCTTTCTTTGAGCATATTGCCTTTTGAAAATCTTGTGGGGCAGGTACCAGAAGAAATGGTTCAATCTCTCCCATCCTTATAAAAGATTTTGTGGTGATAGAAATATTGAGATGTACCAATTCTGAATGGGATCGGATGTTAGTTTCGCATTTTATTAGCTTTATGGATATTCCAACTGTTGGATGCGTGGGATGCTTGAAATATAAAGAGAAGAAGATGTTTATTTCGGATTTTATGTTCGTATTGGTTTTTTAAAACTTTGTTTCTTAATGGGGAAGGTACCAGAGCAAATGGTCCGATCTCAACCATCTTTATAACAGATTTTATGTTGATGGAAATATTGAGATGCACTAAGTCTAAATGGGAGAGGCTGTTAATTTCGCGTTTTATGAGGTTGAAGGACCCTTTGCGGTGGAGGTACCAAAATGAGTGAACCGATATATTCCACCTTCACACCAGACCTTGTGTTAATAAGAATATTGTAATGCGGACTAATCGGGCTCTTATATCACATTTTATAAGAGTTGTAATATTTCAACATTTTGACCCATTGGTGTGGAGGGGGGGTGAGGAAGTTGATGGAGTGGACCGATATTGTCCATTTTCGCACCTATACTAGCACTGATGCAAATATTAGGATTTGCAAAGTTGGAACAAAATCGGAATAACCTTTCTTTGTAGTAAAATATTTTTTTATACCCTCCGCCATGGTATGGAGGGTATATTAAGTTTGCCATTCCGTTTGTAATACCTCGAAATATACATTTTAGACCCCACAAAGTATGTATATTCCTGATCAGCAAAAAATTCTATGTAGATTTAGCGATGTCCGTCCGTCTATCCGTCTGTGGAAATCACTCTAGCTTCTGAACGATATTCGGTATTTTGATAATTTTAGCGACATTTTTGCCGGAATTGTTTCAAATTTGGTATTTTAAGTTTGTAATGGATAGAGCCTATGACAGAAGATTGTCTGTGCAGGTCCACGTCTTCGTATAGCCACCATATAACGGTACCTCCCGATATTCGGTATTTTAATGATTTTAGCGACATTATTCACCGGAATTGCTTCAAATTTGGTATTAGAAGTTGGTAATGGACACTACAGCCTATGACAGAAAATTGTCTGTGTGCAGGTGCACGTTTTGGTATACCCCCATATAATAGTACATTCCTATATTCAGTATTATGATGGTGCAGGTCCGCGTCGTCGTATAGACACTAAAATAACGGCTACCTTCGGTATTTTTAAGATTTTAACAGAATTTGTAACGGATTTTATTTTTATGAAAATTACCAAATTCGTTATAAGTGGTGGAGGGTATTCAAAGTTCGGCCCGGACGAACTTAAAGGTTTTTTTTTTGAAAATGTCGATCTTTTGCTGGGGAGTTACCAGAAGGGGTGGACCGATATTGCCCACCTCCGAACTCGATCTAGGTTTTATAATAATATTACGATGTACCAAGTTTGGATCAAATGGGATACTCCCTTCGAGAGTTATAGTGCGCACCAGCCAGGCAGATGGACAGAAGGACGGACGGACGGACATCGCTGAGTCGACTCTAAATTTTCTGAAACGGATTTGGTCCAAAGAGACCTAGGGTCTAAAATTTTAATATCGATGAGGCACGTTTTGGCCGTGTCAAATGATATGTACCCTCTCTAGCCATATGGCTGAGGGTATGAAAACATTGAAATTTGGAAAACAAAGATAAATGGTCTGTTCCAGAACTGCAGGAATGTTAAACTTTTTACAACAAGGTGGCGTAAAAGTAATTCTCCTATCAGAAAATGCTATAAATTTTACGATTGCAGCCAAAAAACATCGTTATATCTGTCAAGTAGATATGCATGCCCAAGGTGGCGCAAAAGTAAACTTTCGATGTTTTTAGGCTGTAATTAAGACATTAGAGGCCAATCGTAAAATGTATAGCATTTTCTGAAGGGAGGATTATTTTTGCGGCACCTGTTACAAAAATCGATTTTCTCTTTACGGTACCGAAAAAAATTGGATAAATAGTATATTCTTGCAGGTTCTGGAACAGAGCCAAAGATACTGTGTGATTTCTCACAAAAGTTTCATAAAATTTAAATTGCTCGCAAAAGAAAATTCTTTAATAGACAAAATCGGACGACGAAAAAATTTATAAAAGAGCGAATATACATCAATAATCTTGATAAAGCCATCTTATTGTTATAAAGGGCGAACTCATACATTAGGTGCCTATATACCTGAATTCAATGCATCTTTCATATATCCTCAGTTTGCATTACAAACCCACTTAACTTTCAGTGCTAATTTATACCATATTATTTTTTAGCACCACAAAGATCTCGAATTGACACTTGTTTGTGTCAAATTCATAAAATTTGCTTATAATTAATTTCTCTTCATTAAATTACCAAGTGTTTAACAAGAAGTATTAAAAATATCCATTATAATTAAATTGATTCCAAATTAGTTTACGTAATTTCCCCATGAGATGGGATGTATACATTTTGTGTTTTTCTTTGTCTTCTGCCATTGTTTGGTAAATTATTTAAACTATATTGGTTGCCTGCCATTCAGACAAATTTAATTTGATTTTCATTCTACATTGTTAGGCTGCTGTGAAGGACATTCGTAGACACATCGATATTTTCAAACGTCACATGCAAATCAAAATACGACTCTTCCAAGAAAAACCACACAACGACATCAAAATACAATGGAATAGCAAGCAAAACAATAAAACAATGACAACAAATTCGGAAGTTTCAATTTTGTTGTACAACATAGAAACCCCAATTCAAATTTTCTTATATTGTTACAAAATTGTTGTTGGAAAACAATTGAATGTGTTTTTTCGTACACACACATTGCCAATATTGTTTTAGAGGGTATTTCAATAAGTACTAAATTTTTTGAGTAGTGCAATACACGTATTAGCATTTTTATAGTTTACATCACAAGTAACCTAAATAGGCACGCTATTTATACCCTACAACACTATGTGTTGGGGGCATTATAAGTTTTTTAAAGCATCGCTTTAATGGTCAGGAGTGACCTTTTAATGTAGTTGTGATTTGGCTAGGGTTAAAAATATTCGTGATTTAATGGAAATTTCCTATTTACTTACATAAAAGTTAGGGTCTATTTTACCCGCTAAATATTGTCCGATGGCCGCCCAAATTGGCCCAGGTCTAACCTCTAACTCCATGTAAATTCCCTCGTCGTTTGGTTCATAATTGTGGCCTATAGAGCAACTGCCAAATCAGGAATTTTTTCTGTTTTTGGTCCAATTCAACCCCTAAATATAGTGCGATCATCTCCAAAAATAATAGGGTTCTATTCTGACCATAACCCCACCTCCATTTTCAATTTCGTGAGGATCGGTTCATAATTGCGACCTGTAGAGTGATTACAAATTAACATGGACAGACGGACGGACGTACATAGCTAGATCGACTCAGCTCGGCGAGATAGGAAGCTCTATATATACTTTCCTATGTGGGAAACCAATATTTCGATGTGTTACATATTTTTTGGCCCAATTAAACTTATAATACCCCCAACACATAGTTTGTAGGGTATAATAATTTTAGGTAAAATAAATGGGAAGAAAACTCTTTAAATCTATAAATACCTTGTATGAAATTGTTGTCAGTTTCCAACTCACCTGACAAAAAAAAAATAGAAAAAATAAAACAAGTATATATGCAACAACAAAAAGTATGCAGTTAGTTAAATTTAATTTTGCAAATTTTTAAAATCAAAATTCTTAGATAATATTATTCAACACTATAACATAAAATGACATTTTAAACTTGGCTGAAGGGTCAAAAGAATTTTCAATATTATGGAGCCCTTCATATGATTATTTTAATTAATATTAATTAATTGTCGGAAATATGATCAAGACCCTCTAAGTAACTAAAATAATGGGGTGCCTTTAAAAACGGGCTATAACAAAATGTGAACCCTTCTTGAAATATGGTCTAGAATAGTTGTTTTTTTATTACTTTTTCCCCAATATAAGTATTCTGAAAGAAATTGACTCAGTTAAGAAAAGTATATAATCAAAACCATTCAACTTCCACTTTTAATATAAATTTCAAATGTAATTCAAATACAATTGGTTATTAATAGAAATATATTTTATCCTGATACATTTAGTTAAATTTTGTGTGCCACTCCCAGATTAAAACTAAATTTTATGCTATTTTCATGCATCATCTCAAAGAAAGACCAAGGAAAAATGGCTATACTTGGTCCTGCGCAGGCAATTTTTTATCAAAGTCCGTTTTTTGAAATTCAAATGCCAAATATAAGACCATTCCGGAATAAAATATGGTTTAAATGATCAATATATTGGATATAGAGAAACTTAATGTTATTAAGGGACTAAATATTCTGTCCAAGTAAATTGCAAACAGAAAAAGCTAAAATTTTGCTCTGCTTTGGTATATAGCGAATGGGAATATGGAAAACTCTCAAATTTGGAACGTTGGTGTGTAGCGATTAGATATGTCGAAACTTTGTGGGTCAAAATTTTTCAATTATAAATACGCTCAAAGAAGGCGAAATAAAATAAATAATCGAACATTGGCCAAGGGGATAAATATGACGGCAAAACTGAGTGAAACCTTTTAACTTGTTTTAGCTATACTTTCAAAATCTGCTGGATTTTTTCCTGTAATTATTATACCCTACACCACAAGGTGGTCAGGGTATTATGTCTTTGTACATTTGTTTGTAACAGACAAAAGGAAACGAGATAGACCCATAGTTCGTTTTGATGATCTGCATAGAATCACATTCTAATTCGATTTATGCATGTCCGTCCGTCCGTCTGTCCATGTATTTTTGTAAACAAAGTACAGTTCGCATTTATTGCCCTATCCAGATGAAATTTTGCACAAATCATTTGTGTGGCCCAAGAACGAACCCTATTGAAATTGGAGATAATCGGTAAAAAATTAGATATATCTCCCATATATATTTTCGTCCGATTTGCCTTTTATTGTGCACCAAAGCCCGACTAGTATGGAATTTTGCACATACAACCAAATTAGGCCTGAAAATAAGTATGCCAAATTTGATCGAAATCGGTTCAGATATAGCTATAGCTCCCATATATATTGTTCATCCGATTTGTTATTTTTGTCCTCCGCAGCCGTAATATGCACTCTGTAATAACAATATTTGGGGAAATTTATCAAATACAGCTCCGAAATACTCTTGCTAAATGTTATCGAGATCGGTTCATATTTGGATATATCTCCGATATATAACTTCGTCCGATTTACCTTTTATTGTACACCAAACCTCTAATATTTGCCCAAATGGGATGAAATTTGGCACTTACGACCGAATTGAGTCTAGAAGTTAGTATGTCAAATTTGGTGAAGATCGGTTCAGATATAGCTATAGCTCCCATATATACTGTTCATCCGATTTGTTAACAAATAACCCACAGCCGTAATATGCACTCCGTAACAACGATATTCAGGGAAATATATCAAATACAGCTCAGAAATATCTTTGCCAATTTTTATCGAGATCGGTTCCGATTTGGATATAGCTCCCATATATTTTTATCCGATTTCAAATTAATTGTGCACCAAATGGGCAATACAGGTCCGAATTTAAAAGATACAAATGCTTCGGCACATTTAATCCTTTGATCTTTAAAGTATAATTATAATCATAGCGTGTATGATGGAATTCTCCCATAAAAACTTTTAATTGTTATGCGGATCTCTACTAAATTAGCAAAGTGGTGTAGGGTATCATAAAGTCGGCCCCGCCCGACTTAAAGGCTTTCTTTACAGGTTTTAATTTTGACATCGGAGACATTATAGGAAATTTTGTTAAAACTACTAAGCTTTCATAAAATAGTAGGGGCCATATCTTGATTCCACCTGACAGGGTGAACTTCAATTCAGAATTTGCACTGGATATGCAGTTTTTTAATGTTTTTTTTTTTATTTTGTTTTTGGTAATAATTTGGACTTTATATGTGGTATAAGTAGTTAAACACAGAATTGCAAAAATTAAGGATATATATACATGCGAATAAAATTTTTTCTAAATACCCATTTTATATATATATACCTTTCAAACACCCTTTAACTGAAAATTGAATAACCCCCAAGATGTTGGCATTCGAGTGCGTGTGTGTATCTATTGCAGACAAGCATGTTAAGTGAGAATTAAAAAATAAATTGAAAAAAAGAAACCTACATTTACAATTTCATGCTGTGCCTTCACAAACACACACATATTAGCATATGTGTGTGTGTGTTTATTTAGACTTCTTGTTTTGTGTATTCATCTATGCCATGTACTTGATTAGTTTTTAATGTTTCTCATCTCTGTTTGTTTGTGTGTTCTCTTTCTTTTTTGCTTGACTCTTTGTAGATGATTTCAATATGCAAGATGAGACAACAATACCTGAGGACATATTTGACCAACGACATCTGCAAGAGATCGAGGAAAAGGAGCAGCTCGGTAGCATCGGCAACAGCAGTGATGGTGGTGCCAAGGGCGGAGAAAGTGTCGATATTATTGATGTCAATTTGCCATATGATGATTCAGATGCAGATGCCGAAGCCGAAGCTGACATTGTAAGTAATTGTTTTAAGGTCATATTGATGTTATGACCTAAATGTTAAGTATTGGTATATACA
The DNA here is from genome assembly GCF_030504385.1 of Musca domestica. Lineage (NCBI taxonomy): Eukaryota > Metazoa > Arthropoda > Insecta > Diptera > Muscidae > Musca > Musca domestica. The sequence goes on along the minus strand of NW_026712238.1, from coordinate 2,037,889 downwards.
AACACATACACACTGGCACACACACACACACACACACACTCACTGAGTGACTGAGGTCAGGCAATGTTGTTATTATCACCATAATCATAATCAACATGCATATTCGTTCGGATGTACATGATTTTATCGTTATCCTCATCACCACCACCATCATCGTCATCGTCGTCATCGACGTTGTCATATGTTGGCCAATATATCCTCATGAATATTTGAGATAAGAGAGCAAAGATTAAAAAGGGGGAATGAGGAAATGTGCGTTTTGTGTTGTTGTCACCATTATTGGTTTGACTATTTTTTTTTTTTTTGGGCCAAAAATATGAAAATGATTTTATTGAAATGGTAAGTGGACTATATGCTGTCATGAGTCCAATATGTGTTTCACATTTTAGGATATTTTGAATGTCCTTGGTTGATTTTTTTCAAAAAAGTTTTACCAAATTTAAATCGAGTATGTGAGTGACATATATTGGCCTACATTATTTAGCTTCTTCTCAGAGGATCAAGCTTTTGAATATTAAGATATCTTATACAAAAGGCAATTGTGTCACCAATTTGCTAAACATGTTCGATTTTCGAATACCTTCTAAATCGCTGAACTATTTCTGATGGCTCCAAAAGGGATCACAATTCTGAAAAATCACAAATTTCATGCAAAACCACATGTTGCTGAATTGGCCGAAACATTCACATGTTAATATTTTACCCAACGTATATCGTGTATCTTTCCCACAAAACGATGATCAACTATATACAGGGTGAGATAAAAAACAAAGTCAAACGCAATAATTTTTTAAATTTATTTTAAATTTTATTGAATGAAAGCAAAAAATGTCGGGAATAGCATCAAATTTTAGAGTTAGTTAAGATTTGTTCGAGTTGGTCATCTTTGGCACGAATTATGGCCTTCGAACGGCCAATAAAACCGTCACACGCTGCCCGAACGTTGTTCTGCGGTATTTTAGCCCATTCCCGGCGAAGCGCTTGCTTGAGGTGATCGATCGACACTTTGATATTTTTTAGTGCCAACCTTGCTTTCCAAAATACTCCACATACAATAGTCCAACGGATTGGTATCCGGAGATTTTGTTGGCCATTGTGCGCTGGAAATGGAGCGAGCAACCTCATTTTGTAAACATTCTTGGGTTGGAATGTCCAAGATCTGTGGCCAAAATGTTTTCGTGCCTAAGACTTTAATATACCCTCCAGAATATTTTCGCGATAACATCCGGCATTTATTCTGATGCCATGAACGATTAATACGTGCGGAGACGAACATCCGCTGTTATGGCGGCCCACACCATCACCATGGACCTCGTCTGAGTTCTAGTGGTCAACCGAAGGTGCAAGTAAACACGCTTGACAACGAATGTTTTCTCATCGGAGACGGAGAAAACCAACTTCGGCAGTTCACCACTTTCGGCCAAGCGAAGAAACTCTTTAGCTCTTTTGAGTCTATTTACATTCTTTTGCGGTGTAAGTTCTTGCACTTTTTGGAATTTCAATGGCTTTACCTCGAGCTCATTTTTCAATATTTGCCGAATGGAATATTGCGTTATGTTCAGCTCACGAGCCATTTTTCGGCCACTGTGACGCGGGTTTCGATCAAGTCGCTTCTTTACTTTTCGAACCATTTCTGCTGATGTTGCTGTTTTTCCGTCCTCTTCCTTGACGTCGGGCTACGCTACCAGTATCATGGTAATGAGCGATGGTACGAGACACAAAAGTTTTATTCACATTTAAATACTGGAGTGCTCTAACGATAGCCACTTGTGGTTTTCCTGCCAAATATAAAGAAATCACACTATCACGCTTGAATTCCATCACGAATATTTTTTTTCTGAAAATTCTCACCAAATACTTTTGTGCGCTTGTAAACAATATAATGAGCTGTCACTGGTGTACAGATAAAACATATTGCTACACTCCTTCTGGAACCTCACTCACAAAGGGTCAACACTTTGAATATTCATGAAGCTCATAAAACACGAAATTAACATCCGATTTATTCAGACTTGGCACAACTCAATATTTCCATAAATATAAGATCTGTTATAAAAATGGTACAGATCGGACCATTCCTTCTGGTATCTCTCCAACAAATGGTCAAAGTTTTGATTAACCACAACGACCATAAAATCCAAAATAAGCATTCGGTTCTCTTTAAATTACACAAATCACAATATTTTTAGTAACCCAAGGTTTGATGTAAAATTGGAATATATCGGTCCACTTCTTCTGGTACACCCCCCCACAAAGGGTCAAAATTCCGATTCCGATTCTATTCAGACTTGGAACATCTCAATATTTCCATCAACACAAGATCCGATGTAAAGATGTCAGAGATCGGACATCTTCTGGTACCTCCCCCACACGGGGTTCAAAATTTTGAAAAACAGAACGCTCTAAGAAGGCGATATAAGCATTCAACTCTCTTAAAAATTTCACCCATGCAAACATTTTTGCTAACACAAGATCTGATATATATCTGCGAATGCCTTGCGGTACCTCAACCAAAAAATTGGATATATTTGTTCGATTTTCTTCTAATTTTGCCGACACCAATATTTTTATCTGTTTTAGATGAAGTATGAAAATTGAATACTTCGGTCGACTATATCTGGTAACTCATGCACTAAAGTAAATGAAGTAACTAATATAGTCCAAACCTGGCATGTCGCAAAATTTCTTTAGGCCCGATACGAAATGGACAATATTGGCCCATTCCTTCGGAGGAGAGGGTCAACAATTTTAAATGATCATAACAGAAGTCAAAATATATTTAAATAATCGAACATTGGCCATCTTCTTTCTGATATAAGTCTGATATACCAGCAGGAGCAGATCTCATCTCATCTTCACACCAGATCTTGTGTGGAATTGGATGCTTATTTCGCATTTTTTTAGAAGGTATAATTTTAAATGTTGACTGGTTGTGAGGGGGTACATGACGGAGTGGGCCGATATTTTTATTTTCGCACCTCACTTGCACTGACACAAATTTGCAAAGTTTGGAAAAATGTGGATGATTATTTTTTGTTTTATACGGTAAATTATTTTCTGTGGAAATTTTGACCTTTTATGTGGGGGGGGGGGGGGTACCAGAAGAAGTAGACCCTTCGAGAGTTATCGTGCGCACAAGCCAGACGGACTGACATACACCTCTGGATCGACTTCAAATATCCTGGAACGGATTTGGTCCGAAGAGACAGAGAGTCTAAAACTTCGTAATTTCGATGAAGCACGTTTTCGCCGTATCACATGATATATACCCTCTGTAGCTATATGGCTGAGAGTATAAAAAGAAGTCTACAAAACATCTTTAATCGTTATTGATCGCTTTTAAAGATGGAATATTTCGATCCAGGATTTTGATCAATTTCCATATAATGGTATCTCCCCATTTATCTACAAAATTTTATGAAATGTGTAGTTTGTGATGCACACCATCTCCTTCGGATGTAAATTGTTAATTAAGATCTACGTTTTGATATTATCTCCACACAGTGGGATTCGGAATTTTTATGAGGTGACGTCTGGCCGCCATTTAAAGCTACCTCCTGAAATATTGATGATTTCTGCTAGAGAATTTAATGGCATTTTTGGAATTTTGGTACTTTAATTGCCTTGTATTCATGTAGCCTCCAAAAAGATACCGCCTGATATTCCGGCGTTTTGTGTATTTAGGACTGCCAGTAAATGTCTTGTAAAAAACAGAAATGGGTGCAATATAACATATAAATTCAAATATTTCATTACCGGAAAAATTTTCGTTTCTGATTTTTGTTACGCTTGCGAATAGAGAATCCAAAGTTTGGCTTAATCATCCATTATTTGTGAAATTTCTGGTCGTTTGTTTTCTCTTCCAAAAATGGCAACACTGACTGATTGCTTACATGCCCAGCAATGAAAGTGAAAATTTCGAGTAGTTGTACCTTGTGTCCTTTTGAAATATGTTTTTTCTTCTTCTTCTTTGGTAGTACTAGTAGTAGTAGCATGTACCATTTTTTTCTTATTCATTCTCTAGTCCTCATCCTACTTTACACATACTCCTTGAGCATCATTCAGAGCTTATTGACAAAACAGGGTTAACAGTTCTATAGAATTTCCATCTATACCATAAAAGACACATGCTGGAAGCGTTTGTATCTTTTTGCCATTTTGTTGTTGTCGATGTTGTTGTTGTTTTTATTAGTGCAGGGCATGTTTGCACCAAAATCCGGGCCATATCATAAAGAAAATGTGTCACCATTGAGGTTCTTCATATTCATAGAGTGAATGGGTTATGTGAGATTCAATTGAATTTCATACATCTTGATGGTCTCTGGCCTTAATTTCGGTTACCTCAATGATTCATTCATTCAGTCACTCGGTTCAGTTGGTTATTCGAATGAAGAAAGGAAAAACAAAAAATAAAAAAACGCAAGAAGTGGACTTTTACACAAAAATATCAATGAACAAACACACACACTCAAACACCCCCCAATATTTCCCGAAGAACATGTCTGAGGTTTGTTTCGCACATAGCCCTGGGAAAGTTGCTCTCCCTCTCTCTCGTACTTCATAAATATTTATCGAAAATTGTAACGATTCATGGCAAGTGACACATTTTATGCTGGGTTAGTTTTTATTTCTTCTTCTTCTCCTCCTTCTTCTACGGCTTGGTCGTTCGATTTGATTCACTTTTGGAAATGGCAAAATTATTGTGTGACATGGTTTTTCAATTTTTATGCTGTAGTAATAATATTCGAACTCACTCATAACGATTTGTTTGCTTTTTTTTATACCCTCCACCATAGTGTGGAGGGTATATTAAGTTTGTCATTCCGTTTGTAACACCTCGAAATATACATTTTAGACCCCACAAAGTATATATATGTATTCTTGATCAGCATAAAATTCTATGTCGATTTAGCTATGTCCGTCCGTCTATCCGTCTGTCCATCTGCGGAAATCAGTCTAGCTTCCGAACGAATTGAAGTAGATTGATAAAATTTTACTCAAATGTGTATTATGCCTGCAGGACTTTTGGTATTGAAAATGCCATGTAGGTCCACGTCTTCGTATAGCCCCCATATAACGGTACCCCCCGATATTCGGTATTTTGATGATTTTAGCGACATTATTCGCTGGAATTGTTCCAATTTTGGGATTTAAAGTTCGTAATGGATACTACAGTCTAAAACAGAAAATTGTCTGCGCAGGTCCACGTCTTCGTATAGCCACCATATAACGGTATCTCCCGATATTCGATACTTTGTTGATTTTAGCGATATTATTCACCGGAATTCAAATTCGGTATTTGATGTTCGTAATGGACGCTACAGCCTATGGCAGAAAATTGTCTGTGCATGTCCACGTCTTCGTATAGCCCCCATATAACGGAACCTCCCGATATTCGGTATTTTAATGATTTTAGCGAGATTATTCACCGGAATTCTTTCAAATTCGGTATTTGATGTTCGTAATAGATGCTACAGCCTATGACAGGAGATTGTCTGTGTAGGTCCACGTCTTCGTATAGTACCTTCCGATCTTCGGTATTTTAATGATTTAGCGACATTATTTACCGGAATTGTTTAAAATTTGGTATTTGAAGTTCGTAATGGATACTACAGCCTAAGAAATTGTCTATGCAGGTCCACGTCTTCGTATAACGGTACCTCCCGATGTTCGGTATTTTGATGATCTTATCTACATTATTACCTATCTTTTTTAAGTTTCGCATTTAAATATTGTAATGGATTATGACAAATGTTACCTATGCAGGTCCATGTCATCGTATAGACCCTAATAAAACAGCTACATTCGGTATTTTTAAGATTTTAACAGCATTTTTAACGGATTCTATGGTTTTTGAGAATTGTCAAATTCGTTCCAAATGGTGGAGGGTATTCAAAGTTCGGCCCGGCCGAACTTACAGCTTTTTAGTTTTTTTTTTTTTTTTTTTTTTTTTTTTTTTTGTATTTTATTTCAATACAGTACAGCTGTAGAGCTATTTGGAGCATGTCATGTTGTGGATATTTGGGTTATTAAATTGTTGTTGTTGATTTCTGGGTTAACCGCTCTGCAGTGTGACGACAATACATGTTCTGTCCCCTTGATAGTAGTGGAGTAGTAAAAAAACGGAAAACCTACAGCATTTTTTCTGGTTGCGGAAGACCACTCACTCAACAATATTGTGTCAATATCGTTTAAAGGCATCCGTATACGCCAACCGTCAATCATCAATATGCGGAATATGTTTATAAAATTATTGCGTGACTTATAGATACGGCGGATACACTATCACCACACACAAACACACACACAGCCATTCGCACAATATCCCAAGGCTAGCGGCGGCGCATAATGAAATTCCAAGAATTGGTGTTGTTTTTGATGGATAGCACAACAAACAGGGGCCAACAACAACAACAAGTGAAGTTGAATATTTATATCTCCGCATATGCAGTTCAAAATTGGGGTTGTATCATGTAGTCGCCGAGTTCTTTTTTTAATGGCCAATAAAATTATAGGTTAAATCTTGTAGTTGGCGGATGTATCCATGGCACAAAGTGAATTTTTTTATTAAGTGACAAAATAAAGGATTAAAGAGATCTGTTTTTTTTTATTGCATTCAATTATTTTGACAGATATGGGGATATCGATATGGATTTTTTGTATGAAAAACGTTGAAACCTTTAATTTTAGTTTACAATGTTGAGATTTATTATGACAACCACCTATAAAAAAGGTACAGATAAATAAAACAAGTAAAATAGTATCTGTCGGTTTTCCTGACAGATGTATACCCACACAGCCTTGAGTTATGATTGATGTTGACCCTTTATGGGGGAGATTCCGAAGCTTGTCAATATTGACTAATTCGTATCTGACCTAAGACTGATATAAATATTAAAACGTATCATATTTGGACAATATCAACTACTTCCTTGACTTTATATGAGCTATGTACAAGTTTTTGGAAAATGTAGAAATATGCCTGTGGTACCAGATATAGTCGACCGATATTTTCCATTTGCATTCTTCATCTAACACAGATAAGAATATTTATATATATGTGTGCAAATATTGAAGGGAATCGAATATTTATATAACATTTTATGCAAAATTAAAAATTGCGATAAATTACACATTCATATCAGATTCCTGGCTAAGATCAATATTTAGCTATAGCAAGTTGTAAAGAATCGGCGACTTGTTTTTCAAGTTATGACAGACAAAATTATTGAAAATTGTGACTCTTTGCGAGTGAGGTACCAGAAGGGTTTCGCAGATATATATCATCTTCACAGCAGATCCTGCGTTAGAAAAAATAATTGGATGTAGGAAATTTGAAGAGAGTTGGATGCTTATTTCTCTATTTTTGAACGTTTCGTTTTTCAAAATCTTGATCTTGTGTTACTAGAAGTAATGAGATGTGTAAAATTTTATAATTGTTTCGGTTATTTAAAAATTTGGCCCTTTGTGGGGGAAGTACCAGAAGGAATAGTCCGATATCTTATATCTTTATAACAGATCTTGTGTTGTGGGGTATATTAATATACCCCACATATATATGGGGTATATATATATATCTTATTAATATGTACCAAGTCTGAATGGAAGCGGATTTTAATTCCGCGTTTTATGAGCTTCATGGATATTAGAAATTTTGACTCTTTGTGGTACCAGAAGCAGTGGACCGGTATATTCCCTCTAGACCTTGTGTTAATAAAAATACTGTGATGTGTGTAATTGGAAAAAAAAATCGGATATATAAATTTTATAACAGTTAAAATTATTCAAAATGTTGACCCTTCGTAGGGGAGGTACCAGACCTTGAGTTAATAAAAATATTGGGAAGTGAGTAATTAAAGACAATCAGACAGGGTGAGATGAAAAAAACTGTAACCAACTTCAGACTGTTAAAATTATTCTAGTGGCAGCTCATTGTGTTGTTGCATTTTTGTGAGAATTTTCCACAAAAAAAAAGTTATTCGCGATGGAATTCAAGCGTGATAGTGTAATTTCTGTATATTTGGCTGGAAAACCACAAGTGGCTATCGATAGAACACTCCAGCATTTAAATGTGAATAAATCATTTGTGTCACGTACCATCCCTCGTTACCATGATACGGGTAGCGTTGCCCGACGTCAAGGAAGTGGACGGAAGAAAACAGCCACATCAGCAGAAATGGTTCGAAAAGTAAAGAAGCGAATTGATCGAAACCCGCGTTGTAGTGGCCGAAAAATGGCTCGTGAGCTGAACACATCGCAATATTCCATTCGGCAAATATTGAAAAATGAGCTCGAGGTAAAACCATTGAAATTCTAAAAAGTGCAAGAACTTACTTGCACTTAGAAAGAAAATAGACTCAAAAGAGCTAAAAAGTTGCTTCGCTTGGCCGAAAGTGGTGAACTGTCGATTTTGGACTTCTCCGATGAGAAAACATTCGTAGTCCAGCAGTTTGTAAACAAACTAAATGATCGGTTACTTGCCAAAGAGGTCATGTTGACGTTCGGTTGGCCACCAGAACTCAAGCGCCGGCCATGGTGGTGGTGTGGGCCGCCATAACAGCCGATGGTCACTCACCGCTCGTATTAATCGACCGTGGCATCAGAATATCTGCCGAATATCGAATCGCGAAAATATTCTGGAGAGTGTATTAAAGCCTTGGGCACGCAAACAGTTTGGCCGCAGACCTTGGACATTCCAACAGGACTTAGCACCATCGCACTCAGCACAGAGTGGCGCACCCAAGAATGGTAACAAAATGAGCTTCCTCGCTTCATTTCCAGCGCACAATGGCCACCAAAATATCCGTTGAACTATTGTGCCTGGAGTATTTTGGAAAGCATGATTGGCACTAAAAAATAAGAAAGTGTCGATCACCTTAAGCAAGCGCTTTACCGGGAATGGGCCAAAATATCGCAGAGCAACATTCGGGCAGCGTGTGACAGTAATTGGCCGTTTGAAGACCATAATTTGGGCCAAAGGTGACCTATTTGAAGAAATCTAAACTTATTCGAAAGTTTGATGCTATTTCCGAAATTTTTTGGTTTCATTCAATAAAATTTAGAAAAAAAAAGTAAAAATTATGGCGTTTGACTTTGTTGCAGGTTTTGTTATCTTACCCGATATTTTGACCGCATCAAATAATATATACCCTCTCTAGCCATATGGCTGGCAGTATAAAAATTACTGTCAATTTTAAAAAGTCTGTCTGAAATTCTGAGAAGTATTTTTTGTTAATGCTACAATGAGAATTTGTAAAGGAAGCCTCACCATTCTCCATTCTAGATTTTATTTATAGAGAAGGGACTAGTAACGGTTTTAAGAAAATTCTCAAGGACTATCAGATTTAAAGAGTTGACGGTTTGTCAAAAGTTTTGAGTTAGATAACCGTGAGTTTTTGATGCATTTTTAACAATGGCTAACAGTCAATTAGATCTAAAAGAGCTAAAAAGATTTATCTGTGCTTTCGAAGCAATTATCACGGATTGTTGTAGAATATCTTCTCAAGATTGCGGTTTTAAGGCATATTTTATTTAAGAACAATTTTGGAGTTAATAAACAAAACAAAAAAGGAAAAACTGATCTTTTTTTATTTTTTGTCTTTTCAGAAATAATGGTTTTTAAGGAATTTTTATATAATATATATATTTTTTTAAATACCTGATCTATAATCGTGGGTTAAAATACTATTTTCAGCTGCTCAATGGCAGTGTTTTTTAAATCGCTTTAAAAAAATGTCTAATATATAATGATATTTTTAGCGCAATATATAATTTTAGGAATAATTGTAGTATTTATATATTTTTAGGAATAAAAGTGGATTTTAAAAAGTTCTCTCATGATGAACTTTTATATGAAGTAGAATATCCGGAATTTTTACAGGTAAAATCGTTTAGTTTTTAAAGATATTTTCTGAAAGGCTATCATCACTAGAGTCGTAAATTAGATTTTCTTAATGTTTTCTCAGCATCAATCGTGGCGTTTATAAGAATATTCTTATACCCTACACCATACTATGGAGGGTATATTCATTTTGGCATTCCGTTTGTAACTCATCGAAATAATGATCTTAGACCCAACAAAGTATATATATTCTTGATCAGCGTAAAATTCTAAGACGATTTGGTCATGTCCGTCTGTCTGTGTGTCTGTCTGTCTGTCCGTCTGTCTGTCTTTTGTAATCACGCTATCTTTCAAACGAATTGAGATAGAAGGCTAAAATTTTGCAGACATGTCTAGTTTGCCAGTAGGCAGGTTAAGTTCGTAAATGGGCAATGTAGGTCCACGTTTTCAAATAGCCCCCATTTAACGGTACCTCCCGACCGTATTTTCGGTGATTTTTGATGATTTTAGCGACATTACTCACCGGAATTGTTTCATATTTTACATTTGAAGTTCGAAATGAATACAACAGCCTGAGACAGAAAATTGTCTGTGCAAGTCCACGTCTTCGTATAACCCCCATATAACGGTACCTCCCTATATTCGGTATTTTGATGATTTTAGCGACATTATTCACCGGAATTGTTTCAAATTTGGTGTTTGAAGTTTGAAATGGATACTACAGCCTATGACAGAAAATTGTCTATGCAGGTCCACGTCTTCGTACAGCCCCCATATAACGGTACCTCCCAATATTCGGTATTTTGATGATTTTAGCGTCATTATTCGCCGTAGTAGTTTCAAACTAAGTATTTAGAGTTCGTAATGGGAGCTACAGTCCGTGACATAAAATTGCCTTTGCAGGTCCAGGTCTTCGTATAGGCCCCATATATCAGTACCTCCTTATATTCGGTATTGAGATGTCGTATTTGAAGTTCGTAATGGAAGCTACAGCCTGTGACAGAAAATTGTCTAAGCAGGTCCATGTCTTCGTAAAGCTTCTATATAACGGTACCTTCCTATGTACGGTATTTTGATGATTTTGGCTGCATTATTCACCGTTTATTTCAAGTTTCGAATTTGAAGATGGTAACGGCTTGTGATACGTCGTACAGGCCCTAATATAACGGCTATATTTGGTATTTTTAAAATGTTAACAGAATTTTTGGCGAATGTTAACTTTTTCGAAAATTTTCAAATTCGTTCTAAATGGTGGAGGGTATTCAAAGTTCGGCCCAGCCGAACTTATTGATTTTTGATTGTTTTTTTTTTTTTTTTTTTTTTTTTTTTTTGTATTATTCATATAGTTTTAAGTCTATTATGAATATTTTCTCAGCAAAACTGTTGCTAGGCTAGAGCAATATATATTAGAACATTTAAGACATTTAACTTAAGAAACACAAAATCCAAGAGAAAAAAGTTTCAAACACCTTCCCCTTTCCTTGAGCCAACGATATTACTTCATCCCCAAAAACTATAGATAAAATATAAAAATAAATTGAATTTAAAGTCCATTTTTGTCTGCAGTCTATAAAAACACAAACTTTAAGGTATCCACACTTATTTCCAAAAGTCAATGTATGAATGGTTCCTTTGGAGAACGGGAGTGATGACAGGGAACAAAAACCTAATCAATGAGTTTTTATGACTTCTAGGGAACATAAAAGTCAAAAGTTAACTGAAGCAGGAAAATCCATTCCTTTCTACTTTTTTGCCTTTTCCCCATTCTCTGGGACCATAACAATCTAATAAAGTTTCAACATCTTACTTGGCAGTGGGGCCAGACATAAAAAACGTACGACAACTAACTGTATTTGCAACTCTTTTTCTCTCTCTCTCTCTGTGTGTTTATGGGTGTGTGTGTTTGTTTACTTCGTTTATTTCACTGACTTTTTTTGTTTTCTTTGTTCTTTCCCTATTTGCTTTCTTTTTTGGTAATTTAGATTCTCGAATCGCAAAGGTCCAGTGAGCGAAATTTCAACTCCAGCGATGACACCAATAACAATGGCGATGAAGCATCCAGCCCGGGCATTGTTTACATGACACAGGTACGGCCGGGCCATGTCGATGGGGTCACCAAAGTGGATAGTTTAAGGAAAACTTTTAATAAAAAGGATATCTTTAAGGAGAAGGTGAAAGCCAAATATAAACCCGGTGGGGGTGGTGAAAAGAAAACGCAGCAGGAAGTTAAATACGAGTCCACAAGTCCCCGTTACACATATGATTTCCCCGAAACAGATCTTTCATCCTTTGCGGCTGTGGATAATTATGAAGATGCCATTGACGATGATGAGGAGGACGATGATGATGGCAGTGCTGAGTATGAACGTTTTAAGTATATGCATGAAAAGAAATTACGTGAACAAAAAGAACGTGAAGAGCAGAAGAAACAACAACAGCTGCAACAAAAGCTTCATCAGCAAATAGCGGATGTTGACAATAGAAAAGAAGTGGGCGGAGATGGCGGGCTGATGCCACTAATAAAGAAATTAAATGAAAGGAAATTTAATAAACCTTCCAAGAATGAAAACGAAAAATTCTCCGCCAAGGATGAAAATGACCATCACCGAGCTGATGACCAAAGAAGCCATGACGACAACGATGGCATGGATGCCAGTGACAATGATGAAGACAATGCCTATAATGACAGTAAGGCTGATAAAAATGTTGATGTTGACACGGATGACAGTGGCGCCAATATTGATTATGATAGGCATCCGATATGGGAAGAGCAACAACAACAAGAACCAAATCAAAAGTCACTGCAACAACAATCCCAGGACGCCATTGGTGATATTGCGGCCGAGGAGAACGACAACGAAAATCAAAGTCCATGGCAAGTGAGCAAAATGGAAGCGAAAGATTTCCCGAATGTGTTCATACCACGTAAAATGAAACGACATAATGGTGCGGCACGTTTGGACGATGCCACCAATCGATATACACGCATCAAACAGGAACAGCCGGTTCAACATCTACGCCAACATGCCAACACTCCGCCACACAACTCCGCTGCGAGTGATGGCGGTGACAATTCAAAAGACGATGCCACCGCCATTGACAGTCAAGAGGAATATATGTCTCACTATCGACCGGCAAAAGAAACAAATTTCCAAAAATCCCATTATGGTCGAACAAATGGAAATGTCTCGGAGGCGAGTAGTGGCAGTGATGCAACTCAGCGACAGCAACCGCAACAACAACAACAGTCATTGATGTCGTTACAACGTGACGCGGAACAAGGATACAGTTTCACTACGACGAAGGGTAACAGTAATAACAATGTTGTCAGTGGGGAAAAGAGAAAGGACCAGGAGAATGGCTTTAGCAGAAATCGGGGTGAGTATATTTATTTTTTTAATTTGTAAATATATTATTGAAGATCCCTAAAGTTTAAATATAGAATTATCAAAAAGTATTATGTTTGAATATATTCTTATGAAAACTTTTACAAGGGGAATAAGCTTAAAGTTATTATATTTATTCATGGAATACTAAACCAACGAACTAGAATTAAAAAATAGATCGATAGGATCGAACGATAATCTTGAACAAAACCAGTAAGGAAAGCTCAAAAGTCGTGCGGGGCCGACTATATGATACCCTACACCACTATGCATATTTAGTAGAACTCTCGTAAAAGAAAGGTTTATATTGCAATTTCAAAGCTCTATGACATATCTGGAACAAAATATCATTATGGTAGAGTGCATATTCCCAAAGTTGCAGATTTAAAAACCAAATCGGTAGAAACATATATATGGGAGCAAACTTGAAATTCTTCCTTCTATGCTAAACTCGGTTGAATTTCGAAAATTCACTCTATTTGGGCTAATATTAGCTATTTGGTGCACAATAAAACTTGAAATCGAATAATGATATATATGAAGGCTATATCGAAATCTGAGCCGATCTTCATAAAATTGAAAACAGCTATTTCTTGGCTTCATCTGATATCTGGTACCAAATATTATTCTTGTATCGTGCACCAAATTTGAAGTACTTATTTCTATACTAAATTCGGTCTGAAGTGCCATTTGGTGCACAAGAAACCTAAGATCGGATGAAGGTATATATGGGAGCTATATCCAAATAGGAACCGATCTTAATAAAATTTGAATCATGAATTGCTAGGTGTTATCTGATATATGCTGCAAAATATCAGTCTCGTGGCAAATCGGATGAAACATATATATTGGAGCTATAGTTATATCTGAACCGATTTTCAACAAATTTGAAGCACATGCTTGTAGGCTGAATTCGGTCGGATGTAGCAAAATTCAAACCATTTGGACTGATATTTAGCCATTTGGGAGCTATATCTAAATTTGAACCGATTTTCACCAATTTCAATAGGGTTCGTTCTTGAGCCAAACAAATGTTATTTTGAAAATTTCATCTCAATAGAATAATAAATGCGGCCTGCATTTTGTTCACAAAAATACATGGACAGACGGACGGACATGCTTAAATCCGTGAACCTTCCAGAAAGAGTAGGCGGATATCTATAATTTTCACGCCGGAATTTGCGTTAGGAAAAATAATTGGATATATGAAATTTGAAGAGAATCTTATGGTTATTTCGAATTCTATGAGAGATATAATTATTTAATATTTTGACCCGTTGTGGGGAAGATACCCGAAGGTATAAACCGATATATCCTACCTTCACACCAGATTTTGTGTTAACAAGTTAAAAAGTGTCTGTCGGGTTTGCGAACAGATGTATACCCTCAGCCTACGTTCGATTATTCAAATATATTTTGACTTGTATTATAATTATTATAAATATTTAAATATTTAGATATAGCAAGTTGTAAAGAATCACTGACTTGTTTCGCACGTTATGTCAGATATAAGCATTGAAAATTGTGACCCTTTGTGGATGAGGTAGCAGAAGGGGTTCGCAGATATATATAATATTCACAAAAGATCTTGTGCTAGTATAAATATCTATATGTGTGAAATTTGAAGAGAGTTGGGTGCTTATTTCGAGCTCTTCATTTTGCAAAATGATACCAGAAGGAAAGAGGTACCATACCATCTTTATAACAGATTCTGTGTTGATAGAAATATTGAGATCGGATGTTTTATGATCTTCAAGGATATTAAAAATTGTAACCCTTTGTTGGGGTGGTACCAGAAGGAATGGACCGAAATATTCCATCTTCACACCAGACTTTGGGTTGATAAAAATATTGGGATGTGTGTAATTTGAAGACAATCGGACACTCACATCACATTTTATAAGAGTTATAGTTATTGAAAATTTTGACCATTTATGGGGGAGATACTTGATAAATATTGAAATTTTTGAACGTTTGTGAGTAAGATACCAGAAGGGGTGGGCCGCTATCATTCTTGCGTTAGCAAAAATATTTGAATGCGTGAAATTTAAAAAGAAATGGATGCTTATTTCGATTTTTATGAGCGTTTTGTCATTCAAAATTTCGAAGCCTTTTTGGCGGAGGAGGAGGAAGTAGTGGGCCGACATGTATCATCTTCACGACAAAAGATCTAATACAAATATTGGAATGCGTCAAATTTGAAGAGAAATATTAAGATTTGCATAGTTGGAGCAAAATCAGATGATCCCTTTCTTTATGGGAAAGATACCAGAAGGAGAGGACCCATATTGCCCATCTCCAAACTAGATCTAAGCTTCATAATAGTATTAAGACCAAATCAGACACTTCCTTTGAGAGTTATTGTTCGCACCAGCTAGACAGACGGACGACTGACACTCCTAGAGCGACTCCAAATGTTCTGAAAACGGATTTGGTCCGAAAAGACCTAAGGTCTAAACCCGTTACTTCAATGAGGCATTTTTTTGTCCAACACTTTTTCAACGCCTTCTTTCAACAGCAGACACCAACAGTGACATTCATATAAAATTTCAAGGTTCCAGGTCTATCCCTTCACCCAATACCAAATTTAGTACTATTTACTACTTTTCGCACAATAATAGTAGACATTTCCAAAGCCACCTCAATGTCTCATTTCCAGATACCTACAGAGGACTCAATATCAAATTTTAACAGCAAACGCCATATTTTGTGGTGTTTTACAATTTTCGCACGTTCATTGTACACATTTCTAAATCCACCTCCTTCTCTCAACTGCAGACATTAGCAGTGACATCCTCATCAAATTTGACGATTTCAGATCTCTCCCATTACAGAATTTTCCCCATTTTCAAGCTTAGTACCATTTAGTACAATTATAGTATACATTTCCAAAACCACCTCCTATCATAACTGCAGAAACCAACAGTGACATCTATAGAAAATTTCAGGATTTCACTTCTATTCCTTCACTTAATAGCAAATTTTGTACCATTTTGTACTTTTCGTACAATTATAGTACACATTTCCAAAACCACCTCCCTATCTCAATGCAATATACTAACAGCGACCTCTATTTAAAATTTTGGGATTCCAGCTCTATCCCTTCAAATACCCAAATACCCAATTTGGTAACACTTAGTACTTTTTGAACAACTATGGTACACATTTCCGAAACCACCTCCACCTCCATATTCATCCAATACCCAATTTAGTAAGTATATATTTCCAAAACCACGTGTATAACTCAATCCCAGATACAAACAGAGACCTCAATATCTAATTTGGGGAATCCAATACCATTCAGTACTTTTCGTACAATATAGTGCACATTTCTGAAAGCACC
Source organism: Musca domestica (assembly GCF_030504385.1). Taxonomy (NCBI): domain Eukaryota; kingdom Metazoa; phylum Arthropoda; class Insecta; order Diptera; family Muscidae; genus Musca; species Musca domestica. Next base: position 2,021,319 of record NW_026712238.1, on the reverse strand, counting down.
TCCATATGTCCAGACTACACATGAACAGTTAACCTAATACCAAATTTCAAGTTTCAAGCACCATCTTTTCAAAATTGTCCCAAATACCGAATTGTACCAAACATTGTACTATTTAGTAAATTTCGTGCACTTGTAGTACACATTTCAAAAACTACCTTTTTATTACAAACCAACCACCAACAGGGACCCACAATAAAAAATTTTAAAATTCCAGCTTTATCCATACACCCTATACCAAACTGTTCCAAATTTCGTACCATTTAGTATAGTTCGCACACTTATTATAAACACCCTACATATATCAAACACATTTTCCAACATTGATTCTCATACAACCAAGTTTCATGCTTTTAGATCAACCCTTTCACTTAGTACCAAATAGTACCATTTTACAATTTTTCATAACCTTAAAGTTCGAACTTCCAAAAACTTGTTGGTGCATCTATTCTACAAATCTATCAGTAACTCTCATTCCAAATTGCAAAATTCTAATTCCTTCCCTTTGTCCAACGCTTATTATTTAATTATTTGTACATTCAAGTACTTAAATAAGCCTTTTAGTACGAATTTCCAAAATTCCAGCCTTATCACACGCCTACGCAGCAAGACTTGCAAAATTGCAAGATTCTAGCTTCAGCCATTCGCCTGGGCGTTGATTCTCGGTCGGTCAGTCTGTTATTGCATTAAGAGTATTTTCATATGATGATCGTGGATTTTCAACTAAGAAACAAATTACAAATTTGGTACAAATGGCTTTATCTAAATTTTAGCAAATATTTTCATCTTAAGGATGTACATTAGTTTCGACCACCATTACCAATCGATTTCAATGGTATCCACCATTTTGTATTTCTTCTATAGGGAAATTCTATTTGGTTTTGTAAACGGGTGTGTGTGTGTGCTCACTTATTTCCTTCTGTCCATTAAAATGTCTCTTAACCACTATTTGCGGTTTCGTTGCTGTCAGCGAAACGTTAACAGTTTCTTGTTAATGATTAAAATGAAGTTGGTTTCGCGATCGGATAGGCCGGGCTGCAGGAGGCAATTAGTTGGAATTCAATAATTTGATTTATATGGTGTTTTAATAATGAAAAACATTTCATAAAAAGGAAAAAATATTTTTTATTCGTTAAAGGACATATTCACAATAATTTTTTGTCGTTTCAAGGTTCAAGTTAAAACCATCTCATTTTTATTCAAAAACAGTTGACTACTGTGATAGTACCTTATATATTTTAAGTACTTATATGTTATTTAAACTGAAAGGAATAAGAATTATTGCACAAAATATGTATTAAACTGTTACGCTCAATCAATAACAGTGTCCGGGAAAATTGTGGTGAGTAAATTGACCATTTCCCTTTGCTGTCGATATAGCATTAAATATTCAAAGGCATTTCAGTTTCACAAACCAATGTCAGTTATATATGTATTATAAATATATGTAAGTAATAGTAGAAAAAAATAAAATATAAATACTGAATATTTAAATGTAAGTGGCATAGAATTGCGCAAATCAAAGCAAAAACAAGTTAAAAAGCAGTAAGTTCGGCCGGGCCGAACTTTGAATGCTCTCCACCATTTGGAACGAATTTGGAAATAAAATCTTTAAAAAATTCTGTTAATATTTTAAAAATACCGAATATAGCCATTTTATTGGTGTCTATACGACATGGACCTACATAGGCATTGTTTGTCATAAGTCATTACCAAATTCAAATTCGAAACTTAAAATAAACGGTGAATAATATAGCTAAAATCATCAAAATATCCTATATAGGGAGATACCGTTATATATGAGCTATACGCAGACCTGAACCTGCATGGGCAATTTTCTCCCACAGGCTGTAGCATCCATTATGAAATTCAAACACGACATCTCAAACAATTTCTGGAAGTATTGTACCAAAACTCGTCAAAATACCCAATGTAGGCAGGTACTTGTATATGGGGCCTATACGAAGACCTGGACCTGCATAGACAATTCTCTGTCACAGAGTGTAGTTCCCATTACGAACTCTAAATACGTAATTTGAAACAATTCCGGTGAAAAATGACGCTAAAAGCATCAAAATACCCAATATTGGGAGGTACCATTATATGGGGTTCTAAACGAAGACGTGGACCTGCACAGACAATTTTCTGTCGTAGGCTTTAGTATCCATTACGAACTTCAAATAGCAAATTTTAAACAATTCCGGTGAAAATCATCAAAATACCGAATATCGCAAGGTACCGTAATATGGAGGCTATAAGAAAACGTGCACCTACAAGGCCCATTTACAGACTTAACCTGCCTATTGGAAAAATAAACATGTGTGCAAACTTTTAGCCATCTATTTCAATTCGTTCGAAAGATAGCGTGATTACAACAGACAGATGGAGAGACAAACATACAGACGGACATACGCTAAATAGACTTAGAATTTTACGTTGATCAATAATACATATACTTTGTTGGGTCTGACATGAGTATTTCGAGGAGTTACAAACGGAATAACAAAGTTAATATACCCTCCATAGTATGATGGAGGGTATAATAAATCGAAATGAAATGAATAAATTCTTAGAAACTTCGTCACCACAAGACTGTGTCATAGATTTTATTATACCCTCCACCTTGAAAAGGGGGTCTCCGACAAATATTTAGGTATGTTACAAACGGAATGACAAAGTTAATATACCCTAACTTTGTCATTCCGTTTGTAACATACCTAAATATTTGTCGGAGACCCAATAAAGTATGTACAGGGTGAGATGAAAAAACTTCCACCAATTTTAGACTGCTATCATTTCTAATCCACTCGTCCGACAGTTGTTAAAATTATTCCAGTGATAGCTTTTTATATTGTTCACAAGCGAACAAAAGCATTTTGGTGAGAATTTTCCAGAAAAAAGTTATTCGTGATGGAATTCAAGCGTGATAGTGTGATTTCTTTATATTTGGCTGGAAAACCACAAGTGGATATCGTTAGAGCACTCCAGCATTTGAATGCGAATAAATATCGCTCATTACCGTGATACTGTTAGCGTAGCCCGACGTCAAGGAAGTGGACGGACGCAGTGGCCGAAAAATGGCTCGTGAGCTGAACATATAACAATATTCCATTCGACAAATATTGAAAAATAAGCTCGGGGTAAAGCCACTGAAATTCCGAAAAGTGCAAGAACTTACACAGCAACAAAAAGAAAATAGACTCAAAAGAGCTAAAGAGTTGCTTCGCTTCGCCGAAAGTGGTGAACTGTCGAATTTGGTTTTCTTTGTCTCCGATGAAAAAACATTCGTTGTTCAGCAGTTTGTAAACAAACAAAATTATCGTGTTTACTTGCCAAAGAGGTCAGCTGAAAATGTGCACCTTCGGTTGGCCACCAGAACTCAAGCGCCGGCCATGGTGATGCTGTGGGCCGCCATAACAGCCGATGGTCGCTCTCCGCTCGTATTAATCGACAGTGGCATTAGAATAAATGCTAAATATTATCGCGAAAATATTCTGGAGGAGGCTTTAATACGCCTTGGGAACGGAAACATTTTGGCCGCAGACTTTGGACATTACAACAGGACTCAGCACCATCGCTCTCTACACGTGCCACAAAAGAATGGTTACAAAATGAGGTTCCTCGCTTCATTTCTAGCGCACAATCGTCACCAAAATCTCTGGATACCAATCCGTTGGACTATTGTGTCTGGAGTATTTTTAAAAGCAAGATAGGCACTAAAAAACTAAAAAAGCGTCGATCACCTCAGGCAAGCGCTTCCGAGAATAGGCCAAATACCGCGTGTGACGATTTCATTAGCCAAGTGAAGGCCATAATTCTTGTTAACAAGGAAGCCTTTGACAAAAATGAACTGTTCGGACAAAAAAAAATCAGCTTTTTTTAAAAATACTTTCGACAAAGATTTGTCTACAAGGACTTCTTAAGGAATATTTTCATTAAGATTTTTTCGGACTAAAGATGTGGATTTGTTAAAAGAATATTTTCAATAAGGTTGGATTTTTTGTAAGAATACTTTGTGCAAAGGCCCATAATTTTTTAAAAGGTCTACTAAGAAAAAATATGTGGATGTTTAATAAAGGATCTCTCGAACAAAAGATTTGGATTTTTGAAGAAAATTTTCCATATTAACTTCTTGGAAAAAAAAAAACGGATTTCTTAAAGAATGCTTCCAACTAGGATATTTTCGAACAAAACATGTAGAATTATAAAAAAATATTTCCAATTAGGATTTCTCAGAAAAAAAATGTGGATATTTTAAAAATAAATTTCCCATTTCCTGGGAAAATGTTAATTTCTGAGGCCTTCCTAAAAAAGATTATGATGGAGGAATTTTTTTGTAAATTATACCTGCAAAATTTTATGAATTTATGAGCCTTTAAAAGGTTTTAAAAGGTTTATTCCTCAATTTCCAGGAGAACAAACTTTGATACTTTCTTTTTAACATCCTGACTTGGTATAAATGTTGGGTGTACATAAATAACTATATATAATCGGTCATGTACTGAGTGTATATACCAGACTGATTTTTTCTAACTTGTTATTTATTACATTACCTTGTTATTTCCTTTCGTACACTGCCATTGAAATATAACTAATATATTTATCTTTCTTCATTTTTTCTTCTTCTCAAATCTTTTCATGTAACGCACATTAAAATTGCAACACCAAAATGATGTCATAAAAATTTCCAACTACAACAACAACTACAACGACAATTGCTGCAACAATTATTATCAAATCCTGGATGATAAACAGATGAAATGGAAACACTGGAGATGGCGCCCAAAGCCACAGCAACTTCAGCTACCACCACGTACGATGACGACGACGAGCAAAATAAACGGCAATCATTATTCGAAAGAGAGAAATCTTTAAGACGCAATAGTAAGCATTATGGCCATAAAATCCATAAAAAGAAATACAAGGATTATCAGCACTACTACTCGGTCATGATGATGAGGCAACATCCGACAACGACGGCGGCAGTGGCAGTGGCAACCCACAGCCCTACAGCGGTGATGACAACTTCAACGCCCCCCATGCCGGAGAGGACAACCAAAAAACCTCCAATGGTAACAAAACTCATAAAAATGGATAACACCAACCGCAATGATGGAGGGGATAATTTACGGTATCGCAAGAAATTGAAGATGGAACGCATGAAGGCCATGCCACCCTCACCCATATTTGTACTGAAATCATCGAGGGGTGGTGGGCATGAGATACCAACAACAATGTCATCATTGACAGCCAGCAACAAGCCGTTCTACGAAGGACAAATCAATTATTATTTGGAAACCGAGGATGGTGATGATGAGGCACGCGCCAGTGAGGCTCGCTTTATTACCAAAGGTGATCGCATGGACACCAACGACTGGTATCGTAAACTGAGTCCAGTCTTGAGGAATGGTGTTAAAACATCAGGACATCAAGAAGATCGTACGATGGGCAGTGGAATGGGAAGACCGGCGGGAGGTGGAGGAGGAGTAGGTGGTGGTTATACACCCTATCATCACCTGCGTAACCACCATTCGAAACATCATCACCATCATCAGCATAACCCACACAATCATCATCACCACTCACGGAATCATGCCTATCAACGTAAGATGCTACCGAAAAAACCTATGGTTACCACCACACCCCTGCCTCCACTCTCTCGGAAACATGCCGCCTCCTCGTCCTCCTCCTCCTCATCGGATGAGTCCACAATACATGAGTTGGCTCATCAAATTACCGATCTAAAGGAATTCGAACGTTACTATGCCAAGTGGCCCCATCTGGCCCGCGTCCAATCCCAGCTGCACGACGAACAGCTGAGAGAACAGTTGGAGTTACAAAATCTACAAAAACAACAACTGGGCAACTATCAGGATTATGAATATGATGAGGAGTATTTTGAGGCTCTGCAGGGTATTCGAACACCCATGGCGGACAATGTGGAGGAAAATCTTCCACCTTATATACGCAAGTACAATAGACGCAATAAACAGTTGTTGGATCTGCTGGAAGGTACGTTGCCGCCACCCACACGCCCGCCTCATCAGCTGAGATGGGCAGGTTCGAAACTGCAGCCGGGTCCTCGAGAGGCCAGCAGTGTGGGTAGTATGTCGGTGCGCATTGATGATGACTATCTCAAGGAGAAACGTAAGCGATATCATCAACGCCAGAAGCAAATTCATGATTTATTTGAGGAGCAACGGGCAACCAGCACCACCACCAGTGCAACAACAATAGCAGCAGCGGCAGCGGCACCAACAACAATGCCAGCCTCCTTAGCTTATTCTTATGGCAGTGGCCGTAAAGAACAGCACATGAACGACAACAACGACAACAGTGAACCAGAACTTGAAAATCATTTGCCCGATGAAGATGTCAGTGTTTCCATGGAAACGGCAGAGGAGCATCAGGACACAAATTGGCAAAAGGAAATTGCAAGTAAATCAACATCGTCATCATCAACATCAACAGCCTTTTCGGCAGCTACTTCATCAAACAGCGGAAATTCACCAATTCCCTGGCAAATGGAAAAATTAATAACACCATCAACAAAAAATACAGGAGGCAATGGGGCCTTGGCAACGGCCTCCGCCGTCACACCGAAGCCAGCCATATTTAAATTACCCTCTTATCCCTCCATTGCTGGCAGTTATATACAACGGCCCAGGTCACGTAGTGCTCAATTTGCACCTAGTTCAGGTTCAGAGTTTCGGCGAGTTACCCCCTCCCTCTATGGGGGAGCCGGAGCAGCAAGCAACAACAATAACAACTTCATCAATGCCGGTGGTTTTGTGGCCTACAATGGCCACAATTTGGGCCCCAAATCAATGGCTGCCCGTTTCAATGGCCAGAATAAGACCAGCAGTACCACTACTGTTTTAACACCCTCCTCTCTCCTCTCGAATACGTCCAAGAGCAATAACAACAATCATGTAGCCGGCATAAGCACCTCGTCTCTGACATCGTCATCATCATCTACCCGGACATCGTCCAGGTCATCATCGCCATCCTCAGCGGCTTCTGTTAGTAATTCATTTGTATACCATCGTGTAGTGGATGCCTCACCGCGTCTGGTGGGCGCTGGGCTGACTGGACGCAAACAGCGTCTACCGTTTGTGGCCATTACCGATCGTCGCCTGGAAACGTCAAAGAAATCCCTAATGGATCATCAGAAAGACTTTGAACAAAATCACTATCCGTTGCCTTAAATAAATAAAAATGAAAATAAAATCCTTAACAGGTAGAAAAATGTAAACCCTCCCCCTCTTGAAGAGAATTCAAAGTAAAATCCAAGTGTTTGGATGACGGAATGGGGGCGGAGGGGCTTAAATGTAGTGAATTTATACCCCAAACACCCACACACACATTCAAAGGAACACACAAATCTATTAGGGTGCACAACATATCTAATTTGAAATTCAATAAAACTTTTATTGAAATAATGTTTAATTGCAAAAAAGAAAATGCATTATTTTAATACCCCTAATGGATGCAGTATTCATTTAGTCCTTTCGTCAATGTGAATATATAATTATTATATCGTTTAGTATTTTAATGAAAGTGTATAATAACAAAAGAGAGAATAAATAAAATCAATCGTAGAATTAAGTGCAGACAACACACAAACGAATACGGAATCATATGTTTATAAAGGGTGTAATAATTATAGTCATAACCAGAACAAATACTCATAACAAATCGGGTTACCCACCCATTAAATCATAAAACCAGTGAAGAAAGTCTTAAAGTCGGGCGGGGCCGGCTTTGTGATACCCTACACCACTTTGCTAATTTAGTAGAGCTGCGCATAACAATTAAAAGTTTTTTTGGGAGAATTCAGTCATACAAGCTTTGATTACAATTATAATTTAAAGTTCAAAGGACTAAATATGCCAAAGCATTTGTATCTTTTAAATTCGGACTTGTATTGCCCATTTGGTGCACAATTAATTTGAAATCGGATAAAAATATATATTGGAGCTATATCCAAATCGGAACCGATCTCAAAAAAAATTGGCAAAGATATTTCTGAGCTGTATTTGATATATTTCCCTGAATATCGTTGTTACGGAGTGCATATTACGGCTGTGGGTAACAAATATAACAAATCGGATGAACAGTATATATGGGGCTATAGCTATATCTAAACCGATCTTCACCAAATTTGACGTACTGGCTTCTAGACTTAATTCGGTCGTAAGTGCCAAATTTCATCCAATTTGGGAAAATATTAGACGTTTGGTGCACAATCAAAGGTAAAACGGAAGAAGTTATATATGGGAGCTATATCCAAATCTGAACCGATCTCGATAAAATTTAGCAAATGTATTTCTGAACTGTATTTGAGATATCTCTCCAAATATCGTTGTTACAGAGTGCATATTACGGCTGCGGAGGACAAAAATAAAAAAATCGGTTGAACAATATATATGGGTGCTATAGCTATATCTAAACCGATTTCGATCAAATTTGGCATACTTAGTTTCAGGTCCAATCTGATCGTGCAAAATTCCATACTATTCGGACTGATATTACACTTTTGGTGCACAATAAAAAGCAAATCGGACGAAGATACATATGGGAGCTATATCTAAATTTTTATCGATTATCTTCAATTTCAATAGGGTTCGTCCTTTGGCCAAACAAATGATTTGTGCAAAATTCCATCTGGATAGGTAGTATAGAGGGTATATGAACTTTGTCACTATGTTTGTAACTCCTCGAAATACTTATGTCAGACCCAACAAAGTACATATATCCTTAAACAGCCTAAAATTCTAAGTGGATTTAGCGATGTCCGTCTATATGTCTGTTTTAATCACGCTATCTTTCGAACGAATTGAGATAGAAGGCTAAAATTTTGCATACATGCATAGTTTACCAGTAGGCAGGTTAATTTCGTAAATCAGCCATGTCGGTTCACGTTTTCGTATAGCCCCCATATAACGGTAGCTCCCGATATTCGGTATTTTGATGATTTTAGAGCCACTAGTCACCGGAATTGTTTCAAATTTAGTTTTTGAAGTTCGTAATGGATACTACAGCCTATGACAGACCCATACAACGGTACCTCCCAATATTCGGTATTTTCATGATTTTAGCGTCATTATTCGCCGGAGCAGAGGGAACTACAGTCTGTGACAGAAAATTGTCTACGCAGTTCCAGGTCTTCAAATAGGCCCCATATATATTAGTACCTCCCTATATTCGGTATTTATTTTGACGATTGTATGTACAATACTCACCGAATTTTTTTGAGATGTCGCATTTGAAGCTCGTAATGGATGCTACAGCCTGGGACAGAGTATTGTTTATGCAGGTTCAGGTCTTTGTATAGCTCCGATATAACGGTAGCTCCCTATATGCGGTATTTTGATAATGGTTTGATGGTTTTAGCTACATTATTCACCGTTTATTTCACGTTTCGAAATTGAATATGGTAAAGGCTTATGCCATACAATAATAATGTAGGTCCACACGTCGTATAGACCCAAATATAAAGGCTATATTCGGCACTTAGATTTTAACAGAAATTTTAACGGATTTTATTTTTTGAAAATTTTCAAATTTGTTTCAAATGGTGGAGGGTATTCAAAGTTCGGGCCGGCCGAACTTACTGCTTTATGACTTGCTTGTTATGAATTCTACAAGACTCTTGTGACGGCCATACTTTGAACATTGAACTTTCAAAACAAAAATTTAATTAAATATTCGTCAAAAATATCTACCAATTTTGTAATTGAATTTGAAACTCAATTTGTAAGGAAAAATTGTCCTGGGAATTTTGCTAAAATCGGAGTTGAAAAAATAACTCCACTTTATTTATCCGATAACATTTTGGCAACAACCCCATGCAAGTGGACCGCTTGGCAGTTAACAACTTTCGGCCAAGCGAAGCAACTCTTTAGCTCTTTTGGGCCTATTTTCTTTCAGTTGTGGTGTAAGGTTTTGCACTTTTTGGAATTTCAATGGCTTTACCCCGATTATTCACATTTAAATGCTGGAGTGTTGTGGTTTTCCAGACAAATATAAAGAAATCATACTATCACGCTTGAGTTCCATCAAGTATAACTTTTTTTCTGGAAAATTCTCACCAAAATGCTTTTGTACACTTGTAAACAATATAATGAGCTGTCACTGGAATAATTTTCACAGCTCTCGGACGAGTGGTTTAGAAATGACAGCAGCAGTGGAGAATCGATGTCTGAATTTCTTCAATACCACAATCACATTATTTTTTAACATATCCAAAAGTGCAATCTCACTCCATCAAGTACTTCCCCCACAAAAGGTCAAAATTTTCAATAATAAGAAAAATATTTCTATCACGGATAGAACGCACCACTACTTCTAATACCTCCCACACAACGACTCAACATTTCGAACAACCATGAAGCTCATAAAACGGGAAATGAGTATTCGATTCCATTCAAAACTCGGCACAATAGTTATATTAGCACAATGTCTAAATGTGAATACGACATATATTGGACCACTTCATCAAGTACAACCCTCACAAAGGGTCAACAATTTGAATAATTATAAATCATATGAAATGTAAAACAAAAGCCAGATTGTCTTCGAAGTTTGGACATCTTAATATTTCTATCAACATAAGATTTGATGTAAATATGGAATATATCGGAACACTCCTACAGGTGCCTCCACCACAAAGGGTCAACACTTTGGCAATGAGCCCCACAAGGGGGCAAACATTTTAACTAAGTCAAGTGTCATAAAAACTTAATAATAATTTTTCGATGATCCCTCTAACTCCGTACAATACAATACCTAATAACAACGTTCGTTCTCTAGTCTTCGATTGTTAGGGGTTATAAATAACGTGTTCACTTTCAGTTAAAATGCAGAAATGATTATTATCACTTCCTTTCGAATGATCCTCATTAGTATAGAACAAATTATTCCTAAAAATCAACGATCTCTAAGTAGTTACAAGAGCAAAGCATCGACATTTGACGAAGCATTGCCGCTGGAGCCGCAAATTTATATTTCATTTCTAAGTACTTAGAGATCATATTCTTAGAGGCTTCGATTCTGTATATTACCCTGACTCCATGTAAAATATAAAAAGAGCACTTGACTACAAAATAACAGGAATGCGATATTATTTCGAGGCGTTACAATCTCTTTAGCAAACGTAACACCAATATAGTCTTGTAGGATACAACTATTAGCAGTTAATGATTTCAAACTAGTTTCTTTGGTGATCAAGTAAGAAAGCACAGACAGTTTTCATAAAAATATCGAAAATGGGGAGGTACCGATACAGGGAGTCTACTTCACAACTTGAACCAATGTGGACTGATATTTGCAGGAATTTTTCCTTACTACAGAATAAGGCCCGCTCATTTTCAATACCAACATTTCTACGAATTTGGAAGTTAAAAATCGAAAACTCATGGTCTAGACTTTAATGATGATCAAGAGTATTAATTCCTTGTATGGTCTAAAGAGATAATTCTAAGGAGTTACATGCGAAACGGAAATTAGTATCTATTATTGGAGAGGATTTTTATTACACCCTTTAAAAACAATCAAGACACTAATATAACTAATTTAAGCCTTACATGGAAACACACACACACTTGATTATGTATTTATTAAAAATATATAACTAAACTGTAAGAACTTCTCTAAAAAAACAAAAACACAAAAACAATATACGAGTACATATAAACAAAAATATCTACGCTTAGATGTTAATGAAATCATAAATAAAAACTAAGTTAGAGCAATAATTTAAGACAAATTTTGTATGATAGGCTTTAAAGGAACGCGGTAAATATTAAACAAATAACAAATATCATTAGAAAATAAGCAAAAGTATGAACAACAAAAATATATTTATTTAAAATCGAAAATAGCATAAAGAAGAAGCTTTCGCATTTTGCAAGCCATAAATGTGCAATAATTCAAGTCAGCAGTTTTAATTGTTGTTAGAAATTATACCACCAATTTAGTAAAAGTAATGATTATGTTTGAAAAAAAAATAGTTGTTGGCACTGTAAGCGTTTGTCATGGTATCGAATGGTGAGGGGTTTAAAATTTCTTGTTTAAGTATTGAAATAAGTGAATTAGTTTCAAGGTAAAATATTGAGACACTGGGAGACGTTGAAGTCGAATTTGATAATTTTGAATGGATAAGTTTAAAAAGCGGCAAAATGTTGTGATATACGATCCATTAGAAAAAAATGAATTTCAACTATTTTAAAATTATAATGATTCTCACATAGAAGTTAAACATTAACATGGAGTGAATACAAATGCCAGATTTGTTCTCAATATAGTTCCAAAATGTTGGATATTATTGAGATAAAATGTCCAAAAAAAATTATAATTTAATTCATTTACGTATTCTACAGGGTGAGATAAAAACCCGTAACAAAGTCAAACACCATAATTTTTACTATTTTTTTTTTTTTTTTTTTTTTTTTTTTTTTTTTTTTGATGAAAGCAAACAATGTCGGAAATAGCATCAAATTTTAGAATAAGTTTAGATTTGTTTGAATTGGTGACCTGTGGCTCGAATTATGGCCTTCAAACGGCCAATGAAACCGTCATATGCTGCACGAATGTTGCTCTGCGGCATTTTGGCCCATTCCCGGCGAAGCGTTTACTTGAGGTGATCAACATTTTGGTATTTTTAGTGCCAACCTTGCTTCCCAAAATACTCCAGACATAATAGCCCAACGGATTGATATCCGGAGATTTTGGTGGCCATTGTGCGCTGGAAATAAAGCGAGGAGCCTCATTTTGTAACCTTTCTTGGGTGGCGCGTGCTGAGTGCGATGGTGCTGAGTTCTGTTGAAATGTCCAAGGTCTGCGGCCAAAATGTTTGCATGCCCAAGGCTTTAATACACGCTCCAGAATATTTTCGCGATAATATTCGGCATATATTCTGATGCCACTATCGATACGATTAATACGAGCTGAGAGCGACCATCGGCTGTTACTGCGACCCACACCATCACCATGGCCGGCAGGTGGCCAACCGAAGGTGCACATTTTCAACTGACCTCTTGGCAAGTAAACACGATCATTTTGTTTGTTCACAAACTGCTGGAGAACGAATGTTTTCCTATCGGAGAAAACCAAATTCGGCAGTTCACCACTTTTGGCCTTAGCTCTTTGGAGTCTATTTTCTATTTCTGTTGCGGTGTAGTTCTTGCACTTTTTTAATTTTCCATGGCTTTACCCTGAGCTCATTTTTCAATATTTGCCGAATGGAATGGAATATTGCGATATGTTCAGCTCACGAGGCATTCTCGGCGACTGCGACCACTTTCGGCCAAGCGAAACAACTCTGTAGGTCTTTTGAGTCTATTTTCTTCAGTTGCGGTGTAAGTTCTTGCACTTTTTGGAATTTCAATGGCTTTATCCCGAGCTCATTTTTCAATATTTGCCGAATGGAATATTGCGATATGTTCAGCTCACGAGCCATTTTCGGCCACATCGACGCGTGTTTCGATCAAGTCGCTTAGCTTCTTTACTTTTCGAACCATTTCTGCTGATGTTGCTGTTTTCTTCCTTCCACTTCCTCGACATCAGCTACGCTACCAGTATTACGGTTATGAGTTATGGCACGAGACACAAAGTATTTATTCACATTTAAATGCTGGAGTGCTCTAACGATAGCACCTTGTGGTTTTCCAGACAAATATAAAGAAATCACAGTATCACGCTTGAATTCCATCACAAATAACCTTTTTTCTGGAAAATGTTCACCAAAATTCTTTTGTGCGCTTGTAAACAATATAATTAGCTGTCACTGGAATAATTTTAACAGCTGTCGGACGAGTGGCTTAGAATTGACAGCACTCTAAAGTTGGTTGCAGTTTTTTCATCTCTCCCTGACAGGCGATAAACACAGCATAGCTGATCTCTTGGGTTGTCTCAAATTGAAGAATCCAACCCCTTAACAATATTGGTTATATTTCCATTTCCATGGGGTTACAAACGTTTACGGTCAACCACACTCACACACTCACTCACTCAGACACATATATTAATATAAATTAAAAACAAAAACAAAAACAAAAACTTAACAGTATTGCAAAAAAGAAAACATAGTTTTATTATTATTATTATTATTATTATTTTAAATTTAAATACATATTATATTTGTTGAATAGGTTTTATGTTAAATTGTGTAGAAAGAAAAACACTTAAAAAACCGAATCTATGTTTTATTATAATAGGTTTCAATTGCAAGTAAAACAAAAACAAGAACAGCAGCAGCAACAACAAGAATACCGCAATAATTTAAATACAAGCGCAATATGTGAAATAAAGTTTAAGTCAAAAAAGCTACAAAAAACAGCAGCAGCAACAACAAATATTTAAAAAAATCATATGCAGTAAATAACACGTAAAACGTGCTTTATAGTTGTAAATAAATGAAACAAGTTTAAAATAAGTAAATATAAAATTTCATTGTACACACAAACACACACAAAATGCAGGGTGTACCATAATCAATGAGGGGAAATAAAAGGCCACAGAAAAAATATCAAAATAATTTAACATATGTTTTATGTATACAGATATTAAATTTGAAGAAACGAAGTTCAATGAAAGTTCGCGTTGTGGTACGGACTAAAGTTTATGTACCACAAATGAAAACCATATTTTAATATTATATTTACAGTGGGTTATTTTTAAAAAAGCTGTCGATCTGTGTAGAATTTGTCCATAATGAGGTTGCTCTTGTAAAATCAGTTTGACTCTCAATTTGAAGATTAGCATTATGTTAAGAGGCTGGCATCATACCGATCTCAGAGCTGGCCAAATCATTTGTTTTGGTTCGTGCCGGGATTGAGGGAAACACCGGACCAATGGTTGCAACGTATTGAGGAAAGATCGCACCAGAAGTGGAGGTGGGGGATTAGCGTTCCTGTTACACAACTCTGTTCAATACAGACCTATCTCGCTTGAGCTAGTCTCTAGTGTCCCATACATATAATGTATGAGGTAGCAGTCAAGTGTGGAACTTCCGAGGTAGAGATGCTTAATGTGTATATCCCGCCGGTTAATAGCTATGAACCGCGTTACTTGCCAAATATAAACTCACTTTTGGAAAGCAATAACCGCTTGGTAGTAGGGGATTTCAATGCCCACCATGAGTAGTGGCATTCCGTCCTAGGTAATGACCAGAGGGGATCAACGTTGGCAGAGCAGATTGACTGCACCAAATAAGAGTAGAGTGTCACAGTTCGCCAGATTTAACCACTGTGTCACCCGGTCTGATATATGATGGGATGGGAAAGCCCCCTGGCCTGAGTTCAGAGAGTTCACCAACCTTCGCTTCAGAGAGCAGCCCAACCCTTCTGATGTTCGGGTAGCAGAAAGGATTTTCCGGGACATCGAATACCCGAAGTAAGACTAAAATTTCCCAGCAGAGGCAGCAGGACTAGCGAATGAGCGTGATGAGCTCTGGCGTACCAACCCTACGGATCCCAAAGGCAGTGAAGTGACAGTGGAGCATAAGCGGAAAAAGTGGCTAGACCATTCGGAGTGTTGCAACATTGGAACCGATTTGACTAAACTGTGGGTAACGGTAAAGTCAGGTAGGACAGCAGTCACATTTAACGACGTAACGGTAACTGACCCGCTGGCGCTGGCCATTTTAACGGCCAATTTGTATAAGAGCTCTTCCGCCGAGGATGTACCTCCACAGTTTTCGATGGGTGATGTTGCGAATGTCATCAGAAACGCTAAGTCATCTAAAGCGTTGGGCCCGGACGGAATATCAATGGTAATGTTAAAGCAACTGGATACGCCGGGAATTGAGTGTCTAACCAAAGTTCTTAAATTAACCCTAAGTACTCAAGCAATACTGGATATTCAAGGATACGGTTGCAAGAGACCTGTATAAGTACTCAAGCACTACAGGATATTCAAGGATATGGTTGCAAGAGACTCAAGCACTACTGGATATTCAAGGATACGGTTGCAAGGGACCTGAATACGTACTCAAGCACTACTGAATATTCAAGGATACGGTTGCAAGAGACCTGAATAAGTACTCAAGCACTACAGGATATTAAAGTATACGGTTGCAGGACACCTTAATAAATACTCAAGCACTACAGGATATTCAAGGATATGGTTGCAAGAGACTCAAACACTACTGGATATTCAAGGATACGGTTGGAAGGGACCTGAATAAGTACTCAAGCACTACAGGATATGGTTGCAGGAGACCCTAATAAGTACTCAAGCACTACAAGGATATTCAAAGATTACCACCGGGATTCAAGGATTAGAGACCTGGATAAGTACTCTAAAGAAGGATGTCAAGGATAAAATTGGAATTAAGCACTTACCGAAGCTGGTGTTGTCATATTCAAGGTCCTGCACTGACTGTCACGATTCTGCCATCGACTGCCCTTTTATACCCGGCTCCACCACGTGTTCGCAGTAGAGTAACGGGGACTTGTTTACAAAAATTTGGTTATCAAAACAACATTACAATATTCATCACTGCCAATGGTTGTGATGAGTGATCCTGTCTGTTTTTGGTTCAACTTTATTGAGTGTGGTGGCTCACAAGAATTTGTCTGGTCAAAATGTAGTTTCTCATAGCGTTTTGTGTGAGCAAAAATGGCGAAAGTTTCTCGACGTCACACTTTATAAAGAGATGTAAATCGATATCGTTAAATTTTAGAAAAAGGTTTTCTTTATTTATTAATAACTAGGAATAACAAATTACAATTACATTTTGGTAAGAACCTCAAATCGGGATGAACCGCATAAAGAGGTCCTAAGGGAGGTCAACAAAATACAGAAAATCGAGAAATTGCCAAAGGGCGTTCAATTCCATTCTAAAATTGGGGAGTATTGTAATGTGAGACTATACAAAACATAAATCTACGCAGGTAAAATAAATTTTAAAAAATAACAGTGTAAATCTAATAGGATATTAAATATAGATTTTTGTAGAAATGTTTGATATGGTACGATTCATAAACAGATAATCGGAAAATATGTTTATATCGCTTGAAAAACTCTTTTTAGAAAGTTTTTATTAAAACGTTAAAGACAATTTTTAAATGCCTATAACTCCAAAACCGAGTAAAATAAATAATTTCCACAACGATCTGTATTTTGCTAAATCCCAGGTTATTTCCAAAACACCTTCATTGATTTTGGACCACCCTGTATCTGATATACAAAAAACACACTCTCACACATATGAATATGTATAATAACAACAGTAAAAAAATTAAAGCCGATTTTAAAACCAGGAACTATTAAGAATACTTTTTTTCGTTGTTCATTAATAAACATCCGACACTCACATATCACACCATTAAACAACATATGGGGAAAAAACACAACCAAAACCAAAATGAAACGAAAAAAACGGAGAAAAAAATTAATACACACAAATCGAATGCAGAATAAAACACAGGAAAATCAAACATGAATAAACAACATCAATGGCATAAGAAGTAAAAAAACAGACTCGCATTTTTTCATTGTTTTACTAAAACCAGAAAGCAAAAAGAGCCGAACATTGCAGAGAGGACATCTGATACATGAACTTGTACACAAATAGAGTATTTTATTTATAATTGACAATGGAGATTGGAGAGGTTGGGCTGGGGGTGAAAAATGCCGGTTAAAAAAAATACCAAACAACAACAACATCAAATGTCAGATGCAACTGCAACGATTAAACCGAATGCACCCAATGAAGATTTTGATTGAAATTCAAAAATAATATTTTCAAAATAAATTCATTAAAATTTAAAAATCTAAAAATCAAGAAAATTGTACTAAAACACTCAAAAAAAAAAAAAATAAAAATATTGAATTTTTGAAAATTTTAAAATCTGAAAAAATCCATTTATAAATTTCAAAAAAGGTGTTTTCAAGGATAATATTTTGGTTCGATTTTCTGAATTTTGGAAATCCAAATAATTTTTTGTAATTTATCCCATATGTTAAATTTAAAATTAATAATAAAAATAATAAAATAAATAAAAAAATAAAGATATCCAGCTAATATTGTGATTGAAAAATATTTGTATTTATATTTGTTTTTAGCTGGTATGGAATACATATTCGAAAATACACGTTGTTTGTGGACAAATTGAAGAATAATTATATTGCAAAAGGGTTTTAGTTAATTTAAAACGTAACAATTAATTATCATCTAATCTGCAACAGTTGGAAATATTCTCAAAGCTTTTGTGATATGTAAAATTTAGAAACTCAAATTATTTATTTCAAAAAATTGTTTTAAATATGTCGAGCTTTTAAAATGTTTATAACCTCAGCCATATGGATATAGAGGGTAAATATCCTTTTAAACGGCCAACACGTGCCTTATCAAAATAGCGGTTTTAGACCATAGGTCTCTTTGGACCAAATCCGTTTTAAGACATTTGGAGTCGCTCTCGGCTGGTCTATCTGGCTGGTGCACACAATAGCTCCCGAAGGAGGTATCCAATTTCATCTAAACTTAGTACATCGTAATATTTTTTGTCAAACTTAGATCGAGTTCGGAGATGGACAATATCGGTCTACTTCTTCTGGGTCCTCCTCCACAAAATTTCAACATTTTCAAAGCAAATATCGGTCCACTCCATTAAGTACCTACCCCACAAAGGATCAACATTTTGTATAATTAAAACTCTTATAAAATGTGATATAAGTGTCCGATTGTCTTCAAAGTCTGATGTGAAGATGGGAGATACTGGTCCACTCCTTCTGAAACCTCCCACATAAATGGTCAACATTTTGAATATCCTTCCTGAAGCTCATAAAAGACGAAAGTAACATCCGACTACATTCAGACTTGGCACATCTCATTACTTCCGTCAACACACGATCTGTTGTAAAGATGGTAGAGATCGGACCGGTCCTTCTGGTAACTCCCCCACAAAGGGTGAAGGTCTCGAATTAGCAAAACGATCATAAAATCCGAAATAATTAACCAAGATCTGGTGTGAAGATGGAATATATCGGCGCACTCCTTCTGGTACTTTCTCCACAAAGTGTCAAAATTTCGAATATTCATGAAGCTCTTAAAACATGAAATTACCATCCGATTCAATTCAGACTTGGCTCATCTCAATATTTCCATAAAAAGAAGATCTGTTATGAAGATGGTAGAGTTCGGGCACTTCCTTTTGTTGCGGCCCCACAAAGGGTTTTGAATAACCAAAACAATCATAAAATCCGAAATAAGCATCCGGATCTCTTCAAATTACACACATCACAATATTTGTATTAACCCAATGTCTGGTGTGAAGATGGAATATATCGGCGCACTCCTTTTCAACACAAGATCTGTTAAAAAATATAAGAGATCGGACCATTTCTTTTGGTACCTTCAAGATTTTGAAAAACCAAACGCTCAAAGACAACGAAATAAGCACCCAACTCTCATCGAATTTCAAACATTTTTGCTAACTCAAGATCTGTCGTGAAGGTGATATATAAACTGTGAACCCTTTCTGGTACCTCACCCACAAAGGGTCGCAATTTTCAATACTTATATCTATTATAACTTGCGAAACAAGTCGGTGATTCTTTACAACTTGTTATATCTAAATAAATTTATTTTTTCGCATAAAAATGGTTAAATATGTTCGATTTCCTTCAAATTTTGCACATACCAATATTTTTATTTGTATCAGATGAAGTATGAAAATGAAATACTTCGATCCGCTTTATCTGTCACCTCACGAATATTATATCACAAGGATAGTGTTTAGTTGGAATTTCTGATAATATACTACAAATATTCAACTATTTTCAAACATAATATTAATATTTGTGTTCAAATCGGTAAAAATTTTAAAAAATTTTTGAAGTTTTTAGATTTGAAATATTTCAAAGTTCGAAACTGTTTGAAGGAAAATTTAAAAAAATGTCAGTTTATTTTTAAAAATGTGAAGTATATTAAATATTTAAAAAAAAAATCCAAACACAAAATTATCAAGACTATTTTTTTTTTTTTAATTTTGGTGTGGTTTTTGTTGACTTTTATAATTTTAAAAAATTTTAAAAAATTCTAACACATTTCTAAATATTTATCCAGATAACAAATAATTGCAAACTTGCCAAATAAAATTAAAATTTGGCATTAAATCTTCATTGGGCAGGCACAATATTAACCGATTGTTTATAATAATAAGAAGAAATAACTACACGCACAGTTCAATGAAACAAATGCATTTTTTGTTTTGTTTTTTTTTACATTTACAAATAAACCTACCAAAACTCAGTTAAAAAAATCAACACAAAACAAATGATATACCAGCAAAAACAATAATACTACAATAAAAAACAAGTAATAATTAAACGCATTTTTTGTAGCAAATGAAAAAAAAACGGAAAAGAATGCCGCTTAAACAAACAATGTTATACCCCGCAGCGTTAACTAATGAGCTATGTAAAGTTATCATTAATTTAAAATAAGCTTATTAATTTTCCGACAACAGCGACTAAAAATCAATATTGCAGACTGTGTGGCCGGCGTGTATGGAATATAAATGCCATAAAAATCCAATAGTTAAAGAGAATTAAATTATAGTCATGAATTTTAACTGTTTAATGTGCAATGCAATATTTCAAATAAAATTTTCTACTCTAGTTCTTTAAAATAGCAACATTTGTAATAATATATATCTGTGTAACATTTTATATTTTTTTATTTGCAGATTCTGCATCATCGCATGGGGTGCGAATTAGAAAATTTAAATTTTTTTTAAATTCTTTAGGGTTAAGAAAAAACCATAAAATTCATACCAAAATTATACGAAAAAAAAAATTTACTTAGTTGTATTAAAAATACCACAAATCGGGACTTATATGGGACTTATACCAAAATGTGAACCTTAAATGACGATTATTTTTTGCTATAGGGTTTGTTATCTATCCCGAGCTGTAAATACCAAATTTGAAAAAATTCTGTAGAAAATGTGACTAAAATCATCAAAATAATATTCGTCGGGCAATAATGTGGAAGAACCGATAGAGACAATGTTCTTCCAAGGAGAAAGAACCCATTTGGGAAATAAAATACCAAATTTTAAATTAATCCGATAGAAATGCGACTGTATCTGTATTTACCATCATATGGGGCTATAGTAGAGCAAAGATTTATATTGACAAACTCTATATAAAAATTTGAATTTCGCGCGTAAATGTGACCGAAATTATTAAAATAGCGAATATCGAAAACTGCGAGGTAGCGATATCCAGAATTGTGAAAAAGATCTGATAGATTATTTCAACAGGTAGACGGACACACATACATCGTTAAATCGACTTAGAATTATGAGGTGTTAAACCGACGAATATTTAGAGGTGTTACAAACGCCTTTCCATGATGGGAATTAAAAAAAATATTTAGCTTAAAAGGACATTTTCTTCGCATTTAAAACTTCTTTAATGAAAAAATCCTTTCAAATATTGAGATGATTAATTGCGCAAATTTGCTAATTATATATTTATTTCCATTATAAATCAATAAAGTATTTTCTAATAATTTTCCCTCTATCTGTTTTCAATTTGAATTTCTCTATAAATTTCATAATAAATCATATATCCAGGTTTAAAACTTAAGAAAATGATATTCGAAATGTATGTATAACAAGTAAAAATTAATCACGTTTTCATTCAAAGTGCAAATCTCCAATTATACAACATTTTTTGAGGAAAGTATGAAAGGTGGAAACATACAAGATCAAAATTCAGTGCGAGTTTTTGAAACAAAAAAGGGAAATATTTTTTAAAAAATCCAAGTTTCGTAGTTGGAAAAAATAATAACATCAATTCCTTATTAATCTAAGTTGGGAAGTTTAGAGACTCCTAAGAAAATCCAGGAATGTCCTTTAAAATATGAAATAAGAAAGGAAAGTTCTGTTTAAAAATGTTCTCTAAAATTAATGATATTTAGGCTGATAGTCTTTGACAGATTTTTTTAAAAACCTCATGATATTTTCCTCCGATTGTTCTTGAAAAATATTTTTTAAAAAGTCCAGCTTTGGTGATCTCATAAACCTTGAAAATATTTTTTTTTTTTTTTTCAAAATTTAAAAATATCCTTATTAAATCTCTGATTATATCCTACAAAAGTTCATGACAGTGTTGTCTGACGATGGTTTGGTTCGGACGGTCATTGAAAAGATACGTGGTTATTGGTCTAATGGTCTTTGAAAAATATTGTATGCAAATATTGGGATCCGATGACCATTAAAAATATTGTTTATAATATCCACGTTTGCTAATCCGATGGCCTTTGAAAAATTATTAAAAAAAAAACAATTTTTTGGTGGTCGGACTGTCCTTGAAAAAAATCTTAAAAACTCCTCCTATAACTATTGATTAAAAACATACCTTTCGGTTGCCTGAAGGTACTTAAAAATATTTTTGATCTAATTGCTCTTGAAAGCAAATTATTAAAATATATGGTCTTATAGTCCGTGGAAAATATTAATTTAATCCACATTTTGTGGTCCACTTAAAATCCTCAATTTCCAGTTATGAAAATATTTAAGAAAAACACTGTGACAACTAAGAAACTGTAACAATTTTTGCCAGGTTGTCCACGTTTGGCAAATGCAAAATAAGCAAAGGCAATAGTCGTGCAGGACCGACCATTTGACTAACACAACAATATGTTGGAACCCCCTTTTGTGCAGATCCTTTGTGAAGATTTCGTTTCTGTCATAGAGCCGTGCCCAGATATTAGTCTTAGGGTTTTGACAGAGGCATTTGCCCAATATTTACGCACTCCGTCGAGTTGTTAAGGATTCAAAACAATTTCACACGAAAGTTGTGGTCCATTTGACAGCTAAATATAATTTTCGATTGTGACCCATAGAGCGACTGCAAAATCTGAATCATTTTTTTTTTTTTTTTTTTTTTTTTGGTCCATTTGGACTTCTCAATGTACATCTCCAAAAACAATAGGTTTTAATTCTGACCCTAACCCTACCCCCATGCAAAATTTCGTGAGGATCGGACGATAATTTCGACCGGTATATAATACCCTAAATACGTAGTGTTGCGGTGTGTAGAAAACCTCTAGAAAATGTACAATTCAAAATTGTAAGTCAAATTGAAAAAATCACATGCGATAAAAAATATAACAAAAATTGAAAAAAATTAACAAAATATAGAACAGTGTTGACACGTTTGTTCGAGATACCATAGTATTTTTGTTGCATAGGGACGTTTGTTTATTAGTGTAAAAAGATGGCAAGGTTTACCAGGGGATAAGACAGGGAATACCTAGGATTCTATTGAGCTTACAATTCCGTCACTTGGGTAAAAAAAGTCTTTTGTCAAAGGAGTTAATTTTAAAATAATTCCTGGGGAGAACATCCCACACAAAACACGAGGGAACTGATGAGGATTGGTGGCTCTTCCAGAAACCTAGGTATTCCCTGCCTTACCCCCTGTTAAACATTACCATCGTTCTCCACTAATAAACAAAAGTATGGGATTAACCTGACCATCAACATCAATTCTGACAGCTACGGAAGTGACCCTTTTGAGTATTTGTGCTTTCGCCGGGATTTAAAATATTCAGGATTTAATAAAGTTTTGGTCTATTTCCACCGCTAAATATTGTTCGATGACCAAAGAAAATGGTAGGCTTCTGGCCAGCTCTAAACTCTATGATTTATTCCGCGTCGATTGACCTGTAGCGCAACAGCAAAATCAGGGAACTTTTCTGTTTTTGGTCAATTTCAATCCCTGACTATCCTGCAATAATCTCCAAAAACAATAGACTTTTATTCTGATCCTAGCCCCAGCTCCATGATAAATTTCGTGAGGATCGGGCCATAATTGCGACCTGTAGACATACGGACATAGATGGTTAGATCGACCCTGATCGGCGAGGTAGGAAGATCTATATATACCCTCCTATGTGCCGGACCAATATTTCGAGGCTTTACATAATTTTTGGCCCAATCAAACTTATAAATATTAAGTCTTTTTCCCATTCCATTATCTTTATAATGTAAACATAATTTATGTAATAAAAAAACAATAATACCTTAAATTTCAATAGAAATTCTAAAAACGTATTTGAAATATTGCATAAATATTGAGAACTAAGATAAAACTTTAAGCCTCAAACACAATAGACACAAATACATAAATATTTATAAAATCCGTTTTTATGAACGACCGGGGAGAACAATAAAAATAGAAATAATAATTCTTAACTGTAATTTTGCTTCGATCTAATTAAAACGCAATATCAATTAAAATGAAATGAAATGACGACAGCAAAAACAAAAACAAGAAAACCTACATTCATCATTTTAACATTGTTTATAATAAATAGAAAATGAATAAATTATTTAAATAAAAACAATATTGTACTAAATGACATACCAAAAGGTAAAAAAACTAAACACACACACGTACACAAATTCCAATAATGCAACCACAACAACAACAATGGAAATTGTTGATGGAAACAATGAAAACATTACAATAAATAATAAGCCAGGCCGATAACGAACCCGACACACAAAGAAACATACAATATATAGTGAAAAAAAAAATATTTAATGTTTTTAGTTTAGACAAAGAAACAGAAAATATTCAAAATATTATTTAGTATTTAACATATTTACACACACACACTCACACACAAATGTACTACAATTAATAAACAACATCAAAACCATTTGCAACACTAAATATATACAGGGTAAGATAAAAAAAACTGCAACAAAGTCAAACGACCTAATTTTTACATTTTTATACCCTCCCGCCATACTATGAAGGGTATATTAATTTTGTCATTCCGTTTGTAACTCCTCGAAATACGCATGTCAGACCCAACAAAGTATATATATTCTTGATCAGCGCAAAATTCTAAATCGATTTAGCCTGTCCCTCTGTCTGTATGTGTGTCTGTCTGTTGTAATCACGCTGTCTTTCGATGTCGATATTTTGCCAGTAGGCAGATTGAGTTCGTAAATGGGCCCCCACATAGCGGTACCTCCCGATATTCGGCATTTTGATGATTTTAGCGACATTATTCACAGGAATTTTTCGAATTTGAAGTTCGTAATGGATACCACGGCCTAAGACAGAAAACTGTCTGTGCAGGTGCACGTCTTCGTATGGCCCCCATATAAACGTACCTCCCGATATTCGGTATTTTGATGATTTTAGCGACATTATTCACCTGAGTTGTTTTAAATCTGGTGTTTAAAGTTCGTAATGAATATTACAGCCTAAGGCAGAAAATTGTCCATGCAGATCCACGTGTTCATATAGCCCCCATATAACGGTACCTCCCGATAATCGGTATTTTGATGACTGTAGCTACATTATTCACCGATTTTTTTCTAAGTTTCGCATTTGAATATTTTAATGGCAATTGTGACCGAAAAAAAATTACCTATGCAGGTCCATGTCGTCGTATTGGCCCTAATATAACGGCTATATTCGGTATTTCTAAGATTTTAACGGATTTTATTGTTTTGAGAATTGCCAAATTCGTTCCAAATGGTGGAGGGTATTCAGCTTTTTACTTGTTTTTTCTTTTTTTTTTAAATTTTATTGAATGAAATCAAAAAAATGTCGGAAGTAGTATTAAATTTTAGAATTAGTTTAGATTTGTTCGAAGCGGTCACCTTTGGCACGTATTATGGCCTTCAAACGGTCAATGAAACATTCACACGCTGCCCGAATGTTGCTCTGTGGTATTTTGGTCCATTCCCGACGAAGCGCTTGCTTGAGGTAATCGACACTTTGGTATTTTTTTAGTGCCAACCTTGCTTTCCAAAATACTCCAGACACAATAAACCAACTGATTGGTATCCCGAGATTTTTGTGGCAACTGTGCGCTGGAAATTAAGCGAGGAACCTCATTTTGTAACAATTCTCGCGTGCTGAGTGCGATGGTGCTGAGTCCTGTTGGAATGTCCAAGGTCTGCGGCCAAAATGTTTGCGAGCCCAAGGCTCTAATAAACCCTGCAAAATATTTTCGCGATAATATTCGGCATTTACTCTGATGCCACGGCCGATTACTACGAGTGGAGAGCGACCATCGGCTGTTTTGGCGGCCCACACCATCACCATGGCCGGGTTTGAGTTCTGGTGGCCAACCGAAGATACACATTTTCAGCTGACCTCTTTGGCACGTAAACACGATCATTTTGCTTGTTAACAAACTGCTGGACAACAAATGTTGTCTAGTCGAAGAAACCCAAATTCGGCAGTTCACCACTTTCGGCCAAGCGAAGCAACTCTTTACCTCTTTTGAGTCTATTTTCTTGCAGTTGCGGTGAAAGTTCATGCACGTTTTGGAATTTCAATGGCTTTACCCCGAGCTCATTTTTCAATATTGGCCGAACGGAATATTGCGATATGTTCAGCTCACGAGCTATTTTTCAGCCACTGCGATGCGGGTTTCGATCAAGTCGCTTCTTTACTTTTTGAATCATTTCTGCTGATGTTGCTGTTTTCTTCCGTCCATTTCCTTGACTTCGGACCGAAGGTGCACATTTTTAGCTGACCTCTTTGGCAAGTAAACATGACCATTTGGTTTATTTACAAACTGCAGGACAACAAATGTTTTCTCATCGGACAAAACCAAATTCGGCAGTTCAGCACTTTCGGCCAAGCGAATCAACTCTTTAACTCTTTTGAGCCTATTTTCTTGCAGTTGCGGTGTAAGGTCTTACACTTTCTGGAATTTCAATGGCTTTACCCCGAGCTCATTTTTCAATATTTGCCGAATGGAATATTGCGATATGTTCAGCTCACGAGCCATTTTTCGGTCACTGCGACGCGGTTTTCGGTCAAGTCGCTTCTTTACTTTTCAAACCATTTTCTGCTGATGTTGTTGTTTTCTTCCGTCCGCTTCCTTGACGTCGGGCTACACTACCAGTATCACGGTAATGAGCGATGGTACGAGACACAAAAGATTTATTCACTTTTAAATGCTGGAGTGCTCTCATGATAGCCACTTGTGGTTTTCCAGCCAAATATAAAGAAATCACACTATCACGCTTGAATTCCATCACGAATAACTTTTTCTCTGGCAAATTCTCACCAAAATGTTTTTGTACGCTTGTTAACAATATAATGAGCTGTCACTGGAATAATTTTAACAGCTGTCGGACGAGTGGCTTGGAAATGACATCTGTCTGAAGTTGGTTGCAGTTTTTTCATGCCACCCTGTGTATACCTTGCTGTATGTATTTGTAAGTTTATATATAAACATACATCAATATACAATTGTGGTTACAAATAAATTCAATAACAAAATTTGTGTAAAATCTAATAAAAGCAAAAAGAATACTCACCCTCACACACAAACATGCATATCAATAATAAATCAAGAAGAAGAACAACAACTATAGCAAATAAAAACTAATTTGAAACAATTGTTGTAAAGCGGGAAATAAGCATAAACTTGTATTTCCGCTCACTCTAAAAGGTGGAGAAAATAGGCAAAAACAAAAAACAAAATGAGGAAGAGGAAGCTTTCAATTCACCAAAACAACCGTATGGTGTAATCACAACAACATCATTAACTTCCTCATAAATTCGTTTGTAGTACAAAAACAAAAAACAAAAACAACCCAAAAAAATCCCCAAAAAAAAAACGTATTTTTGCCTTGCTTCTTTGTAATTCGAAAGCGTCAATGTAAAGTATTTTCTATAAAATTAGTAAGCAAAATGAGAGAAAAAAAAACAAAAACCAAGAATAACATAATTTAAATTTTATAAAAACCAAAAAAAAAAAAAAAACAACAAAAACAATTTAAAACGCAACGCATACGGCAAAACTGTGTTATAATAATCAATCGAGTGTTGCACAATTTATGTTTTTCTGTTTTCAATTAGTTAATCATTTTTTTGTGGAGAGTAGTTGAATGTCAACAATGTAATAAATTATGTTTTTAGTTTTTAAGTTTCAATGAATTATTTTAGTTTGAATTGAAATGGTTTGAGAATAAATAAAAATGTATTTAAACATTATTGAGTTGGTGTGGAAATTTATTTTTTGGATGAGGCAGGTAAGTTAAAATGAGCTGAACATAATTGTAGGTTGATATGAGACAAGGCAAAATAATTTTACTTGAGACCAAAACTATCTATACCCTATAACACTATGTGTTGGGGGTATTATATGTTTGATTGGGCCAAAAATTATGTAACACCTCGAAATATTGGTTTCCCACATAGGAAAGTATATATGGATCTTCCTATCTCGCCGAGCTGAGTCGATCTAGCTATGTATGTCCGTCCGTCCATGTTAATTTGTAATCATTCTACAGGTCGCAATTATGGCCCGAAATTTAGAATGGAGGTGGGGATAGGGTCAGAATAGAACCCTGTTTCTTTTGGAGATGATCGCATAATATTTAGGGTTGAAATGGACCAACAACTGAAAAAATTCCTGAGTTTGCAGTTGCTCTACAGGTTGGACCAATCGACGCCGAAATTAGCATGGGGCTAGAGCTTAAGGCTGCTGTTATAAAGGTCATAAATAGAAACCAAAGGACACGAAATCTCGCATGAAGTTAGATTTAAGAACAGCGGGTAGAATGGACAACTATATTCGCAAATGTACCTGGTTAAAATGCTAAGGGTAATATCTGGACAGTGCACCGTAACATAATTTCAAAAGCGAAATCTTCCAAAATGGATTTCACCATAAAGGGGCCTTTAACATATTGTAGTGTTGTAGGGTATCAAATAGTCGGCCCCGCACGACTATAGCCTTTGCTTACTTGTTTTATAATGGAGTTTTTATTTTATTTAATTTTGTTGGTGCCGGAAACATCTGCTGTTTTCTTACGTTTTCGTCTGGGTCGAAGATCATTCACTCTGGATACATCCTTCAAAAAGGTACATATCATTTGATGTAATTAAATATATGAAATAATAAGATATTGTGAAAATATTTAATTATTTTTCCACCTCTATCCAAATATTTTAAATAAAACTCTCATCTTCAAAAATCCTAAGACTAAACCCTTATTAGGACGTTTGAATACGATCTAATTATGTTCATCTGTCTGACTAAAAAATACTCAGGATAACTCAGAACAAGTTAAATAGTATCAGTCGAATTTGGCGACAGATGTATAACTCCAGCCTTGAGTTATGATTATTCAAACTGTTAAACCTCTATGGGGGAGGTTCTGAAGCAGTTGGCCAATATTGACCAATTCGTATCTGAACTAAGTCTGATATAAATATTACAACGTATCATATTTGGACCATATATGATATGTTCGAAACTTGCGAAAATGTGAAAATATACGTGAGGTACAGATGTGGAGGACCAAACTATTCCACTTCACCTAATACAGATAAAAACAAGTAAGCAAAGGCTATAGTCGTGCGGGGCCGACCGTGTGATACCCTACAACACACAATATGTTCGAAATCCCCTTATATCCAAATCCATTTTGGAAGATTTCGTTTTTGAAATAATGTCAAAGAGCCCCGCCCAGAGGTTACCCTTAGTTTTTTGGCCCTGAGAATTTTGCCATAGTTGTGAAAGTTGTGGTCCATTTTACAGCTAAATGTAATCCAATGGTCATCCGAAAAGCTAGACTTCTTCCCTGTCCTTAACTCTCTTCCGATGCGAAATTCCGTAACGATTAGTTTTCAATTGTGGCCTATAGAGCGACTACAAAATTA
Organism: Musca domestica; assembly: GCF_030504385.1. Lineage (NCBI taxonomy): Eukaryota > Metazoa > Arthropoda > Insecta > Diptera > Muscidae > Musca > Musca domestica. The sequence goes on along the minus strand of NW_026712238.1, from coordinate 1,991,646 downwards.
GAAAAAATTAATTTTTTTTAGTCCATTTGCACCACTAAATGTACATCTTAAGAACAATTGGCTTAAATTCTGACCCCCATGCAAAATTTCCTGAGGATCGGACGATAATTGCGACATGCATATAATACCCTCAAAACGTTGTGTTGAAGGGTGCAAACATTTAGTAAATTTTCTAAATGTAAGTCAAATAGAAAAAATCGCATGCGATAAAAAATATAACAAGAATTGAAAAAAAATGAAACAAAAATTATTCACTTTTTTTATTGATATATTTTTCCGCGAGTTTCTTAGATTTTCTGCTTTTCTGACAAAAGATTATTCCGAATTGATGGGAATTGTGAAAATCGGTCCAGCGGTTCTTGATTTATAAGCAGAATAAATAGGATCAATTCTTTTACATATATATTGTACCTATTTAGCTATATATCCAATTTCATGGCTATTAGCAACAGTGTTGCTAGGTCAGAAGTGATCTTTTAATGTATTTGGGATTTGGCTGGGGTTGAAAATATTCGTGGTTTAGTGGAAATTTTCCTATTTTCTCACATAAAAGTTAGGGTCTATTTTACCGCTAATTATTGTCCGATGGCCAAATTGGTAGGTTTCTGCCCACTCTTAAACTCTAAATCCATGTAAATTTTCGCGTCGATTGTTTCATAATTGTGGCCTATAGAGCAACTGCAAAATCAGGAAATTTTATTGTTTTTGGTCCATTTCAACCCCTAAATATCGTGCGATCATCTCCAAAAACAATAGGGTTCTATTCTTACCATAACCCCACTTTTTAATTTCGTGAGGATCGGTTCATAATTGCGACCTGTAGCTTGATTACAGATTAACATGGACAGACGGTCGAACGGACATACATAGCTAGATCGACTCATCTCGGCGAGACTGGAAGTTTCATATATACTTTCCTATGTGGGAAACCAATATTTCGAGGTGTTACATAATTTTTGGCCCAATCAAACTTATAATACCCCTAATACATAGTGTTGTAGGGTATAAATATTGGTATGAGCAATATTTAAAGGAAAATGTATATCCAATTTTATACTAAATCCAAAATTCCGATAAATTACATATTCATATGAGATATGTGGTTAAGAGAAATATTTAGATATGGCAAGTTGTAAAGAATCCCCATCTTGTTTCGCAAGTTATCACAGAAATAAGTGTTGAAAGTGGTAATCTTTTGTGCGGTATAAGAATGGCTTCGCAGATATATATCATGTTCACAACAGACATTGTGTTAGCAAAAATGTTTGTATGTATGATATTTGTAGGCAGTTGGATACTTAATTCGATATTTTTGACCATTCTATACCAGGTACCAGAAGAAAAGGTCCGATCTCCACCATCTATATCACAGATTTTGGGGATATTGATATGTACCAAGTCTGAACGGAATCGGATTTTAATTTCGCGTTTTATTAGATTCATGGATATTTGAAATGTTGACCCTTTGTGGCGAAGTACCAGAAGGAGTAGACCGATATATTCCATCTTCTCACCATGGTCTGGTGTTAATAAAAATATTGTGATGTGTGCAATTTGAAGAAAATCGGAATTGCATCCACCCCCCTTTGTGGGTGAGGTACCAGAAGGCCGATATCTATCATCTTTACAAAAGATTATCTTTAGCAAAAATGTTTGGATGTTGGAAACAACTCTAGTATAGTAAAAACTCTTCGATTTTTTCGAACTTTTTTCCAGAGGTTGTTATTTTTACCCTGATCCCGGTAAACTATTTCTTTCTTGGGGGACGGACCCGGGATTTTTGGCCCGAAAGTCCGGGTTCAAGACCCGGGCTGGACTCGGATCCACTCAAATTATTGCTGACACTCTTACCTTCCAAAATGATATAATTTTTGATAATACCTTTTCTGGTCTGGAACCTGGAATTTCGGGTCAAAAATCTTGGGTCCCGGGTCCGACCCCAAGAAAAAAATGTTTCCCGGGATCAGGTTAAAATACCTACCACTGGAAATATTTAAAAAAAAATAAGAGTTTTTACTAAACTAGAGTTAAGCCGAATTTGAAGAGAAATGAGGAAAATTTTGAACACTTTGTGTTACATTCAGACGTCAATTATGCTTTGTTGGAGATTTTGGCACAAACTCACACAAAGTACGAATGTGTTTTTAATATATTTGAATTCCTGGTGTTTAGGTTAGATTCACAAACCGATATTTAAAGAAAAATAATTTTGTAGAAAATTATGATTACTACGTTCCCATTTAAAGGGAGCTTTTAACAATATTTAAAAAAGAAACAAAAACACCCCTTTGTTGACTCGATTGAGGGTTAAAATATATTCCCGAAGAAACTATATACTTAAGATGCAGGGATTCCGAGGAACAAGTTTCCCCGCACCCTCTATTATGGTTACTTTTCGATGTAAACTTTAAAAACGCCTAGGTACGTGTTTTCTTTTTCTAGAAAAATCCAGGAGATTATGAAAGTAGCATAATCTCCTGGATTTTTTATTGTACTGTGTTATTGAAAATTGTTACCCCTTTTTTGAGTCGATCGGATCTAGGCTTCATTCAAATATTACGATGCGCCAAGTTTTAACCATGTCGGATACTCCCTAAGCTTTAATGTGTCACATGATTTTTTAAGTATTTTATCTATTGCTCTCTCTCTCTCTCTGAAATAGTAAATCTTGAAAATAATAAATTTCACACAAATTTCATTTGAAATTATCTAAATATTCCATTCGCTTAAACCTCGAATAATTGGGCCAAGTTAAGTTCTGGTCTAAGCCATTTCTGGTCCACTTGTTAAATTATAACCGATGACCATCCAAAATGTAGGGTTCGGCATCGTTCTGAACCAGATTCAAAATTACGCATCGTATGGTCTATAATTGTGACCTGTAGAGGAACTTTAAAATCAGGACATTTTTGGTCTATTTCTTTCCTTAAATATTTTGTAAGCATCTCCAAAAACAAGTGTCTCCTATTGTAACCGCAACCCCATCTCCAGGCAAAATTACGTGAAGATCATAGCCATTAATTGGTTTTTATATGTCCCATTATTTTTTCCTTAAATTACTTTTCTTGGGTATGTTATCTGTGATATATATATATTTTTTAAAATGCCTAAATATTTAAAATAAACATTTTCGAGATTTTTAGAAAATACTGAACTTATAAAAAATACACCAACAAAATCACATTTTTATTTGCCAACCATGTAAGCACATACAAAAAACAAGGAAACTGATGACGAATGGTGGCTCTTTCCGAAACCTAGGTATTCCCTGCCTTACCCCCTGGTAAACATTACCATCGTTCTCCACTAATAAACAAACGTTGTTTTTATAAAAACAACAATAAATAAATGACCATTTTGCAACAACAACACACTTGGAATATTTATTTTCAACATCTAAATTAAAGATTACATGCATATTGATTTCCCTGCGATTTTGCCATCAAAATGTTAAACATTTATGAAAAAAAACTGAAACTGATAACGTCATGTTACGACAGCTAATACTTTGTGGTTCAATGCCAATAATTTAGGTTTGAAATTTAAACAGAAAAACACAAGCATCGCGCATTTGTCGATATGAACAAATTTAGCCTTTAAACAAATACCAATAACACTCGCACTCACAAACACACACACACGCATATGAAAAAATTCATATCAAGTATTAAGTCAATATTTCAATAACGGCTCTCTTTTTTTGCGTTGGTGCTGCCGCTTTCGCATTCACATGGACTTTTCAACATGGCATCAACATAGCGCTAGACACATTAATCCTGGCAAATATTCAACCATTCCAAACCAATATCAATTGATTTCCTAGTTCGACCGACCAAAACAACAACAACGACAACCTCCACACAAAAATAAGTAAACGATTACTTCAAACACCAGCCGTATATTGTTTGTTGCATTCGATGTGAATTGTATGAATGTATGTAGGTTCATAATTCACCGGATGGAGAGAAGGGTTATGAAGTTGGTACGTATTTCATTTCAAATTCTTAAAAATTATAAAAGTATGAGGAAGATTTCGGAGTCAAATGGTTCTATTTAATAGTGTGGCTTAACAAATCTGTTCGCTCCGTTTGTAACTCAACGGTGCCCCCGGTATTTGATGATTGTAGCCTAATTTTTCATTAAATTGTCTACAGATCCACAAAAGGAGTTCCTTCTGAGTTTTTTTCCCCTGGAAGAGTATTGTCTATATAGGTCCACGATATCGTAAATCCCCCATATAATGGTACCTCTCTACATTCGGTAGAGAGGTACCATTATATGGGTAACCTCCGATATTCGATATTTTGACGATTCTAAAGACATTATTCACCGGAGATGTTTCAAATTCCGTATTTAGAATTCGGTACTACAGCCTATGACAAAAACTTGCTTATGCAGGCGCACGTCTTCGTATAGCCTCCATATAACGGTGCCCCCGATATTCGATATTTTGACGATTTTAGGGACATTATTAACCGGAATTGTTTCAAATTTCGTATTTAAAGTTCGTAATGTGATGGGCAGGTCCAGGTCTTCGTATCGGCCGCATATATTTGGTATTTTGACGAGTTTGGGTACAATATGAACCGAAATTGTTAGAAATTTCCTATTTAAAGTTCCTAAGAGGTACTACAGCCTATGACAGTAAATTGTCTATGCAGACCAAGGTTTTCGTATAGGCCCAATATATCAGTACCGGCCGCATATATTCGGTATTTTGATGATTTTAGCTACATTATTCACCGACTTTTTTTTTCAAATTTCGTGTTTGAATGTTGTAATGGCTTATGGGAAAATTTGCCCATGAAGGTCCACGTCGTCGTATAGACCCCAATATAATGGTTATATTAGGTATTTTTAAGATATTAACAGAATTTTTGAAGGATTTTTTTTTGTTGGAAAACTTTGAAAGTAATTGCAAATGGTGGAGGGTATTCAAAGTTCCGTAAGTTCCCAGCCGAACTTGCTGTTTTTTTATTTAATGATTACATCGCGTTTTGAAAGTTTACATCAAAAAGTAACTAAAATAGAGAGAGCCTGTTCCCTTTTCCAAACTTTTGGAAATTTTCGGATTATGATTCCTCGGAAACGATGTATTTTAGATATATGATATGGGGAATATATCAAAAACTTTAACTGAAGCGAGCCAAGAAAGGGGTCTTTTGGCCTTTAAAAAAAATATGGTTAAAACTTACTTTAAACGGGATCATAAGAAGTCAAAATATACAACAACATTTTATGTCATAAAATTCTACTATAGGTCCAAGAAGACGTCAAAAGTCTAAATCTTAACTAAACGCCAGGAATTCATACATATTAAAACACACATTTTAGGGTTAAAGCCAAACTTCGTGTTAATTTTTGCAAAGATCTCCAATTAATCATCAAACACAAAATTCTACTTCAGTAGCGAAAATTTGAAAGTCATACATTGACTAGTTTTCTTATTATACAGTTTTAAAATAGAGAAATGTTGGTTATTCCAAATTTTTACTAATTTGTGGGGAAGGTACCAGAAGGAGTGGGCCAGATTATGTTTTGGTAGAAATATTGATATATGTCTAGTTTGAAAATAATTCGATGCTTATTGAGCTTTTCGGTTATTAAAAATGTTGACTCCTTGTGGAGAGGTACCAGAAGGAGTGGATGGGCCGATGCATTCCATCTTCACACTAGATCGTGTGTAGGCCGGAACATTGGGAAGAGTGAAATTAGAAGAAAGTCCAACATTAATTTCGCTTTTTTTCGGTTATTCAAAATTATGACTTTTTGTGGGGGAGGTACAAAGAGGTGTCCAATATTGTCCACTATCGCACTTGATTATGCACTTTCAAAAATATTAGACCTCGCAAAGTTGGAACAAAATTCAATTATTTTTCGTCTTTGTATGAGGTAAATTATTTGCTTTAAAAATGTTGATCCCTTGTGGTGGAGGTACCAAGGAAGAAGTGGACCGATATTGACCATTTTCAAATACGATCTAAGTTTGATAATAATATTACGTTGTACCAAGTTGTATTCCCTATGAGAGTTATCGTTTACAAAAGCCAGCCAGATAGACAGACGGATGGATAATCCTAGATCGACTCCAAATGTCCTGAAACGGATTCTGTCCAAACTGTTATTTCGATGAGTCACGTGCTTGCCATATTGCTGGGAGTATAACTACAATGCACAGTGGTCGAGGTTGTATGGGAACAGCGGCCAAAAATACTTTCAGTGCACATATCAGTATGAATCTTTGGTTATGGTACCTTGATGGGATAAAAATAAAAAATGTGACAAAATGGATATGGTCGATGCATGTTTTGGAATGGTCCCCTTACAACGTACCTCCCGAATAAGGGTTATTTGCCCAATTCTTGTCACATTTCTACACCAGATTATAATGTGATTTGACATTTTACGTTCTAGGAGTTAAAAAATAATCTTACTGAAAATTATTGAAACGGCCTGCCTCTACCTGCGGGTCCCCCCGTAAAGATACCTCCAAAAATAGAAGTATTTTTTATATAAATCAATTCCAAATGTAATTTTTTGTAAACAAAATAAAATAACAATTCAATATAAAATTAAATCAAATTTAAATTTTGCACAAATTATTTTTTTGACCCAAGGCCCGATTGAAATTGTAGATAATCGGTCAAAATTTAGGTATAGCTCCCATATATATTTTCATCCAATTTGCCTTATATTGTGCACCAAACTTGTATCAGCCCAAATAGTATGGAATATAAGTACGACTAGATTGGACCTAAAAATAAGTATGTTCATCCGATTTGTTATTTTTGTCCTCCGCAGCCGTAATATGAACTCTGTAACAACGATATTTGGGGAAATATATCAAATATAACTCAGAAATACCCTTGCTATATGGCTCCCATATATATCTTCGTCAGATTTGCCTTTTATTGTGCACCAAACGTGTAATATTAGCCCAAATGAAATGGAATTTTGTATTTACGGCCAAATTGAGTCTGCTAACCAGTATGTCAAATTTGGTGGAAATCGATTCAGATATAGCTATAGCTCCCATACATATTGTTCATCCGATTTGTTGAATTTGCTCTGCATAGCCGTAATGTGGACTCCGTAGTAACGATATTCGGGGCAATATATCAAATACAGCTCTGAAATACCTTTGTCAAATTTTATCGAGTTCGGTTCAGATTTAGATATAGCTCTTATATATACCTATCTGATTTTAAGATAATTCTGTACCAAATGGATAATAAAAGCCCGAATTGAAAAGGGGCAAATGTCTCGACAAATTTAGTAGAAATCGATTCTGAGGAGGATGTTCCTCCCATATATTAGATTCATTGGACTTTTTATTATTACTGTAATCATAGTTGGTATGATTTAATTCTCACAAATTCCCCATTAAAACCTTTATTTGTTATGTGAGGCTCTACGAAATATGCAAACTTTACTGGTTATTGTTTGGTAAAGTTCGCTGTCCCGTTATAAAAGGGCTAAGAAGAAGACGGTTAATAAGATCTGTGTTTGTTGAAACACAAGACTTTTTCGGGTATGATTTAGTCGAAACTTTTTTATATCTTTGTTTCTAGACTCCACGGCCTCCTCCTATAATTATCTAATCTATACAATGACAAATTTCTAAAGTCGGGTGCATGTATTAAAATTTTATGAACTGAGGGTGGAAGATAGTGCCATGGATATCTATTAGTTAACTCCTTAGGAGTTTCTAGTGCAAAGGCCTTAAACTTTTCGGCATTAATCAGAAGACAATGCTTGCAACATTATTGAAAACCCCTCAGTTACATCCTTATCAATCCCAAACAACAAAAACATATTCTATGTCACTAGCACCATAGAACTGACGAAATTGCAGCGAAGTCACTTCAGTATATTGGGCATAACATACAAATCTGACAAAATCTGAAAGCTAAATTAGCATTTTTAGAATCTTAGGGCCATTACTAATGGCGTGAAAAAAATCAAATTGGAGGATTCAGGGGGGAAAACAATTAAAACTTTACCTGAAATCCAATTTTATTTTCAAAATTAATCTTAAAGGCAACTCAGATCACTCACATCTTCTATATTATACACAACTACTAAACACACAAATAACTGCACTAAAAGTAGGTCAATACCTTGCTTTTCAATAATTATACCAAGATTTGTCATTTTAAAATGTATTTAATTTTGTAATACAGTTCTATTTTTACTCGACTTTTTCACTGATACCACTGAAAAAAGCAACTAACTACATTTTCTCTTTTTTGATGCTATTCTCGAAGTGGGCCGTTAGAATGAAGTCAAGATAATTATGTTTTCTAAAAAGCTTAACCTCTTAAGAGTTCAGGTGTACACATTTGACAATGAATATCTGATTTTCATTTTTTGAATTTTGGCCAATGGCAGCGACCACTGTGCAATGTATCAAGTTTAGACGAAATCATGTACAGGGTGAGATAAAAAAACTGTAACAAGGTCAAACGCCATAATTTTTAATTTTTTTTTTTTTTTAATTTTATTGAATGAAAGCAAAAAATGTCGGAAATAGCAACAAATTTTAGAATAAGTTTAGATTTGTCGAATTGGTCACCTTTGGTGACCGTCACACGCTAATGAAACCGTCACACGCTGCCCGAATGTTGCTCTGCGGTATTCTGGCCTATTCCCGACGAAGCGCTTGCTTGTGGTGACCAACACTTTGGTATTTTTTAATGCCAACCTTGCTCTCCAAAATACTCCAGATACAATAGTCTAACGGATTGGTATCCAGAGATTTTGGTGGCCATTGTGCGCTGGAGATGAAGCGGGGAACCTCATTTTGCCACCATTCTTGGGCGGCGTCAGCAGGCGACAATGGTGATGGTGCTGAGTCCTGTTGGAATGTCCTAGGTCTGCGGCCAAAATGTTTGCGTGCCCAAGGCTTTAATACACCCTCCAGAATATTTTCGTAATAATATTCGGCATTTATTCTGATGCCACGGTCGATTAATACGAGCGTAGAGCGATCATCGGCTGTTATGGCGACCCACACCATCACCATGGCTGGCGCTTGAGTTCTGGTGGCTAACCGAAGGTGCACATTTTCAGCTGACCTCTTTGGCAAATAAATGCGATCATTTTGTTTGTTTGCAAACTGCTGGACAACGAATGTTTTCTCATCGGACAAAAACAAATTCGGCAGTTCACCACTTTCGCCTAAGCAAAGCAACTCTTTAGCTCTATTGAGTCGATTTTCTTTCTGTTGCGGTGTAAGTTCCTGCACTTTTTGGAATTGCAATGACTTTACCTCGAGCTCATTTTTCAATATTTGACGAATGGAATATTGCTATATGTTCAGCTCACGAGCCATTTTTCGGCCACTGCGACGCGTGTTTCGATCAAGTCGCTTCTTTACTTTTCGAACCATTTTTGCTGATGTTGCTGTTTTCTTCCGTCCACTTCCTTGACGTCGGGCTACGCTACCAGTATCACGTTATCAAGCGATGGTACGAGACACAAAAGATTTATTGACATTTAAATGCTGGAGTGCTCTAACGATAGCCACTTGTGATTTTCCAGCCAAATATAAAGAAATCACACTATCACGCTCGAATTCCATCACGAATAACTTTTTTCTGGAAAATTCTCACCAAAATGCTTTTCTGTGCTTATAATCAGTGTAATGAGCTGTCACTGGAATAATTTTAACAGCTGTCGGACGAGTGGCTTGAAAATGACAGCAGTCTGAAGTTGGTTACAGTTTTCATCTCACCTCCAGCCAGAAAGACCTACTGCCCTATACCAACTCAAAATGTCCTAAAACGAATTCGGTCCAAAGAGGCCTAGGGTATATAACTATAAGTTTGATTAGGCACCTTATTGCCTTATCAAGTGACATATATCCTCTGTAGCCATAAGGCTGAGCTTAACATGTAATTATCTACCAATGGTAAAAATGGTTAGGAAACCCTTTATTTGAAAATGGAGAATTTTTTTCTGGATATCTCAGAAAAAACCCATAATTTTCACCCTGCTGGTAAAGCAAACAGGAGATTGTTCACATTACCTTGTAATTGATTATTCATCACATGTGGCTCTCAAATTTACATCTGGTAAGAATCTTCCTTAGGAACTTCATAACTTCCCAAATATCGCACTAATCTATTACCCTATTACCTCGCATTCAATAAACAACGGCCATAGTAATGCAATCTCTACTACTATACTCCTATGAATAACTGTGTGATTGTGTCTTTGTTGTTGTTGTTGTTGTTGTTTCTATTTTGTTTTCTAACGGAACAGCTAGTGTTGTGCCTGCAACATCTACTCATAGTTCTATTACAGCTACGCTAGTTATGTAATGAAATCCATTCAAAATATGACTTCTTTTTCCACTTTCAACCAGGCTCTGTTCTGACGAAGAAGGAACGAAAAAAAACAATATTCGGTGCAACCGAAACGATGATACCAAAAGGATACCAGAGCTACAACAGAGGCCAGGCCACGCCAAGTCATAGACATCATTGCAACTTCTGTTTTTTGCTACGAAAATCTACTGTGACGTTGTCGTCGTTGTATGGTTTGGTGGTCGGTTAGATGCCATTTGGATCCCTTTTTGTTGCTGTTCGCTTGGGATGAGCGTTACATTGCGTTTCGATAATAAATGGTTGGTGACGACTATGATGACGAGGCATATATTTTGGTTTCTGGTTGAAATATATGCAAGTGTTATTTTCAAAAATTTCATCTTTTTTTCTGTTTTGCAAGTAGTCGTCCGTCCTCCAGTTGAAGGCATTTGAAAGAAGTATGAAATAGCAGGCCGAAACAGAAGCATCCATATCGATCGATTATAAAATACTCGTGCAATGGAAAACTCATATGTGTGAGTACGAGGAGAGTATGGAGAGATAGGGCATTGAGATCTGGGATCAGAAGTAATAATTGCCTTGCTAAACTTTGCCATTGAATTATTTCTATGAGAGATTTTCGCCTAATATGCAATGAATAGATCATAGTTGGCTGGATGGCTCTCTGCGTGGAGTAAATCACAACTAAACTTTGATCGACTTGAAATATTAAACAAGGCCAGGAAGACGAAAAGAAAATTAACAACGTCACTTCGTTTTGAAAATTATTTAGAGGTAAGGATGTAGATAGATAAGAACATGTCACTTAGTCGGACGATACTATTTAGAGAAATTCTAGCTTGTGAAATGTTTCCAAATCCATCTGTTTAACTAACTTTTAACCTCACCCACAAGCTAAATTTTATTCCCTACCTTTATACGTTCACATAAGATCATTGGTTCAATTTTTAGTACAGGGTTGCCCATATTCGACGGACCCATGTTTTTAAAAAAAAAAAAAATCAAAGAAAAAAATAAAAATTTGGTGGTTGGCAATGTTAATCATTTAATTTGTTCCAAGTAGATTTGTTTACATCAATTTTTGAATATGATATCTCTCAAATGGCCGCCTCTGGCGTTGATGACGTATTGTGCCCTTTTTGCTGCATTTTCCATCGTCATTGCCAATATTTCGGCTGGAATAGCGGCTATTTCTTCACGAATGTTGTCCTTGAGCTGTTCTACGGTCCATGGCTTGTTAACGTAACCTTTGACCTCAAATATACCCACAAGAAGCAGTCAGGCGGCGTCAAATCGGGCGAACGCGGTGGCCAGTCCAAATTACCACTTTTCAACATCAAACGGCCCGGAAACAAATTCTTCAGAAAATCGATTGTTATGCGACTTGTGTGCGGTGGAGCGCCGTCTTGTTGAAACCAGAACTGCCTCATACGCTTCGACGAATAATTGGCGTCACAAAATTGGTCATAATATCGCGATATCGCTCCTGATTGATGGTAACAGCATGGCCATTTTCATTTTGGAAGAAAAACTGGCCAATGACCGTTTTCGCACTAACGCCGCACCAAACTGTGACTTTTTCGTCATGAAGAGGCACTTTTTGAATCTCCTGAGGATTCTCAGTGGCGTAAAAACGGCAATTTTGCTTATTTACGGTCCCATTCAATGTGAAATGGGCTTCATCGGACACGATAATTTTGTTCCAAAATTGCTCGTCATCTTCGGCCATTTCGATGACTCTTTGGGCACATTCCAATCGACGAGGCTTGTCCGAAGGCAACATTCTTTGCGTCAATTGAATTTTGTACAGGAACAAATGCAAATCAATGGGACTAATCCATTGTAAAGTGGACCGAGCCATGCCCAACTGCTGAGAACGGCATTTTTGGGATGTTCTTGGGGACCTCTCAACACTGGCTCGTACGGCAGCGATATTCGCGGCCGATCGCCTTGGTCGACTTTTATATGGCTTCTTCGGATTAGAAAGAGCCTTACCAGTCGAAAATTTTTCGTATAAACGCTCAATGGTGTTCTTAGAAGGCGCACTTCTCACATTTTTTAATGTTTTAAAAGCACGTTGAGTTTTCACAATTGACTTCTTGTAAATTTCAACTATTTCAGAGCGCTCGCGTGGCGTGTATTGGTTCATGGTAAAAATCTGCTTGGACTGACGCTTCAAACGCGGTATGTCATTAAGCGATGTGACATCTCTGTCAAAAGTTATGGTGTTGCCAGATGGGTCCGTCGAATATGGGCAACCCTGTATCATTAGGTGCCTCCTCCTCCATTCTTATACATTCAGCCATGTGGCGTGCCTCATCGAAATAACGGTTCTAGACTCTATGTATCTTTGGACCAAATCCGTTTCAGGACATTTGGAGTCGATAAAGAGATTTTCGTCCGTCCGTCTGTCTGGCTGGCTGGTGCGTATAATAACTCTAGAAGGGAGTATCCGATTTGGTCCCAACATGGTACAGAGTAATATAATTGTCAACATTAAATCGAGTTCGGACCTCCCACACAAAGAGTCAACATTTCAAAAATGAGAAAGGATAATTCGTTTTTATACAAACCTTGCAAATCCCGATATTTTTGTCAGTGCTAAGTCAGGTGCGAAAATGCAAAATATCGACCCACTCCATCAAGTTCCTCGCTCACAAAGGGTCAACATTTCGAATAATTATAACTATTATAAAATTTGAAATCAGAGTCAGATTGTCTTCAAATTTTATACATCCCAATATTTCTAACAACACAAAATCTGGTGTGAAGATGGAATATATCCATTCACTCCCTCTGGTACCTCCCTCACATCGGGTCATAGTTTTAAATAGCCGTGAAGCTTGTAAAACTCGAAATGAGCATCCGATTCCTTTCAAACTGGGAATATCACAATATATCTGTTAATACAAGATCTGTTGTGAAGACGGATCATTGTCGGACCACTCGCCCCCCACCTCATTGCGGGTCAAATTTTTTAATAACAATTTAAAAAGTATCAGTCAGTTTTGCAGACAGATGAATACCCTCAGCCAATGTTGGATCATTAAAATATATTTAGACTTATGTTATGATTATTCAAATTGTTGACCCTCTATGGAGTAGGTTCCGAAGGAATGGGCCAATATTGTCCATATCGTATAAATATGCTATAAATATTGCGACGTGCCAGGTTTGGAACGTATCGACTACTTCCTTCACTCTATGCGAGGCATTTGATAATTTTTAGAAAATGTTAAAATGTGTGTGAGGTACCAAATATAGTCGAACGAAGTATTCCAATTACAGATAAAATGATATATACCCTCTGTAGCTTTATGGTTGAGGGTATAAATATTGGTATGGGTGAAACGATAAAAAAAATCGAATTTTTTATCAAATTTTACGCGGAATCATAAATATAAAGAGAAATATAGGAGAAAACTATTGAAAATTGTGATCCTTTGTGGGTGAGGTACCAGAAGGGGTTCAAGGATATATATCATCTTCACAACATATCTGGTGTTAGCAAAAATGTTTGTATTTGTGAAATTTCGAACGGTGCTCATTGCGCTTTCTTTCAGCGTTTTGTTTTTCAAAATCTTAACCCCATCTCAATTACAGATCTTACGTTGATGAAAATATTGAGATGTACCAAGTCTGACTAGAATCGAACTTTACTTTCCCGTTTTATGAGCTTCATGGAAATTCAAAATGTTGACCCTCTGTGAGGACGACATCAGATGGAATCATTTTTAAGATATCTTGTGTCGATAAAAATATTGAGATTTATCAAGTCTGAATCGGATGTTATGAGCTTCTTGGATATTCAAAATGTTGACCCTGTGTGGGGGAGGTACTTGATGGAGTGAACCGACATTGTCCATTTTCGCACCTGTCCTAGAACTGATGCAAATAATAGGATTTGCAAAGTCGGAGAAAAATAGGATTATCCTTTCTCTTTCTGTGTCATAAAATATTTGCTTTGAAAATTTAGAACTTTTGTGGATGCGGTACCAGAAGGAGTGAACCGATATTGCCCATCTCTGAACTCGATCTAAGATTGACAATAATATTACGATGTACCAAGTTTGAATCATATCAAATGATATATTCCATCAGGGTATAAAAACAGGAAAAATCCGTAGTCTACTATATGTTCTTACAGGAATTGAAAAAATCTCGAATTCTCCCCATTTCTATGCCGTGCAGTATTTTCAAACCTTAAATTTTATTCTTCGGCAAATTCTACTGCATTCGTAAGGGTATACCATGGAAAAAAACCATACATGTCTGTGTGTATTGCAATGTGCTCCATTTCTTGTTGTTGTTTTTTGCGGTGTGATTGTACAATATTGAATTTATAGAGAGATACTCAACCTTAGAACCGACGAGTATTGAGTACTGCCGTTGCATGCATGAATTGTAGTCAGATTTCTATTATTTCCAGAGTATTAATGATATTCTGTGAGTTTTCCAACAGACGGTTGGTGTGTTGTTTTTTTTTCGAACTTCTCCGGCTCTGTTCTAAAGTGGTGGTATGTAGAAATATTGAAATATTACAGCTGTATGTAAAATGTATGTTTGGACAATATAATATGTTATGGATGAATTATTATCCGCATAAGTGCTTTGGTAGGATATTTTTGAAATGTCGAAATAAAAAAATATAATATATTTTAATTTTAAGGAAATAAAATTCAGATTTGTGTAATAAAACTGCGATTAAATGTGAGGATTGGAGAGACTTTAAAAAATTACTCCTTTCCAAAATTGAACATTTTTTAGTGCTAAAATAAATCGATAATAAATACCTTGAATGAAATTTTGGTCACAATAAAACTCACCTGAAAAAAACAAACAATAAAATAAAAGATGTTTTCAGTTAGTAAATTGAAGTTTGTAGATTTTTAAATAAAAAAAAATGAAATTATATTAAAAAAAACTAGAACATAAAATTATATGATTAAAAGTGGTAATATATATTTTATATTAGACATTCAACATGGCCTGAACTTC
This sequence comes from Musca domestica, assembly GCF_030504385.1. NCBI lineage: Eukaryota > Metazoa > Arthropoda > Insecta > Diptera > Muscidae > Musca > Musca domestica. The sequence goes on along the minus strand of NW_026712238.1, from coordinate 1,976,317 downwards.
CAAACCAATTTAAAACTGTATTTCTTTATATTTTGTAGTTTTATTAAAAACCTTCTATCAGAGAGTTTCCACCCACTAGAAAAAAAAAAACAGACAAATTGATTGCAAACTAATGGGGTTTTAGAACTCCAAATATTAAAATTTTGGGAAATATAATGGAATATATGACTAAGGTCTATAAAATTCTTGAACTCGTGATTTTCCAATATAAAGGCACTTACCAAAAAGTGTGTAAGTTGACCGTTTCGTACAACCCTTACACGTCTGACAGCTGTAAAAATTATTCCAGTGACGATTATTATTGTTTACAAGCGTACAAAAGCATTTTGGTGATAATTTCCCAGAAAAAAAGTTACTCGTGATGGAATTCAAGCGTGATGGTGTGATTTCTTTATATTTGGCTGGAAAACCACAAGTGGCTACCGTTAGAGCACTCCAGCATTTAAATGTGAATAAATATTTTGTGTCTCGTACCATCGCTCGTTACCGTGATACTGATACTGGTAGCGTAGCCCGACGTCAAGGAAGTGGACGGAGGAAAACAGCAACATCAGCAGAAATGGTCCAAAAAGTAAAGAAGCGACTTGATCGAAACCTGCGTCGCAGTAGTCGAAAATTGGCTCGTGAGCTGAACATATCGCAATATTCCATTCGGCAAATATTGAGAAATGAGCTCGGGGTAAAGCCATTGAAATTCCAAAAAGTGCAAGAACTTACACCGCAACAGAAAGAAAATAGACTCGAACTCGCTTGGCCGAAAGTAGTGAACTGCCGACTTTGGTATTCTCCGATGAGAAAACATTCGTTGTCCAGCAGTTTGTAAACAAACAAAATTATCGTGTTTACTTGCCAAAGAGGTCAGCTGAAAATGTGCACCTTCGGTTAGCCACCAGAACTCAAGCACCGGCCATGGTGATGGTGTGGGCCGCCATAACAGCCTCTCCGCTGGTATTAATAGACCGTGACATCAGAATAAATGAGGAATATTATCGCGAAAATATTTTGGAAGGTGTATTAAAGCCTTGGACACGCAAACATTTTGGCCGCAGACCTTCGATATTCCAACAGAAATCAGCGCCATCGTACTAGGCACGCGCCACCCAAGAATGGTTACAAAATGAGGCTCCTCGCTTCATTTCCAGCGCACAATGGCCACTAAAATTTCCGGAAACCAATCCGTTGGACTATTGTGTCTGGAGTATTTTTGAAAGCAAGTTCTGCACTAAAGAATGTCAAAGCACGCGCCACCCAAGAATGGTTAGAAAATGAGGCTACTCGCTTCATTTCCAGCGCACAATGGCCACCAAAATCTCCGGATACCAATCCGTTGGACTATTGTGTCTGGAGTATTTTTGAAAGCAAGTTTGGCAAGCGCTTCGTCGGGAATGGGCCTAAATACCGCAGAGCAACATTCGGGCAGCGTGTGACGGTTTCATTGGCCGTTTGAAGGTCATCATTCGTGCCAAGGGTGTCCAATTCGAACAAATTTAAACTTATTCTAAAATTTGATGCTATTTCCGACATTTTCAGCTTTCATTCAATAAACATAAAAAAATGTAAAAATTATGGTGTTTGACCTTGTTGCAGTTTTTTTATCTCACCCTGTATAGCTTACAATATTGACACTTACAATAGACACACTATTGCTTCGTTCGAGCGTAGTTTCAACCGCTCGTTTGGCTTGTTGTAGCCTCAAATTATCCATACGTTATTTTGGCATCTTTTTTTTAAACATGTCGGTCGGTATCTCGGTCCAATGATGTCACCATCCAAAAAGCCGCACCAAACTGTGACGTTTTCTGGCTGATCTTCAATCCAAAATGGATGATTCTATTCATTAGCGTACCAATTGAGCCAAAAATGAGCTTCGTCTCTGAGCTCAATGTCTATATAAAACAAGTGAAATAGTATCAGTTGATTTCGCCGACAGATGTATACACCCAGACTTGGGTTATGATTATTCTTCTGTTGACCTTTATGGGGGGAGTTTTGAAGAAGTGGGTCAATATTGAACATTTCGTATCCACAAGGAGTGGTCCTTGTTAACATCAAATATTTAGATATACGAAGTTTGAAAAAAAACCATTGATTTGTTTCGCAAGTTATGAGATACATAAATACTGGCAACTGTGACCCTTTGTGGGGGAGGTACTAGAAGGCGTTGGTCGATTTCTATATATCAATATATTTTGTTAACAGAAATATTGGGACTTGTGAAATTTGTAGAGAATCGTGTGCTTATTTCCCATTTTCGAGAGATATAATTATCCAAATTTAGGATCCATTGTGGTGAAGGTATCAGAAGGAATGGTCCGATATATTCCATCTTCACAGCAGATCTTATGTTGGTAGAAATAATGGGTTGCGTGAAATAATAATGAATAATGTATTGGTAAAAATATTGAGATGTGAAGACGATCCGACTCTTATTTCACATTTTGTAATTATTATGATTTTGTATGAAAATGTTGACCCTTTGTGGGGAAGATACTTGATGGAATGAGCCGATATATTCCTGACCTAACACTGACAAAAATATTGAGATTTGCAAAGTTTTCTTAGAATTGGGTGAACTGTTCTATAGTTAAATTACTTTTATGACTTTTTGTGTGGTATGTGCCAGAAGGAGTGGAAAGATATTGCCCATTTCCGAACTTGATCTATGTTTGATAATAATGTTACGATGAACAAAGTTTAAACGAAATTCTCCCTTCGAGAGTTATCGAGCTCACTAACCAGACAGACGGATGAACGGACATCCTGAAATGCATTTGATCCCAAGAGACCTAGGATCTAACACCATTCTTTCGAAGAGGAGCGTTTTGGCCATATCAGAAGATATAAACCGTCTCTAGCCACATGGCTGAGGGTAAAAAAGGGGATCTTCGACAAAATTTCCAAAAGCCCTTTGCGGTAGGTCATTTGGCCTCAATTCAAGCAACACCTGAATTTTACTTACACCTAACTGCTTCTGTAAAATTTTCCACGTTGTTGAGTAACAGGGGCCCAGTTGCGCGAACGGCGACGATTCGATAATTGATGGTCATCATTTAAACTGGCCGAGACAGCCAGTTTCTAGGATTGAAATTTTTTTTTGTCCTATTTACCTTTGAATTCGAATTTTTCAATTTTTGGTATTTTGAGTTCTTTTTATGTAAAAACGCTACAAAACAAAATATTTCCAATATAGGTCTACATTGTAGTACAGCATTTATGTAAATACACTCCAAGGGTTTACTTATCGCGAGGGAGTTGAGCATATTTTTCTGTCAGATTGGCTGAAAAGTAAAATTTTTGTTTCTTTGAGGGGTAGGCAACTTCCCAACAGATCGTATTTGTTTATTAATTTTCTGTCTAAGGCGAGATTTTATTTTTCTTTCATCTATAAACCAAAAAAAAGGCTGAAGAAAGTGTATCAAAAAAATTAGGACATGTTCCCGCCTTTATTGGTAGCATTGATGCAATTTTGTTCGTAATAACCCGTTAAAAGGGCGATTTTAAAAAATTTTCGAAAAAAGGGACCCTCATATAAATATCATGTATAAATATCAATAATGTTGCGGACACACTATAGACTCAAATGTTAGGATTTGCAGTAATCTAAATTCGAAAATTTCAAAATATATTAAGTTTATTTTGAGATTTAAATTTACAAAGCTCCAATAAAGTGTATCGTATGTTCTGTTTTCAGATGTACTATCATAATCGTCTGACTTTTTCCTTTAATAAATTTTTATTTAACCTGGTTATCATCGACTTCGTAAATTTGTTATTTGTAACAACCTGCCAAACCTTAATTTAAAATACCCTTAACAACCACACATCAAAGTGAAACTCTTGTCAAAAACGCATAAAAAGAACAATCAAAAAACACATGTAACTTTATAAACGCCACTCACGTTTTCCTCCTTCGTTCTCCACACAACAAAGAGCACTTTCGACAGCAACGACCAAGTGTTAGAGTTTTATTTTTAATAAATTTATTTTTTAATTTTATTATAATTATCTGATGACTACAACATTCTCACACCTGAGATTACACATTACAAGAACAAAGTAAAAATTACAACAACCACAACAACAGCAAGAACAAGTCTTCAAGTGTTCATGGCTGCTCGCTCAACTGCTCTTATATTTTCACTAAAGTAAAGTGGTTTTTCAACAACAACACCATGCATCCGAGGAGTGGGAATACGAAGGACGAAGATTTTTATTGTCACCTGACATTGTTTATAGCCAACCACTGCAGCAGATATGAGGTTCATTTAAATTTTTATTTTCGTCAAAATGAAAAAAAGAGGATTTTTTTGCAGACAATGTTTATGACGAGGATGATAATGCTGACAAGCGTTGTGATGATGGGCTCGATTGTGTGGGGGGAGAAGAACGCTTATGTTGTGTAATAAAATTAAATGAAAAAAAGTGAAATTTTAACCACGACGGATCTTATTAACGAAAAAAATCGTACTTAAAGTTCATAAGATTAAGAAGCAAAAATGCGAAAGTTTTTCAGAATTAAAGAGAAGACGAAGAATCGACTGATGCATAGTACACGAGAAAAATTGCTAGAAGACCTCCAAAGAGAGAAGACCTAAAGGGCCGAGAATAGAAGAGCAGGATTTATCTTAGCATGGTAGTAGAAGATGTTTTTATAGTAAAGGAGAGCAGGAGGTCTTCTAGAATAGAAGACCATAAGGAAGTCTTCTAGCATAGAAAATTACCAGGAAGGCTCCTGTATAGAAGACTACCAGGATATCTCCTAGTCTAGAATACCAGGAGGTATTCTAGTACAGAAGACCAGGAGGTATTCTAGTACAAAAGACCAAGGATCTTCTGGTACATAATACGAGGAGGTCTTCTGGTACAGAATACGAGGAGATCTTCTGGTATAAAAGACGAGGAGGTCTTCTATTACACAACACGACGAGGTATTTTAGTACAGAAAACGAGGAGGTTTTCTGGAATAGAAAATAGGAGCTCTTCTAGTATAGAAGACAAGAAGGTTTTCTGGTATAGAACACAAAGAGGACTTCTAGTATAGAAGACGAGGGGGTCTTCTAGTATAGAAGACCACAAGGAGGTCTTCTAGTATAGAAGACCACAAGGAGGTCTTCTAGTATAGAAGACCACAAGGAGGTCTTCTAGTATAGAAGACCACAAGGAGGTCTTCTAGTATAGAAGACCATAAGGAGGTCTTCTAGTATAGAAGACCACAACGAGGTCTTCTAGTATAGGAGACGAGGAGGTCTTCTATTACCTCATTTTGTAACCATTCTTGTGTGTGGTGTGCTGAGTGCGATGGTGCTGAGTTCTGTTGGAATGTCCAAGGTCTGCGGCCAAAATGCTTGCGTGACCAAGGCTTTAATACACCCTCCAGAATAGTTTCGCAATAATATTCGGCATTTATTCTGATGCCACGGTCGATTAATACGAGGGGAGAGCGACCATCGGCTGTTATGGCCGCCCACACCATCATCACAACCGGTGCTTGAGTTTTGGTGGCCATCCGATGGTGAACGTTTTCAGCTGACCTCTTTGGCAAGTAATCACGATAATTTTGCTTGCTTTCAAACTGCTGGACAAAGAATGTTTTCTCAACGGACAAAACCAAATTCGGCAGTTCACCACTTTCGGCTAAGCAAAGCAACTCTTTAGCTATTTTGAGTCTACTTTTTTTCTGTTGCGGTTGTAAGTTCCAGCACTTCTTGGAATTTCAATGGCTTTACCCCGAGCTCATTTTTCAATATTTGCCGAATGGAATATTGCTATATGTTCAGTTCACGAGCCATTTTTCGGCCACTGCGACGCGCGTTTCGATCAAATCGCTTCTTTACTTTTCGAACCATTTCTGCTGATGTTGCTGTTTTCTGCCATCCACTTCCTTGACGTCGGGCTACGCTACCACGGTAAGGAGCGATGGTACGAGACACAAAAGATTTATTCACATTTAAATGCTGGAGTGGTCTAACGATAGCCACTTGTGGTTTTCCAGCCAGATATAAAGAAATAACACAATTACGCTTAAATTCAATCACGAATAACTTTTTTCCTGGAAAATTCGCACCAAAATGCTTGTTTACGCTTATAAACAATATAATGAGCTGTCACTGGAATAATTTTAACAGCCGTCGGACGAGTGGCTTAGAAATGACAGCAGTCTGAAGTTGGTTGCAATTTGTTCATCTCACCCTGTAGAAGAAGAGGAGGTCCACTAGTATGGAAAACTAGGAAGTCTACTAGTATATACGACTAGGAGGTCTTCTACTAGAGAATTCCAGGAGGTCAAAGTCTTCTACTATATATGGCCTGCTTAGAACATACCTTCCTGATTTAAGTGAATCTTACTGAAATATGTTACTAATCAAAATATATTGGGCTATGTAATATATATGTATACTTGCCCTTTAAAATTCTAGAATGAAAACGAAATCTTTCTATTACAATTCAATTATTAGTTTTCATTTTACTGTTACAGCAATTTCGATTTTCTCTTGTATATAAATAAATAATTATGTACAGTGCATATATTAGATAATCCTCAAGAGAAAAACTACAATGCACCGCCATGCACCCACCCACCCTCGTAGCCATATTTACCCTTGGGGTTTCATGAGAACAAATTCCACTTGCAACAAAGTACTCACGCTGTTGTAAAACATGCATGTTTGTAGTGGTGGTGGTGGTGGCGGTGATGGTACGCCCTCCAACTTTGACGATAACCCTGTAGAAGACAAGGAGGTCCACTAGTATGGAAAACTAGGAAGTCTATTAGTATATACGACTAGGAGGTCTTCTACTAGAGAATTCCAGGAGGTCAAAGTCTTCTACTATATATGACCTGCTTAGAACATACCTTCCTAATATTGATTTAAGTGAATCTTACTGAAATATGTTACTAATCAAAATATATTGGGCTATGTAAAATTCTAGAATGAAAACGAAATCCTTCCATTGCATTTCAATTATTAGTTTTGTTTTATTTTTATAACAATTTCGATTTTCTCTTGTATATGAATAAATAATTATGTACAGTGCATATATTAGATAATCCTCAAGAGAAAAACTACAATGCACAGCCATGCACCAACCCACCCTCGTTGCTATATTTACCCTTGGGGTTTCATGAGAACAAATTCCACTTGCAACAAAGTACTCACACAGTTGTAAAACATGCATGTTTGCAGTGGTGGTGGTGGCGGTGATGGTACGCCCTCCAACTTTGACGATAACTTTTCACTTTTAAAATAAGAAACCAAACAGAAGTAAAATGCGAAGAAAAGAACCTGAAGACGACGTCTCCAAGAAAGACAAGCAGCAACGAAGGAGCACTAAACGAAAACTTTCCCCAGAAACAAAAATGCGCCAGCAAACATAAACTCCAAAGACGACCGAGCGAGCGATTGAGAGAGAGAGAAAGAGAGTATAATGGAATTTTCATGTAATTTTATACAATTGCATTATCGTGTTGAATTCCCAAGTTTTCGGGTGAGGGTTTCAAGTGAAGCAATGTGCACATGTGTGTATTTGTATGACAGCAAGGGTGTCTGTGTGTGTGTTTGTTAAAAACGCTCTTGGTGGAGTACCAAGATGTAAAGTGAAAAGAATTTACAATTTTTGGTTGGCTTTCCCGGTTCACAAGGAGCAAAATAAAGCAAAAAAAAAAACAAAACTCCAAGTAATTGAAAACAATGAAAATATTATTCCCATACTCCTTAAACCCCTGCAACATGAATTCCAACTGCAGGTGTGAACGTGAGAGTAAAATAAAATATTTAATCTGTTTCGCAGAATCTTAACAACCAATTGAATTGGGGGAGAATCTTTGATATGGGGTAAAAGTTGAGATCACATCAATTCTGCTTAATTTTATTTGACCCACAAGGTGAGTTATGGGGGATAAATAAAATATTGAAATTCAATTCGAAATTATTTATTTCAATTCCACACGGTCCTTCAACAAGTTTTGTATATGCTTTTGTTTCCATGGCAAATTTTCATATTCTGAGCTTAATTTTCGCATTATATTCTCTTGGCATAAGTATTTGGTTCATCCCCTATTAGCAACACTACGTTTTGTAAGCCTCCTTAAATTATATAAATTCCAAAACATATAGTTAAAACTGCCGCGGAAATTGAACACAATTGAAAATAGTGTGACATAATTTTTAGGAAAATATCCGAAAAAAAAAACAAACAAGATCCCCCCACCCCACCTCATCTTTCTTTGTATCTTCCCAAAAAGGGTCAACATTTCTAATGACAATGCAAATTAATGCAAAATTAATCAATAATTTTAATTTCTATCAACACCTACAAAGCAAACCAGTAAAGAAAGTCTTAAAGTCGGGCGGGCCGACTTTTTGATACCCTATACAGGTTTGCTAATTTAGTAGAGCTCCGCATATCTACTAAAAGTTTTTATGGAAGAATTCAATCATACACGCTATGATTATAATTATAACCTAATGTTCAAAGGACTAAATATGCCGAAGCATTTGTATCTTTTCGGACTTGCCCATTTGGTGCACAATTTATTTGAAATCGGATAAAAATATATATGGGAACTTTATCCAAATCGGAACCGATCTCGATAAAATTTGGCAAAAATATTTGTGAGATGTATTTAATATATTTCCCTGAATATCGTTGTTACGGAGTGCATATTACGGCTGTGGGTAACAAATATAACAAATCGGATGAACAGTATATAGCGGAGCTTTAGCGATATCTAAACCGATCTTCACCAAATTTGACATACTAGCTTCTAGACTCAATTCGGTCGTAAGTGCCAAATTTCATCCCATTTGGGCAAAAATTAAACGTTTGGTGCACAACAAAGGTAAATCGGACGAAGTTATATATGGGAGCTATATACAAATATTAACCGATCTCGATAAAATTTAGCAAATGTATTTCTGAACTGTATTTGATATATTTCCCCAAGTATTGTCGTTACAGAATGCATATTACGGCTGCGGAGGACAAAAAATAACAAATCGGATGAACAATATATATGGAAGCTATAGCTATATCTGAACCGATTTCGATCAAATTTGGCATACATATTTTCAGATCTTGTGTTAGAATGAATGGTCCGGAATGAATGGTCCGATCTCTACCGTTTTTTTTTAACAGATCCTGTGTTGATAGAAATATTCAGATGTACCAAGTCTAAATGGAATCCGATGTTAATTTCGCGTTTTATGAGCTTAATGGATATTCAAAATTTCGACCCTTTGTAGAGGAGATACCAGAAGGACAGACCGATATATTCCATCTTAACACCAGATCTTGGGTTTATAAAAACATTGGGATGTGTGAAATTTCAAGACAATCGGACTCTTGCATCATATTTTATAAGAGTTATAATTATTCAAAATTTTGACCCTTTGTGGAAGAAGCACTTGATGGAGTGAACCGATGTTATCCATTTATGAACCTGACATAGAACTGACGCAAATATTAGGATGTGCAAAGTGACAGCAAAATTAGATTATCGCTTCCCTTTCTGTGCATTTTTTTTTTTTTTTTTTTTTTGAAAAATTTGACTTTTTAGGGGTGGTACCAGAAAGAGAGAACCGATATACTCCATCTTAACACCACACCTTGGTGGTAAGATGTTAAGATGGAGTATATCGGTTCACCCCTTCTGCTACCTCCCCCACAAAGGTTCGAAATTTTCAAAAAATATATTTTTAAATCTGACCTATTAGGATTTGCAAGGTTGGAGCAAAGTCGGATTATTCTTTCTCTTTCTGTTGAAACAATTTATTTTTTGAAAATTTCAACCATTTTTGAGAGAGGTACCAGACGGAATGGACCGATATACTCCATTTTAAAGTTATAATTATTCAAAATTTTGACCCTTTGTGTGGGGGAGGTACTTGATAGAGTAGACCGATATTGTCCACTTTTACACCTGACCTAGCACTAACGCAAATATTAGGATTTGCAAAGCTAGAGCAAAATCAGATTATCTCTCTTTCTTTGTGAAAAAAATTATTTTTTGAAAATTTTGACCTTTTGTGGGGGAGGTACCAGAAGGAGTGGACCGATATTGCCCATTTCCGAACTCGATTTAAGTTTGACAAAAAATATTACGATGTACCAAGTTTAGACCAAATCGGATACATCATTCGAGAGTTATCGTGCGCACCAGCCAGCCAGACAGACAGACGGACGGACATCGCTAGATCGACTCCAGATGTCTTGAAACGGATTTGGTTCAAAGAGACCTAGGCTCTAAAACCGTTATTTCGACTAGGCACGTTTTGACCTAGCCATATGGCTTAGGGTATAAAAACTTGATATTTGGAATAATTTTTTAAAAAGTCCTGTTATATATCCATATCACAGGATCTGCCCCCCTATAGCCTTTACTTACTTGTTATACCCCCAGGCATATGGATAGAGAGGGTATATATGTGCTGAAGGAAGTTGCCAATATAGTCCAAAACTGGCACGTCGCAATATTTATATCATATTTATTTAGGTGCGATACGAATAGGCAAATAGTGGCCCATTCCTTCGGAACCTACTCCAAAAAGGGTTAAACATTTGAATAATCAAAACAGAAGTCAAAATATTTTTAAATAATCGTACATTGGCCGAGCTTAGCTGATATTTTACTTGTTCTTCTTCTCAAGATTACCGGTCAGATGACTTTAGATAGATACCCTGCATCCGGTTTCCATGTATCATCTTCTTCCTTTTTCCATGCTTTTTTATTTCTCACATTTGAGTTAATGAATTCTTAACTTTTATACCCTCCACCATACTATGGAGGGTATATTAACTTTGTCATTCCGTTTGTAACTCCTCGAAATACTCATGTCAGTCCCAACAAAGTATATATATTCTTGATCAGCACAAAATTCCAAGTCGATTTAGGGATGTCCGTCTTTCTGTCTGTCCGTCTGTCTGTTGTAATCACGCTTTCTTCCGAACGAATTGAGATAGAAGGCTAAACTTTTGTACGCATGTTTATTTTTTCGGTAGGCAGGTTATTTGGTATTTTGATTATTTTAGCGACATTATTAACCGGAATTGTTTAAAATTTGGTATTTGAAGTTCGCAATGGATACATTTAAGGGTACCTCCCTATATTCGGTATTTTGGTGATTTTAGCGTCATTATTCATCTGAACTTTTTCAAATTATGCATTTAGAGTTCGTAATGGAAACTAAAGTCTGTGACAGAATATTGTCTACGCAGGTACAGATCTTCGTATAGGCCCCATATACCAGTACCTCCCCATATTCGGTATTTGGACGAGTTTAGGTACATTACTCACCGAAATTGTTTTAAATGTCGTATTTGAAGTTCGTAATGGATGCTACAGCCTATGACGGAAAATTGCTGGTCTATGCTGATCCAGGTCTTCGCACAGCTCCGATATAACGATACCTCCCTATATACGATATTTTCATGACTTAAGCTACATTATTCACCGTTTATTTTAAGTTCCGAATTTGAATTTGGTTATGACTTATGACAAACAATGCCTTTGTAGGTCCACGTCGTATAGACACCAATATAACGGCTATATTCGGTATTTTTTTAAATTTTGACAGAATTTTTTAAGGATTTTATTTTTAAATTCGTTCCTAATGGTGGAGGGTATTCCAAGTTCGGCCCGACCGAACTTACTTCTTTTTAACTTGTTATATCTGATCTTGTACATATGTCTTTGAATTTTGAAACTATTAGAATTTTTATTTAAAAGCGAGAACACCCCACAAATTAAACATCGCTATGTGGTTATATAGTGAAATAAAGCACATGGGGTGGGAAACATTTAAAAATAACACCTATGGTGTGTTTACATGCTTGTGTCTTCAAAAATGCGAAAAAAGCAATACATCAGGGATTTTGTAAATGTTTGATAATCTTTTGATGGCATGCACAGCAAATCTTTGCCATAAATCTGTTTGTTTTGTATGTGTGTTGGTATTTTCTTTTCTTTTTTTCCTCAAAATAATTATTGACGCATGAAAAACCATCACGTCACGTATGAGTATTTTTAATTAAATTATTTGCTTTGTTTAATCAATTATGCACACGTGCTACACACTATACACGAGTTCAACTGCCATTTCGTATAAAAAATACATGCTAAATATTGTACGCACACATACACACCCACACTCACACTTACACGCCTACGCATAGTAAATTCTTGTTGTTTTTCTATTCAAGAGTTATTGTAGGTTATATATTTATATAATTTAGGCGCTTCACTGCCTTCGTTTTTCTATTGATGTGGACCCATTTGGGTGTGACTGTCTAAATGCCGGTACTGCTGCTGATGGATGCAGCACATGTTGCTTCTAATTAATAAATTTGATTTGAAGTTTGGTTTTTCTTTTGTTTTGTGAAGGCGATGTGTTGTGGAAGAATGATTTAGTTAAGGAATGTCATTAAACATTAGAACAATTAAGGATTAAGAAAGAGTGTGGGCACATAATGTTGCAGGATCCAATATTTGGAAAGTGTCAGTGAAATTGGTACCGTTAGACGGTGTTATATTAAAACGTGAATCTAAACGAATTTTTTTCTGTTTTTGACATTGCTCTCAATAGGTAGTATAAACTAAATTAAATTGAAAAAAAATCATTTTAAAAATTTGGCTAAAATCAAAAAAATACCGAATACCGAGATTTACAGATATATGGTAGCTATGGGAAAACATGTAGACAATTGTCAGGTACAGTGCTTGGTATAGATTGAGGACATCGAAAATAAAATTTTAAACACTTTCGATGGAAATTGTGAATAAAATAAAAAAAATGATAACTACGTGTAGGTTCCGTAAAAAGTTAGCCTGTATAAACATGTATCATCAGTATGGATTATATATGTATATATGTTTAAAGTAGCAAAGTTTGGAATTAACTTCGAACAGTTTATATAATTTTTGAGAGTGTCCAGATAATACCGTCTTTATCCTACATATAATATTAGGAAAAATTGTGAAGGTAACATTTTTCAAAACAGCAGGCACTTATTTCAAACATTATGAGAGCTTTCATATTGAGCAGAAGTCCACCGATAACGTTCAAATGGGTTCTGACTGCAAGTGATGCTCATGTAATTTAGATATTTTAATTTGTTCTAAATGGGAGAGTGAGTTTTGTGGGAGAGTATTTTTACTGAATATTACAACAGTTGGTTAAGCTTAGACTAAATCGATCGAGACGGTTTGCCTTAAGTTAAATTTTTACACCCTTCACCTTGCAAAGGAGGGTATATTAACATTGTCATTCCGTTTGTAACATCCCTAAATATTCTTCGTAGACCTCATAAATCATAATCAGCATTTAATTCTAAGTCGATTTAACGATGTATGTCTGCCTGTCTGTATTTCTGTCCGTCTGTCTGTCTTTTGAAATCACGATACAGCCCACATTATTTGACGTAGAGCATCAACATTTAGCTGAACAATTTGTATTGTGCCTAGGATGGTTGGTATTGAAAATGAGATACATCGGTCTACGTTTTGGTATAGTCCCCATATAACGGTACCTTTCGATATTCGGTATTTTGATGATTTTTACCAAATATTTTTCCCGGATTTGTCTAAAAATCGGTCTTTGTAGGTCACAATGGATTCTAGCTCGTGTGGCAAAACATTGTACGCATAGGTCCACGTTTTGGTATAGTCACCATAAAACGGTGCCTGCCGATATTCGATATTTTAATAATTTTTGTCATATGTTTCCACGGATTTGTCTAAAAATTGGTATTTGATATTTTAGAACAAAATTTTCTTTTACTTGTTTATTCCTAAATTTTTTCATAATTTGCCATTTTTCCGAATCAGGTACAGATTTCATCAATATTCATCAATCGGAATATTCTCGATCTGACCATTGAGTGACACCACACCACACGATTGCCAACTATATAAAACAACCACACAATGCATCTTCTAATTACTCCGAATGCATGTTTCTTATATTATAAACCAGAATAGAGGTCCTACATGTAGGTCCTTGAATTAACTCAGGTTGCAATGGAGCTTACCTCAGTCTTAGATGAAACCACACATTATAGCCAATATGCCCTCTCTTACACTAGAATCTATAGGATCAGAATTATTGAGTAATGTTAAGATCATACACTAATATTTGATTTAGAGAAAATGTTGTTCAAAATGTGGTTCTTTTTTGGTGGAGGTACCAGAGGGATTCCCACATTCACTCCTAATCTATCACTGGAAGAAGAGATATTTGATAAAAACGAGAAATAATTTTGTATTTGCAATAAGCTTCGATTAATCAAAATGTTGAACCCATGTGGGAAAGAAACCAGGAGAAGTGGGTCGGCACTTTACCCAAGTCTGAAGTTGTGAAATCGGAATTAAGAAACTAATGTGGACGCATGTGGCGCCACATGTCATACAACCAGAGAAACAACTCAATTGCTACATCAGTCATTTCCAGGTCGTGTTATATCGGGTCTTAGAGACCAAAATTAGGCACCTAGGTCGATGGTTTACGCGAATAAGCCGACGACAACTGAAGCCTTAAAAGAGGAAATTGGACACTGCATTAATGAAATACCGCAGCATTTATGCAAAACGGTCATTTAAAATTGCATTAAACTATCATGTATTTGTCAGCAATATCGCGGCGGGTATCTGCACGATATCTTGTTTGCTACCAAAATCTCCAGATACCAATCCGTTGGACTATTGTGTCTGGCATATGTTGGAAAGCAAGGTTGGCACAAAAAAATACCAAAGTGTAGATCACCCCAAGCAAGCGCTTCGCCGGGAATGGGCCAAAATACCGCAGAGCAACATTCGGGCAGCGTGTGACGGTTTCATTGGCCGTTTGAAGGTCATAATTCGTGCCAATGGTAACCAATTCGAACAAATCTAAACTTATTCTAAAATTTTATGCTATTTCCGACATTTTTGCATTCATTCAATAAAAATAAAAAAAACTTTTAAAATTATGGCGTTTGACTTTGTTGCAGTTTTTTTTTCTCACCCTGTAATGTCATTCTGTCATAATAAAGTTTCACGTTTTTTTAATATTTGTGTTTTATTTAATATTTTAAAATTGAGTTCTAGTTTGGGCACCCTTTTTAGATTGCGATATGTGAACATATGGCCAAAAAGGCGGAGTATCTACTTCTATGACACGTTTGATTTATTTAAAGTTAAAAGTTGACCCTTTGTTTACTCCAGACCTTGTGATATTACAGTTAATGGAATGTGCAACTTTTGAAGAGAATATGAATAATATTTTCGCACTTTATGAGAGATTTAATTCTCAAAAAGATCAACAATTTGTGTGGCAGTTACCGACAAAATTGGGTCGATTTTCCCTATTTCAGCACCTGAATTAAAATGTTTTTATTAGGCTTATAATTTTATTGAACATTTTAAAATCTTGTGGGGAAATAACAAACTGATGGACCGACTTGGCCCATCTTCAAACTTTATTTAAGTTAAATAAAAATATTTGCCATCCAAACCAACGCCTAGAGATATGGGGCTACAGCCTATCGAAGCATATGTATTTTTAATCTTTGAAGTTGAACTGAAACCTGATTAGTCAAACAACTACATCGATAAAAAATTATGAAAGTAAATATTTTATTCGAAATTTTAAATATCCAAAATACTTAAAGATTTCACAAATTAATACTCGAATTATTTGATAATCATATCTATTTGTATATACAGTTATTCATTGCCTTTTAATTAAGCACCACACTCCATGAAATAATATATAATTTTTGTTCACTTGCTCTCTCTCTCTCTCTCTCTCTCTCTCTCTCTCTCTCTCTCTCTCTCTCTCTCTCTATGTGTACTTTCACTTTGCTGCCAATCACGCGAAAAGTTTGCATATCAATATCATTCAAATTGTATCTTTATCGTCTGCATGCATATGCATGTTCACATATCAACATTTTCTATATAAATATTTAAACTTCGCGAGTATGGATGTTTAAATCGTATGATGGTTGGGGAATAATTCGTCTTTAAATTTAATGAATATTTTAATAATATCGTAATTAAATATTTCGAGTATTTATATGAATTACACACTGTAATAATTTCATGTTACTTCAGTTCGATATTCAATACAAATATATTTACATGTTTTGACTCAATACATCATTTTAAGTTGGGAATTAACTCTCCTGGCCTTAAATTTCTTCCAAAATCTACCTAACCACCAGAGTGAAATGCCTTTGCTTGAATTTGTAGTGAAGCATTTCCAATCGTTATTACAGCTGAAGGGTATATCGAAAATAACTGGATCATGGGTTTTCTTATTTGTCAACTGACACTAATTAAACCTGTTAAGCAATCCGATTGTGGGCTGTAGATGAAATTTAATTCAATAAATAAAGCCTGGAGATGTTTCAAATCTAATTCTATCCTTGGCATAGGTTAATACAATTTTTGGGAGTAAAAGTGTTCTTATCAATTTGGGAAAATGTGAATTCTTATGAAGTAAATGTAGATGAGTTTATATGTGATATAAGAAACAGCAAAACAGGTCAGACAAATTTAATTCAAATCTCACAATGTACTTAAATACATGATGTGGGAAAACGTAATGTAGAATCGATATGAACATTTCAAAGAAAGAACATCAGGGGAGGGGTTTGTTGCAGGGAGCTAATTTTATGTAAGAAATAAATAAGTAATAAGTAATGTAAAAAGAAATTAAAGAATACACAAATAATAAATACAGGGAGAGATGAAAAAAACTGCAATCAACTTCAGACTGCTGTTATATATAAGCTACTCGTCCGACTGCTGTTAAAATTATTCCAGTGACATTATTATATTGTTTAAAAGCGTACAAAAGTATTTTGGTGAGAATTTTCCAGAAAAAAAATTATTCGTGATGGAATTCAAGCGTGATAGTGTGATTTCTTTATATTTGGTTGGAAAACCACAAGTGGCTATCGTTAGAGCACTCCAGCACTTAAATGTGAATAAATCTTTTGTGTTCCGTACCATCCCTCGTTTCCTTGATACTGGCCCGTAGCGTAGCCCGACGTCAAGGAAGTGGACCGAAGAAAACAGTAACATCAGCAGAAATGGTTTGAAAAATAAAGAAGCGACGTGATCGAAACCTGCGTCGCATTGGCCAAAAAATGGCTCGTGAGCTGAACATATCACAATATTCGGGTTAGAGCCATTGAAATTAAAAAAAGTGCAAGAACTTACACCGCAACAGAAAGAAACCAGTAAAGAAAGTCTAAAAGTCGGGAGGGACCGACTTTACGATACCCTACACCACTTTGCTAATTTAGTAGAGCTGCGCATAACAATTAAAAGTTTTTATGGGAGAATTCAATCATACACCCTATGATTATAATTCTAATTTAAAGTTCAAAGAACTAAATATACCGAAGCATTTGTATCTTTTAAATCCGGACTTGTATTGCGCATTTGGTGCACAATTAATTTGAAATCGGATATCGGAATCGATCTCGATAAAATTTGGCAAAGATATTTCTGAGCTGTATTTGATATATTTCCCTGAATATCGTTGTTACGGGGTGCATATTACGGCTGTGGGTAACAAATATAACAAATCGGATGAACAGTATATATGGGAGCTATAGCTATATCTGAACCGATCTTCACCAAATGTGAAATACTAGCTTCTAGGCTCAATTCGGTCGCATGTGTCAAATTCCATCCCATTTGGGCAAATATTAGACGTTTGGTGCACAATAAAAGGTAAATCGGACGAAGTTATATATGGGAGATATATCCAAATCTGAACCGATCTCGATAAAATTTAGCAAATGTATTTCTGAGCTGTATTTGCTATATTTCCCCAAATATTGTTGTTACAGCGGAGGACAAAAATAACAAATCGGATGAACAATATATATTAGAGCTATAGCTATATCTGAACCGATTTCGATCAAATTTGGCATACTTATTTTCAGGTCCAATTTGATCGTACGTGCAAAATTCCATACTATTCGGACTGATATTACACGTTTGGTGCCCAATAAAAGGCAAATCGGACGAATATATATATGGGAGCTATATCTAAATTTTGACCGATTATCTCCTATTTCAATAGGGTTCGTCCTTGGGCCAAACAAATGATTTGTGCAAAATTTCATCTGGATAGGGCAATAAATGCGAACTGTACTTTGTTTACAAAAATACATGGACAGACGGACGGACATGCATAAATCGACTCAAAATGTGATTCTATGCAGATCATCAAAAGGAACTATGGGTCTATCTCGTTTCCTTTTGACTGTTACAAACAAATGCACAAAGACATAATACCCTGACCACCTTGTGGTGTAGGGTATAAATAGACACAAAAATCTAAAGATTTGATTCGCTTGGCCGAAAGTGGTGAACTGCCGAATTTGGTTTTCTTCGATAAGAAAACATTCGTTGTCCTGCAGTTTGTAAACAAACAATATGATCGTGTTTACTTGCCAAAGAGGTCAGCTGAAAATGTGTAGCTTCGGTTGGCCACCAGAACTCAAGCGTCGACCATGGTGATGGTGTCGGCGGCCATAACAGCCGATGGTCGCTCTCCGCTCGTATTAATCGACCGTGGCATCAGAATTAATGCCGAAGCCTTGGACACGCAAATATTTTGCCCGCAGACCTTGAACATTCCAACAGGACTCAGCAACATCGCACTAAGCACGTGCCACTCAAGAATGGTTACAAAATGAGGTCTCTCGCTTCATTTCTAGCGCACAATTGCCACCAAAATCTCCGGATACCAATCCGTTCGACTATTGAGTCTGGAGTATTTTGGAAAGGACGGTTGGCACTAAAAAAATACCAAAGCAACGATCACCTCAAGCAAGCGCTTCGCCGAGAATGGGCCAAAATACCGCAGAGCAACATTCGGGCAGCGTGTGACAGTTTCATTCTCCGTTTGAAGGCCATAATTCGTGCCGAAGGTGACAAATTCGAACAAATCTAAACTTATTCTAAAATGTGATGCTATTTCCGATATTTTGTGCTTTCATTCAATAAAATTTAAAAAAATGTAAAAATTATGGCGTTTGACTTTGTTGCAGTTTTTTCATCTCACCCTGTATTAGTTACTACTCCCCCTACGTACTGACACAGTTGACGTTTTTAAGGCTTTTGCACAATTTAAAAGATAAATATTTTAACCATTGCCGAATTAAGAAGTTACAAACGATTACCACAGTTAATGAGCAAATTCAAAAGAGAGACCACAGTTTCCACGTATGCCAGCAAAATACCTTCAGTCTTCCATCACTGCCGCACTCAAACGTAATCCGATTTTATGTACTACTTCGTTAATATTGACGACTTAATGATTCGTTTTAAATTTTAATTATTGCCAAGTTCCAGGTAAAAAAACATTACGAAATTTATAGGCACGAAATTCATCAGCGATAGCTCATGTAGAACACTGACTCCGAACATAGTTCACATTCACATTCCTCAACACTGGCTAGTTGTCCCTAGGCCATTTTTAATTTCATGATGCTCTTATGTACAATTTGGCTTATCTACCTCTCGCCTCGCCTCGCCTCTCTTCACTGCACACATAAATTTTATCTTTTAATTTCATTTTAGCGTTTCATTTCCGTTCCGTTTATTTGATTTGTCCATGATTAACAATTCAAAAGGTGCTCGGTTGTTTTTTTTTTTCTCTCGGAAATGTTTTCATTTTTACGTTTAATTAGTGCCAAATTGCACAATTTATATTAAAATAAACAAACTGCCAAACGCACACACACAGGCATAAACACAGAACTGCACAGAATGAGGATGGGGAGGTGTTTTTCTTGTGCAGATGTATTCTTGGTCGAGTGTAAATGTTGCATGGTATTTTAAATCCAATGATGATAGTGAGTAAACATTTTAGTTCCACTAAAGAAACATCAGCATATGTGGTGAGTGGTGGCATCGAGATTTCGCAATGACAGTTAAGGGCATAATTGGAGGCGTATTGGAATACAAACTGATTTTGAATATTTTTTTCAAAAAATAATACTTGCATTTATATTGCAGGTTATGAGAATATTTAAATGAAAAGAAACGCAGATAAAATGCTTTAAGTTTAGCAGAGACGGACCTAATCCAGGTAGTTCAAAGCCTTGTATTTAGAATAATTCTAGAAAGCCTTCTGCAAGTTATCCCTTCAGGATAGAATCAGATTCATTCTAAACTTTGCACCCAATAATAATTATGCTCCTTATCCTTATGACTACAGAGGGCATACATCACATGATACGATCAAACAATGGAGTTTACATGTTCCTTTGGATGAAATCCGTTTTAGGATCCACCTATCCGACTGGTGCTCATGATTGCCCTCGAAATAAGTATCCGATGAGGACCAAACCCTACACTTTAAAGTAGTTTTAATCAAAGTCGACGAATTCAAAACTAGGCAATATAAATACGAAAAATTGGAATACAGGGCAAAATGAAAAAACTGCAACCAACTTCAGAATGCTGTTATATCTAAGCTACTCGTCAGACAGATCTTAATATTATTCCAGTGACAGCTCATTATATTGTTTACAAGCGTACAAAATCATTTTGGTAAGAATTTTTCAGAAAAAAAGTTATTCCTAATGGAATTCAAGCATAATGGTGAGATTTCTTTACATTCGGCAGGCCAAGCACAAGTGGCTATCGTTAGAGCACTCCAACGTTTAAATGTGAATAAATATTTTGTGTCTCGTACCATCGCTCGTTGCTGTGATACTGGTTGCGTAGCCCGACGTCAAGGAAGTGGACGCCAAGAAAACAGCAACATCAGCAGAAATGCTTTGAAAAGTAAATAAGCGACTTGATCGAAATCAGCGTCACAGTGGTCGAAAAATGGCTCGTGAGCTGAACATATCGCAATATTCCATTCGGCAAACATTGAACATTGAAATTCCGAAAAGTGCAAGAACTTACACCGCAACAGAAAGAAAATAGACGTAAAAGAGCTAAAGAGTTGCTTCGCATGGACGAAAGTGGTGAACTGCCGAATTTGGTTTTCTCCGATGAGAAAACATTCGTTGTCCAGCAGTTTGTAAAAAAACAAAATGATCGTGTTTACTTGCTAAAGAGGTCAGCTGAAAAAGTGTGCCTTCGGATGGCCACCAGAACTCAAGCTCCGGGCATGGTGACGGTGTGAGCCGCCATAACAGCCGATGGTCGCTCTCCGCTCGTATTAATCGACCGTGGCATCAAAATAAATGCCGTATATTACCGCTAAAATATTCTGGAGGGTGTATTAAAGCCTTGGGCACGCAAATATTTTGCCATGCAGACCTTGGACATTCCAACAGGATTCAGCACCATTGCACTAAGCACGCGACACCCAAGAATGGTTACAAAATGGGGTTCCACGCTTCATTTCCAGCGCACAGTGGCCACCAAAAGCTCCGGATACCAATCCGTTGTACTATTGTGTCTGAAGTATTTTGGAAAGCAAGGTTGACACTAAAAAAATACCAAAGTTTCGATCACCTCAAGCAAGCGCTACGCCGGGAATGGGCCAAAATACCGCAGACCAACATTCGAGCAGCGTGTGACGGTTTCATTGACCGTTTGAAGGCCATAATTCGTGCCAAAGGTGACCAATTCGAACAAATCTAATCTTATTCTAAAATGTAATGTTTTTCCGACATTTTTTGCTTTCATTCAATAAAATTAAAAAAAAAGAAAAATGTAAAAATTATCGTTTATTCCCCATATAACGGTAACTCCGGTAGTTTCGATATTTTGATGATGTTAGCTACATTTTTCAATGGAATAGTCTTAAAATCCATACTAGAAGTTCTTTTCAAGCACTTTACTTCACGGAAGAGAAATGTCTATATAGGTCCACGATATCGTATAGCCCACATACAAAGTTACCCCCACCCCCCCACGATATACAATATTTTGACGATTTTAGGGACATTTTTCACCGGAGTTGTTTCATATTTCTTATTTGGAGTTCATAATGGGAACTACAATCTATGACAGAAAATTGTCTATGCAGGTCCAGTCCTTTCGTATAGATCCAATATATCAGTACCTCCTTATTTTCGGTATTTTGGTGATTTTAACTACACTATTCACCAATTTTATTTTTCAAGTTTCTTATTTGAATGGTGGAGGGTATTCAAAATTCGGCCCGGCCGAACTTACTGCTTTTTAACTTGTTTTTTTTTTTATTATGTATTAATTTACAGTGGTTTTCGTTAATTTATAAATTTGCTTCTAAATGTTTTTTCAAAATATCTTAAATTTCTCTCCCGTTTATTAATCCTTTCTGAACTCTTCTAATGTTCGCGTGGTTTATGTCTTTGTTAGATATGTTGAAATTTTCCTTTTTTCTCAATAGTTAAAAAATTTTTGGCATTTACCTCTCTCACAAAGGATCCACATTTTTATAACCATAAATATCACAGAATGAGTAAATAAAAATATATATTTGTCGAAACAACTACTCAACTTGTTTTCATAATAGTTTCCACCGCTACTGTAAAGAGATTATATTAAAACAAAAAACGATATTACCCCAAACCACTGAAATTAACATAAGAATTGCAATTTAACAAATTCCACGGAAAATAACGATTTAATGTACAAATCCGTTTAAAAATATTTAACATTTTGCATTCACAAAAATGCAGCCATGACGGTGGTTATACTACATATATTTTTAATCGCATTGTGGAGAGGCAGCATTAAAAGTGTGTGCTTTAGTATTTTTACACCTTAAACTTATACTACGGCTATTTTTGCAATGAAATTGTTAATGATCGCCATAAAAATTTCATGTTTTCACATTAAATAATTGTAATTTCAACTTTTGTGTAAATATCGACAGGATATGCCTCACAGATATTTACATTGACTTGGAACGAAGGAAAATCATTTAAACTAATTGAAAATTTTCAAAATAATAGATATTATATTTAAAATATTTTAAAATCAATCTTCCAAATTAATTCGTTTAAGATATCCTTACAAATATCTACCCAAATGTGGTATTGGAATATTGAGGAATAAAACACCAATAAAACTCCGAAATTTCTCTCACTCAAATTTGTCGCCTCACAATCTCACTCACTCATATACATTAAACATCCCCGAAATTAGCGATAGTTGTCATTAAACTCGCCAGCAGAAAATCAACAACAAGTAGGGTAAGTGTGCCTAAGTTCGGCATGTCCCAGTAGTCGGCAGTTTTTATTTTTAAGCCCAAATAAATGAAACTATTACAACTAAATGTATTTTGTTTACTTCAAAGCTATCTTTGTGTACAATTTCGCTAAGAAAAGATATTTTATTCTAATAAAAATTAAATTTTTGTCTTGAAGGTCCTCCACAATCCATATTCTTAAGAAAAGCACAATAAAGACGTCGAATCAGTTTAACTAAACAAAAATATTATATTTTAATGAATTAATTTATTATTATTATTAATTATTCTTACAAAAATTTTGGTTTGCCGACTGTTGGAACATGCCATACCGCCAATTGGCATGTGGTGCCGACTACTGGCAAAAAAGCATTGTTTTAATAAAACTACAAATTTATGAAATTTAATAAAAAGTTATTAAAACTTCATTTATTATCGCAAAAACTATACAAAATTTCGAATCTGAATAAATTAACTTTGTAATAATTGAAAAGTTCCACTCAGAATGGTGAGCGATTAAAAACGCGAAAATTCTAAAAGTGCCGACTACTGGTACACTTACCCTACAACGAAAAAAAAAACGAACCCTCGAAAAACAAGCAACGGACTGTAATTACAGTTTGAATTATGCATGAAGCACAATTGATTTGCCCGATGGCGTGCAATAGAAATGAACAAGCAAACCATACACGCACACATGCACATCTCCACACAACAGGCATGTGTTGCAATGTAAGACCACTCTCCCAATCACACACACCCATCGAATGAATTTAAATGAGCACACACAGCACGGGGGAAATACATTAGTGTTTGTAAGCCGAGCGGAAAACAAAATAACGAACGAAGCCTTACGTAAATCAGTGAAAATGTTTACAAATGAAGTTAATAAAACGGCAATAGTGCCAGTCAGGCAGCCAGCCAGTAGTCCATCAGGCAATCGCAAACGCTCGCCAATCGAGTGTGCATTGAATGAAACCTCCTCAAATAAGGATGCTTAAAGGCTGGCAAATTGAGGATTGTAAATTCGGAACTTCATGTAATTATATGGCGCCTCAGAAATCTTTGGGGGGTAGTTAAGAGAGCGTAAACCAAAATTTGGTTATATTTTCTAAATGTTTGCGGGACCGTCATTTTGGAAAAAAAATTTTGAAGCAGGATCTCTAAATGTTGACTGTTGCTCAAGACATTGTGGCAAAATCTTTAACATTAACGTCAACGGACCGCAATACGTTAACTAAAACCAGTGAAGAAAGTCTTAAAGTCCGGCTTATTTAGTAGAGCTCCACATAACAATTTAAAGTTTTTATGGGAGAATTTAATCATACACGCTATGATTATAATTATAATTTAAAGTTCCAAGGACTAAATATGCCAAAGCGTTTGTATCTTTTAAATTCGTATTTGTATTGCCCATTTGGTGCATAATTAATTTGAAATCGGATAAAGACATATATGAGAGCTATATCCAAATCTGAACCGATCTCGATAAAATTTGGCAAAGATATTTCTGAGCTGTATTTGATGTATTTCCCTGAATATAATTGTTACGGAGTACATATTACGGTTTGGCATACTTATTTTCAGGCCTAATTTGGTTGTATGTGCAAAATTCCATACTATTCGGGCTAATATTACACGTTTGGTGCACAAGAAAACGCAAATCGGACGAAGATATATATGGGAGCTATATCTAAATTTTGACCGATTATCTCCACTTTCAATATGGTTCGTCCTTGGGCCAAACAAATGATCTGTGCAAAATTTCATCTGGATAGGGCTATAAATGCGAACTGTACATGTACAGTCGGACGGACGGACAAGCATAAATCGACTCAGAATGTGATTCTATGCAGATCATCAAAAGGAACTATGGGTCTATCTCGTTTCCTTTTGCCAAAGACATAATACCCTGACCATCTTGTGGTGTAGGGTATAACAACGACCAGTGTGAAATATCTTGATATGTAATACAGGTAGCGTATACTTATTGGCAGTAAAATTTCGTCAACGTATACGCCTAATAAAAACTATGGCGATTTATTTTCTCCATTGTTAGATGTTATAAATCTATATTACGAGAGGGACTTTTTAAGATAATTGGTGGGTATTTGGCGATAATCAAAATATTTCATAAATTATGAACAAACTAGAAAGAATCAGGATTATTACCTAAATATATATGGTTTACATAAACTACGATTTTTTTAAATTTTGACCTTTTCTCGGAAAGGTACGGCATAGTGGCCGATATTTCTCCTATTTACACTAGATCTGATATGCACAATAATATTGGAATGTGCGGAATTTTAAGAAAATCTGTCGCATTTGGGGGACCTACGAGGAGATATGATATTATTGTTTATATTCATTTTCGCAACTGACTTAATCGTGATCCAAATATTACGATATACGATATAGTTTAAATATCGCCTGATACTCACGTCGAGTTCTATAAAGTTTACTATAGTTTTAAATTTCTTAATTTTTGTGTTTATTTTTATACCCTCCACCATAGAATGGAGGGTATATTAAGTTTGTCGTTCCGTTTGTAACACCTCGAAATATACATTTAGACCCCACAAAGTATATATTTTCTTGATCAGAATAAAATTCTATACCGATTTAGTGATGTCCGTCCATCCGCCCATCTGCCCGTCTCTGGAAATCACTCAAGCTTCCGAACGAAATAAGGTAGGTTGATAAAATTTTACTTAAACGTGTATTATGTCTGCAGGACTTTTGGCATTGAAAATGGGCGATGTAAGACTACGTTTTGGTATAACACCCATGTAATGGTACCTCCCGATATTCGGTATTTTGATTTTAGCGACATTATTCAACGGAATTGTTTCAAATTTGGTATTTGAAGTTCGTAATGGATACTACAGCATAAGACAAAAAATTGTCTGTGCAGGCTCACGATTGGTATAGCGATATTTTAGCAACACTATTCACCAATTTTTGTCAAGTTTCGAATATGAATATTGTAAAGGCTCATGCCAAAGTTGCCTAAGCAGGTCCACGTCGTCGTATAGACCCTAATATAACGGCTACATTCGGTATTTTTAAGATTTTAACAGAAACTTTCACGATTTTTTTAATATGGCCAAATTTGTTCCAAATGGTCAAAGTTCGACCAGGCCGAAATTACTGCTTTTTTACATGTTTTTAATTAGTTCTTATGTGTGAAGTTTAAACCTTTGATACAAATTACCCTTTTAGTTGGGAGTTGAACATTGATTTGGGAGGAACGATCTTCACTAACTTCAATCTCATTAAAGTATGACGATATGCGATTTCAATTGGTGAGAAAGTACCAAAAGGAGGAGACCGATCGGATCTTGACTTAACTGACATATAGTTGATAGAAATATTAAAATGTTTGAAGAAAATCGAGGAATATTATTTCATTGTAATCGAGTTTGGATAATGTTGACCATATAAGGCCGAGTGAGGTACCAGAAAAAGTGAGCTAATTTTATCGATTTTCGCACGTGAACTAAGTCTGATAGATATATTACGATGAGCGTATATTTGACTAAATCAGAGACTCCTTTCAATGAGTAATTTGATGATTTTTTTCCCGATTGTGGGGAATTGCAAGAAATATGGAACCGATCGATATATCCCACAATTGCACTGAATATAGTGCTGATAGATTTATTGGTTGTTAGAAAAAAAAAACGGTGCATACGATTTTGGATGGTTATCAGGTGATATCAAAAGGGATAAATGGGCCATAACTTTTGTTTGAAAAATGTAATTTCCACCTCGATTTTATTTATTTGCTTTTTTTTTTGAAAGTCACTTTCTGGTAAAATCATAAATATAATTCTGACCTGCATTTTTTCGATGCTGCTAATGGGGAAATGTATGCAAGTATCACCTAGATGTTAAGAGTCTGGGTCTTCTTGTTCAAAATCCGACCCATGATATTTCCAGTTGATCTAGCCATCTCCCCTGTCTGACCAACTGTCAACATTATGAAAAATCATACCTTTCACAAAATACTGAATTATTTTCTGACAATCTGCGGTCCAATTTTCTCAAATTTCGAAAAGAAATTGAAGTTAATTTCTGATTTTGTAATTTTCTTTTGAGGCTTGGAGCGGTACGGAAATCAATAGAACAGGACACTGGTCCTCCCCCTTATAGCATCAACATTTTGAATACTAATATATCACAAAATATTTAAAATAAACCTATGCTTTGATTAAAATGAAAAGTTGTAACATACTGCATGGAGGTCCACGAATAAGTTAGACAATTGTTATACCCTTAGCCATATGGCTACAGACCAAAACGTGCCTTATTAAAATAATGGTATGTATCTTTGGACGAAATTAGTTTTAGGGCATTTGGACTCCATCTAAGGGTGTCCGTCCGTTAACCTGTCTGGCTAGTGCGCGATAACTCTAGAAGAGAACATCCGATTTGCACCCAACTTTGTGTATCCTAATATTATTTTCAAACTTAGATCGAGTTCGTAGATGGGCAATATATGCCCACTCCTTCTGGTACCTCCCCAACAAATGTTCGAAATATTCAAACAAAATATTTTGCTTCTTAAAAGCAGAAAGGATGGTCCGATTTTTCTCCAACTTTACAAATTCTGCCATTTTCACTTGTTCTACATCAGGTGTGAAAATGTATCGGCCCACTCAATCAAGTTTTTTGAAAGATTTCTTTTAAAATGTGAAATCAGCGTCTGATCATTTTCAAACAACACACATTCCAATATTTCTACCAACACAAGATTTGGTCTGAAGCTAGGCCATATCGGTCTACTCATTCTGATACTTCCTCCACAACAGGTCAATATTTAAATAGCCATGAAGTTTATAAAACTCGGCACATCTCAATATTTCTATCAACACAAGACCAGGTAGGAAGATAGAATATGTCGGACTACTCCCTCTGGTAGCTCCCCAAAAACGGGTCAACATTTTGTATAATTTATCTCTCATAAAATGTGAAAAAATCGTAAGATTCTCTTCAATATCTCAATATTTTTACTAACGCATAAAGCTAATTCTTTTCAAACATGGTATATCTACAGTGTAAAATGAAAAAACTGCAACCAACTTCAGACTGCTGTCATTCCTAATCCACTCGTCCGACAGCTGTTAAAATTATGCCAGTTACAGCTCATAATATTGTTTACAAGCGTACAAAAGCGTTTTGCTGAGAATTTTCCAGAAAAAAAGTTATTCTCCGATGAGAAAACATTCGCTGTCCAGCAGTTTGTAAACAAACAAAATGATCGTGTTTACTTGCCAAAGAGGTCAGCGGAAAATGTACACCTTCGGTTGGCCACCAGAACTCAAGCGCCGGCCATGGTGATGGTGTGGGCCGCCATGGACAGTCGATGAACAGCCGATGGTCTCTCTCCGCTCGTATTAATCGACCTTGGCATCAGAATACATACCGAATATTATCGCGAAAATATTCTGGAGGGTGTATTAAAGACTTGGGCACGCAAACATTTTGGCCGCAGACCTTGGACATTCCAATAGGACTCAACACCATCGCACTCAGCATGCGTTACCCAAGAACGGTTACAAAATTAGGTTCCTCGCTTCATTTCCAGCGCACAATGGCCACCAAAATCTATGGATACCAACACGTTGGACTATTGTGTCTGGAGTATTTTGGAAAGCAAGGTTGTCACTAAAAAATACCAAAGTGTCAATCACCTCAATCAAGCGCTTCGTCGGTAATGGGCCAAAATAGCGCAGAGCAACATTCGGGCAGCGTAGGACGGTTTCATTAGCCGTTTGAAGGCCATAATTTGTGGCAAAGGTGACTAATTCGAGCAAATCTAAACTTATTCTAAAATTTGATGATATTTCTGACATTTTTTGCTTTCATTCAATAAAATTAAAAAATAAATAAAAATTATAAATTATTATTTGACTTTGTTGCAGTTTTTTTATATTACACTGCACATATTTTTCTCAATTAAAAATCTGATGTGAATATGGGATTTATCGACTCACTCCTTCTCGTTCTTCCCCACAAAAGGTTACAATTATGACTAACAATTATTTCCAAAAAATGTTATGAAATGTGTCGGATTTTCTTCATATTTTGCACATCCACATATTTTTATCAGTATATGGTACCTCACACGTATTTCAATACATTCGAAAAACGTATCACATATTTCATATAAAGTGTAGGAATTAGTCGACGTAGTGCAAATCTGGCACGTTGTAATATTTATATCAGAGTAATTGTTTGATGAATATACCAAGAGATATACAAATCTGAGAGTCCCTTCCGGAATAATCATGAGTACGACCTAATAGACGGAAATAACTGAATTTCTAGAATTAACTTCGTCTAGAAAACATAAAATCAATATCCTTAATTTCGACTAAATATTTTTTTGAACCCCTTGACCTCTTTATTATAATAAATCTGAGAAATTCGATGGTCAACATTTGCACCAACTCAAGTTTGCCAGACAGGGTCTTGCCTATCTTTATATGTATTTTGTATTTTTTTTTTTTTTAACCAACTACCCAATTGATCCTCGTTAAGGCTGTCAGTTCCAATAACCTATGGTGTAATAAAAAGTCACATTAAACTTTCCATAGAGAGTTTCGAAAAGAGACGAATGACCTGCTGCACTTCGCGATGGCATCAAACCCCCTCACATATGGGGGGGGGGGGTTGTTGCAAGTTTGCCACACCTTCATAACAATGCAATAAATTTACTGATGACCCAGTAAATGGTGCAAAATAAATAGTAACTAGTACAATTTTCCAACTTTAGTATCACGTTCACTGCGTTTTTTGCTTTTCCTCCTCTGTTTCTTCGTCTCCTCCTCCTCACAAATACAGTGAACGAACAAATACAAAAATTCAACGGCAACGAATGAAATTTGTTGTAAATAAAATTGGAATAGAATCACATGTTCTACGTGACTTCGAAATAATTTTAAATTGTATTTTCTGTTTATTCTGTGCGAAAGTGTTCGAAGAGCAACAATAACAACAATAACACAAAACGAAAAGAGGAAGAACATATGAACGTGTTGTGATGTAGATCTGATACAAATGCAACATATCCAAAAAGCAAACTCCAGAGTTCACATCATTGTCACTGTCATTTTCCCATTGTCATTCGCACACATATAAACACACACACACACGTCGAGAAACTAATCAACACCAACTATCACACAGAAGTAGCTTAGAAGTAACTTCAGGAAAAAGAAGCGATAAACGTACAAAGAACATCGAGTTAAAAAGGTTTCAAGTCCACTGACCTGGAAGGGAGGAGATTTACACATTTTTATCTTATCTCCATCAAGTGCTGTGGTATTCAACCTATTGAGGAGTTGGTACTTAATATGTGTTGTTGTGTTCCCGTACTTTGCTCAGAAAGTATGGGAACGGAAAACTAGAGAAAATCTAGTGGCATCTCTGCAATCAGAAGGGTGAATTTTGTCGAGTAAAATTTCGACAGCACATAAGCGTTCATCTTTTGTTAAAAAAAAAAAAACACAAAAACAAAAAAAAATGTTCGAAAAATATTGCGGATATATAGAGATATGAAAAAAATTGCAATCCACTACAGACTGCTGTCATTTCCAAGCCACTCGTCTGACAGCTGTTAAAATTATTCCAGTGACAGCTATTTACAAGCGTACAAAAGCATTTTGGTAAGAATTTTCCAGAAAAAAAAATTTTCGTGATGGAATTCAAGCGTGATAGTGTGATTTCTTTATATTGGCTGGAAAACCACAAGTGGCTATCGTTAGAGCCCTCCAGCATTTAAATGTGAATATATCGCCTGTGTCTCGTACCATCGCTCCTTACCGACGTCAAGGAAGTGGACGGAAAAAACCGCACCATCAGAAGAAATGGTTCGAAAAGTAAAGAAGCGACTTGATCGAAAACCGCGTTGCTGTGGCCGAAAATTGGCTCGTGAGCTGAAAATATCGCAATATTCCATTCGGCCAATATTGAAAAAAGGAGCTCGAGGTAAAGTCAATGAAATACCTAAAAGTACAAGAATTTACACCGCAACGGAAAGAAAATGGACTCAAACGAGCTAAAGAGTTGCTTCGCTTGGCCGAAAGTGGTGAACTGTCGAATTTCGTTTTCTCCGATGAGAAAACATTCGTTGTCCAGCAGTTTGTAAACTAACAGAATTATCGTCTTTACTTGCCAAAGAGGTCAGCTGAAAATGTGCAGCGGTCGGTTGGCCACCAGAACTCAAGCTCCGGCCATGGTGATGGTGTGGGCCGCCATAGCAGCCGATGGTCGCTCTTCGCTCGTATTAATCGACCGTGACATCAAAATAAATGCCGAATATTATCGCAAAAATATTCTGAAGGGTGTATTAAAGCCTTGGGCACGCAAATATTTTGGCCGCAGACCTTGGATATTCCAACAGGACTCAGCACCATCGCACTCAGCACACGCCACCCAAGAATGTTTACAAAATGAGCGCACAAGCCTATCTAGGGGTGTAAAGCCTTGGGCACGCAAACATTTTGACCGCAGACCTTAGACATTCCAACAGGAGTCAGAACCATCGCACTCAGCATGCGCCATCCAAGAATAATTACAAATGAGGTTCCTCGCTTCATTTCCAGCGCACAATGGCCACCAAAATCTCCGGATATCAATCCGTTGGACTATTGTCTCTTGAGTGTTTTGGGAAGCAAGGTTGGCACTAAAAAATATAAAAGGGTCGATCACTTCAAGCAAGCGCTTCACCGGAAATGGTCCAAAATACCGCAGAGCAACATTTGGGCAGCGTGTGACGGTTTCATTGGCCGTTTGTAGGCCATAATTCGTGCCCAAGGTGACCAATTCTAACAAGTCTAAACTTATTCTAAAATTTATGCTATGTCCGACATTTGTTGCTTGCATTCAATAAAATGTAAAAAAATGTAAAAATCTGTCCGTCTATCCGTTTGTGGAAATCAGTCTAGCTTCCGATCGAAATAAAGTGGGTTGATAAAATTTTACTCAAATGTATGTTATGTCTGCAGGACTTTTGGCACAAAAATGGGCCATGAAGGTCCACGATTTGGTATAGCCCCCATAAAATGGTACCTCTCTTTTTTCTGTATTTTGCTGATTTAAGCGTCATTATTCACCGGAAATGTCTTTCAAATTTGGTATTACAGCCTATGACAGAAAATTGTCCAGCAGGTCTTCGTATAAACCCTATTTAACGGCAACTCCCAATATTCGGAAATTTGATGATTTTAGCGACATTATTCATCTGAATTGTTTCAAATATCGTATTTGAAGTTCGTAATGGATGCCTATGACAGAAAATCATCTGTGCAGGTCCACGTTTTGGTATAGCCCCCATATAACAGTACCTCCCGATATTCAGTATTTTGATGATTTTAGCTACATTATTCACCGACGTTGTCATAACCGCTTACCGTCGTATAGACCCTAACATAACGGCTACATTCGGTATTTTTAAGATTTTAATAGAATTTTTAACGGATTTTATTTTTTTGAAAATTTTCAAATTCGTTCCAAATGGTGGAGGGTTTGCAAGTTCCTTTCAAGTGGTCGAGGGTATTAGAAGTTCGTCTCGGCCAAACTAAGCTGCTTTTATACTTTTTAAATTGGATCCAGAACAATATAAGTAAGACAAACACGTCTAGTATCAACTGTTAAAAACAATCCAAGTCTTCACTTATATCGAAACCCTGATTCAAAAAAAGCTCGACACATGTTATTAATTGAAATCTGTTTTCCCCGAAATTTATTTAATATTAAATTGAAGCATGTTCAAGTTTATGTGCCTGGTGCATTTATTTGAATATCCCTCCTCAGGCTTAACCTCAGGGGGATACAAATAAAAAACTAACCAACATCCACTTTCAATTAACTGCCAGGAAACCCCGTTTCTCATTTATTCATGTGTCGAATGTGTTCATAATCCCAAATGTCTATTTTGCAACAACAACACAGAGAGAACAACAACAACATATCGTCATTATGTTTCATATAAGTTTCAAGTTTAATTTCCTTAGATTTCAATTAAAAATAATGTTGTCTTCATGCCTCACCACAACAGCAGCAACGGCAGCATAAACTCCGGAAGAGGGAGGAGGAGGAGAAAGAGGAAGAAGGATGATAAGGAGAAAAACTGCATTCTCTTCATGTCGTAATGTTGCAACTTCATTAAAAAGTTCATTAAAGTATCCAACCGCAGGAATACAAGAACACACACACATGCATTCATACACAAACACATAAGGATACTGTGTGACATACAAGGATGAAGCAAGCCGACTACTATGCACACATGCATGTGTGTGTGCCTGTGTTTACATTTTTATGAATAAACTGGGGAATTGAACATCCCCTATCCTACTACCCACCTCTTTTCCACATCAGCCATACAAAAATCCATAGACACCCTAGAAAGCCATTTGAAGTATTTCCTGGACCACCCATACAAGTAAAGAATCTTCGCAGAGGAGCTTAATAAGTATAAAACTGAGAGAAATATTTACGGCTTCTGGCTTTTGTGTTCCTCCATTTGATGAGAACAATGACAGCAATTTCAAGGTCCTCTTAGAACAGGGTAAATATTTGAAAATTGTAAAGTCTATGCGAGGTACATTGATGGGGTTTCGAAACATGTGTAACACAAGGAGTTCAAACGTGCGTGTGTGTGTGTGCATCGTTTATACATACATACATCATTGAAATTACTTATTTTGCACATATTCCTTTAAAATGTTGCACCATGGTCGTCCCCAAGTGTTTAAGTATTACTCCTCCACCTTCCATTTGTGTGTGCACCAGTCAGTCAGCCAGCCAGCCAACCAGTATCTTGTCGAACGACAAAGGCAAACAAAAACTGCCAAGGGGCCAGAATATTGGCACGATTCCGCCCAAGTGATTCTCTCGTAAAATATTGTGTGATGAGTATATGTTGCAAATATGCAAAAATGTGTAATTCCGCTTAACTTTTCGAGTGCCACTCAAATGCTTAACAAACATTGCAAAAATTCAAGTATCAGTTAAGTAGGCATTACAAGAACGATTCCATGATGTGTAAGGACTTTTAAGTTAATTCGAGAAAAAAATATAGATTTTCTTTAGAGATACGAGAAGGTATGGCGTAGGAAATTATTACTGCATGAAGATATTAATATTGAGAGTATTCTAGTTAATAAAGGATCATAATTTTTCATTTATAGCGAAAATGGGAAGTCGAGAAGCACTTGTAAGCGCATTTTTCCAAAATGACGGAGTTCAATAGATGTCATACCAAATTAAGTTTGGTTTAGATTCCAAATGCTGTCTTTTTTTAAGAAAATGTGTATATTTATTTTTCAGAGGGAGGGCATTGAAAGTTCGGGTCAGCCGAGCTTAATGTTTCTTACTTGTTTCTTTTAGCACTAACTGCCTTAAACGAAATTTTATATTAGTTTCAGCCTCAGCTCAGAAAAGGGCAGAGGAAAATTAGATAAAAAATAGGCAAAATATTCATGAATTTTTAAATATTTTTAAAAGCCTCCCATGTGGATTTATATACCTTCAGACATATGGCTACAGAGGGTATAAATTATTTGATACGGCCAAAACGTGCCTCATCGGAATAACGGCTTTAAACACTTGGTCTCTTTGGACCAAATCCGTTTCAGGACATTTGGAGTCAATCTAGGTGTGTCCTTCAGTCCGTCTGTCGGACTGTCTGGCTTGTGCGCAAGATTACTTTTGAAGGGAGTGTCTGATTTGGTCCAAAGTTGGAACATACTAAAATAATCATAGATCGAGTTAGGAGATGGGCAATATCGATTTGCACCTTCTGTTACATCCCCCATAAAAGGTCGAATTTTTCACAGAAAATCATTTTCCTCATAGAACAAACTAATTTTGTGCAAACTTTACAAGTCCTCTTATTTTTATCAGTGAAATTTCAGGTGGGAAAATAGGAAATGTCGTGTCACTCCCACAAAGGGATAAAATTTTGAATAAATAAAACTCCTTTAAAATGTGAAATAAAAGTACGATAGTATTCAGATTTCATAATTCTCAATATTTTTACCAACGCAAGGTCTGGTATGAAGAACGGATAGAACGAATATATTTCTATCGGCACAAGATCTGCTCTAAGTTTTCACAGAGAATTATTTTCTTCATAGAACACAAAAGGATCATCCAATTTTGAGCAAACTCTGGAAGTCCTCTAATTTTAGTCAGTGACATTTCGGGTGGGAAAATGGGCAATATCGTACCACTCCATCATGTACTAGTTTATTTCATGAAATGTTGACCGCAACTGCGTCAATAAGTTATAGTTATTTTTAAGGATCTTCATAGAATCACTTTCTGAGTCGATTTATGCATGTCAGCAGCTCCGTACGTCCGTCTGTCCATGTATTCTTGGGAACAAAATGCAGGTCGCATTTATTATCCGATTGAGATGAAATTTTCCAAACAATATTTGTTTGACCTAAAGACGAACCCTTTGAAATTGTTGATAATCGGATCAGATTTAGATATAGCTCCCATATATACCTTCAACTGATTTCGGGTTAATTGTGCATTAAATGACCAATATCGGTCCAAATGACCGGAACTTTGACCCATCCGACCAAATTCTGTCTAAAAGCAAGTACATCAAATTTGGCGACAATCGGTTCAGATAAAGCTTTAGCTCCCATATACAGGGTGAGATGAAGAAACTGCATCCAACTTCAGACTGCTGTCATTTCTAATCCACTCGTCCGATAGCTGCTAAAATTTTTCCAGTGACAGCTCATTATATTGTTTACAAGCGTACAAAGCATTTTGGTGGGAATTTTCCAGAAAAAAGTTATTCGTGATGGAATTCAAGCGTGATGGTGTGATTTCTTTACATTTGGCTGGAAAACCACAAGTGGCTATGGTTAGAGCACTTCAGAATTTAAATGTGAATAAATCTCTTGCGTCTTGTTACCGATGAGAAAACAGTCGTTGTCCTGCAGTTTGTAAACAAACAAAATGATCGTGTTTACTTGCCAAAGAGGTCAGCTGAAAATATACACCTTCGGTTGGCCACCAGAACTCAACATATCCGCTCGTATTAAACAACCGTGGCTTCAGAATAAATGCCGAATATTATCGCGATATTCTGAAGGGTGTATTATAGCCTTGGCCGCAGACCTTGGACATTACAACTGGACTCAGCACACGCCACCCAAGAATGGTTACAAAATATGGCTCCTCGCTTCATGCCCAGCGTACAATGGCCATCAAAATCTCCGGATACAAATCCGTTGGTCTATTGTGTCTGGAGTATTTTAGAAAGCAAGGTTGGCACCTGATGAATATAGAGTCCACAAAGTAAATATATGCCGATTTGGCTTAATCCGCCCATCTGTCTAAATCTATTTTGCTCAAATAGCTCAAGATTTGTTATTGTTATATAACTGTGCCTCCCGATATTTGGTATGTGGATGATTTCAGAAACATTTTTAAACAGGATTTTCTTGAGTTGTTTACCACCATAGTATGAAGGGTATATTAAGTTTGTCATTCCGTTTGTAACACCTCGAATTTACATTTTAGACTCCACAAAGTATATATATTCTTGATCAGCATAAAATTGTATGTCGCTTTAGCTATGTCCGTCCGTCTATCCGTCTGTGGAAATGGCTCTAGCTTTCGAACGAATTAAAGTAGATTGATAAAATTTTACTCAAATGTATATTATGTCTGCAGGACTCTTGGTTTTGGTATAGCCCCCATATAACGGTACCTCCCGATATTCGGTATTTTGATGATTTTAGCGACATTATTTACCGGAATTGTTTCAAATTTGGTATTTGAAGTTCGTAATGAATACTACAGCCTATGACTCTTTGTATAGCCCCCATATAACGGTACCTCCCGATATTCGGTACTTTGATGATTTTAGCGACATTATTCACCGATTTTTTTCTAGCTTCGCATTTGAATATTGTAATGGCTTATGACAAAAGTTGCCTATGCAGGTCCACGTCATCGTTTAGACTCTAATATGATTTTAACATAACTTTTAACGGATTTAATGTTTTTGAAAATTGCCAAATTCGTTCCAAATGGTGGAGGGTATTCGGCCAGGCCGAACTTACAGTTTTTTCTAGTTTTTGTTTATTTTCTCTGGTAGATAATTGTCTATCCAGGACCCCGTTTTCGTATAACCCCTTTATGCACCTAAAAATACGACATTTCAATGATATCAGCCAGATTTTTAATAGAATTGTTTGAAGTTTGGCATTTGAAGTTCGAAATGCGGTAGGAAGTTGTCTATATGATTCCAGATTTTCGCATAACCCTTCCACACTGCTCAAATACTGGACCTAGGAGTAATGTTATAAGGTGAAAGAAGGCGTTATAAGAGTTGCTAAAAATTTGAACCCTTACGAGTTTCTTTACCCAAAATGGCCATTTCTTAATTGATTATCCAATCTACTTAGCAAAAAACAATACACTTTTACATATTCTAATATGGAAATATATTTGTAAACTTTCTATTTAAGATAAAATTTCGACTTCTAAAACTCCGCAAAATCTTTCCTATCTTACTTATATGACCTTATTCGCCCATACAGACAAACTTTACATATCAAAGGTTTAACAAAAGGAAATAAGAAAAAGGAATTTTAAAGTGAACGATATCAAGCTATGGAGAAGTTGGAGAGCAACAGGAAAAATGATAACAATGATGGCTGTGTGACACAACAAAAACAACACAGAAGAAACAAAAGTTACAGCCAAAGGGATTAGCTTTATGCTTGGTTTAAAACTCCTACTCCAACTCACTCTCTGTATCTTATTTCTGTGATAAGTCCCTTTTTTCCACACTAGTTTCTACTTGCCGCATTGTATGCCGGTTGACATGTGACGGCTGCCTGTCGACTGCCAACATTGACGAAGACAGTTTTAATTTTATTCTGAAATGATTGTTATTGCTGTTGACAGTTTTGTTGCCAGTCAAGAGTTTTATCCCATTTAGGCTATGTCGACAACAAGCCTATTGAATAAGCCAAATCTCTGCTAAAGAGGGAGAACAACAACATTGGCGCACGATGTAGGCATATGTGTGCGTTCGTTCGTTGTGCATCATCAACTTTGGTTGCAACACTTCAAGTGATACAATAGCATATCGGAAACAGCCTCCTATGCCATGCCATGCCATGCCATTATTATTGAAACAAGTCAGCACGAACAAGAACAGCAGCAAAAGCTTCACCAACATCAGCAGCAGCTTGATAAGCTGATGCATGTCTTTATTAAACGATGACATGTAAAATCCAAAGCTGATGTTTCGATTACAAATTGAAGTTGTTTGGTTGCGCACCACGTTGTCAACATTCTTGTTACAGAGTTAATAGTTTTTGAACTGTCATTTGGTAGCAGCTCGCTGCCAATCTGCTAGAGCTAGTAGCTTATGACACAGGCATCGACATTGTTCCCGTTGAACTATGCACAATCATGTCATCGATGTTGAGTTACAAGAGAAAAAGGTGAAGAAAACGACGTGGCATAGAGGGGCTTATACTGACGGCGCTAAATGATGTCTGCTTTTAATCTGAACAAAAGGTAATGGATAGTATTTTCGTCTCATTGCAGGCAGAAATCTGTATTTGAAGTGGGTAATACAAGATAAAGGTAAATTCAGTAAGATTTTGATGGTTTTATTTCGAGTTGTGGAGTAGGAGTTAGATCAGGAGTATATAAGTCAGAGTAGAACCCAAATACTTGAAAATTTGTCAAAGCGAAATTTCTCTTTTTATACCCTTCACCTTGAAAAGGAGGGTAAATTAAGCCCATAAAATACAGAGAGAGATGAAAAAACCGCCACCAACTTCAGACTGCTCTCATTTCTAAGCCACTTGTCCGACAGCTGTTAAAATTATTCCAGTGACAGCTCCTTATATTGTTTACAATCGTACAAAAGCATTTTGGAGAGATTTAAAAAAAAAGAGTTACTCGTGTTGTAATTCAAGCGTGATAGTGTGATTTCTTTATATTTGGCTGGCAAACCACAAGTGGCTATAGCTAGAACAATCTAGCATTTAAATGTGAATAAATCTTTTGCGTCTCGTGCCATCACTCTTTACCGTGATGCTGGTAGCGTAGCCCGACGTCAAGGAAGTGGAAACAAACAGCAACATCAGCAGAAATGGTTCGAAAAGTAAAGAAGGGACTTAATCGAAACCCGCGTCGCAGTGGCCGAAAAATGGCTCGTGAGCTGAACATATCGCAATATTCCATTCGACAAATATTTAAAAAAGAGCTCGGGGTTAAGCCATTGAAATTCCGAAAAGTGTAAGAACTTACACCACAACAGAAAGAAAATAGACTCAAAAGAGCTAAAGAGTTGCTTCGCTTGGCCGAAAGTGGTGAACTGCCGAATTTGGTTTTCTCCGATTAGAAAACATTCGTTGTCCAGCAGCTTGTAAACAAAGAAAATGGTCGTGTTTACTTGCCAAAGAGGTAAGCTGAAAATGTGCACCTTCGGTTGGCCATCAGAACTCAAGTGCCGGCCATGGTGATGGTGTGGGCCGCCATAACAGCCGATGGTCGCTCTCCGCTCGTATTAATCGACCGTGGCATCAGAATAAATGCCGAATTTTACGCGAAAATATTATGGAGGGTTTATTAAAGTCTTGGGCACGCAAACATTTTGTCCTTGGACATTCCAACAGAACTCAGCACCATCGCACTCAACACACGCCACCCAAAAATGGTTACAAAATGAGGTTCCTCGCTTCATTTCCAGAGCACATGGGCCACCAAAATCTCCGGATACCAATCCGTTGGACTATTGCGTTTGGAGTATTTTGGAAATCAAGGTTGGCATTAAAAATACCAACGTGTCGATCACCTCAAGCAAGCGCTTCGCCGGGAATGAAGCAAAATACCGCAGAGCAACATTCGGGCAGCATGTGACGGTTTCATTGGCCGTTTGAAGGCCATAATTCGTGCCAAAGGTGACCAATTCGAACAAATCGAAACTTTTTCTAAGAGCTAATGCTATTTCCGATATTTTTTACTTTCATTCAATAAAATTTAAAAAAAAAATATTAGAAATTGTGGCATTTGACTTTTTTGCAGTTTTTTCATCTCACCCTGTATATGACATAACGGTTTTAGACCCTAGGTCTCTTCGGACCAAATCCGTTTGAGGACATTTGGAGTTGATCTAGAGATGTACGTCCATCTCCCTGTCTGTTTGTTTGCTGGTACGTTTTGATCCAAACTTGGTACATCGTAATATTATTGTCAAACAAAAGCTGGGTAATATCGGTTCACTCCTTCTGGTACATCCTCTACAAAAGGTCGATATATTTAAATTTTAATGCACAGAATGAGAAAGGATAATCCGATTTTGTTCCTACTTTGCAAAGCCTAGTATTTGTATGAGTACTACGTCAGGTGCGAAAATGGACAATATCGGTCCACTCCATCAAGTACATCCCCCACAAAGTGACAAAATTTTGAATAATTATAACTCTTATAAAATGTCATGTAAGAGTCCGATTGTCTTCAAATTGCACACATCATAATATTTTTTCTAACCCAAGGTCTGGTGTGAAAATGGGATAAATCGGTTTACTACATTCTGGTACTTCCCCCACAAAGGGTAAAAATTTTAAATATCCACGAAGCTCATGAAAAGCGGAGTTGACATCCGATTCCATTCAGCCTTCGTACATCTCAAAAGAAGCATCCAAATCTCTGCAAATTTTACACATACAAATATTTTGTATTCTTTTGTGAATATGATCTGCGATAATATCTGTGAACCCCTTTTGATACCTTACCCACAAAGGGTCTCAATTTTCAATACTTTTTTTCTGTCATAACTTGCGAAACAAGTCAGCGATTTGTTAGAACTTCTGTCAACCAGAAACCTGATATGAATATGGAATTTATGATTTCGTTTAAAATTGGATATAAAATTTCGGTCGACTATATCTGGTACCTCACGCACATTTTAACATTTTTTTCGGAACGTACGCCATAGAGGGTCAAAAATTTGAATAATCATAAGAGAAGTCAAAATATATTTATATAATTGAACATTTCATGATGGTATTCATCTGTCGGCAAAACCGACTGATTTGTTTTATCTACATTAGATGAAGTGAAATACTTCGGCCAGGTATGTATGTGGTACATCACGCATATTATAACATTTTACAAGAATTAACATATGTCTCATAAAATGTCAAGAAAGCAGTCGTTAATTAATCTCGTCATTTATTAATTTAGGTTCCCTATTTTATAAAGACACGTATCTTCCCTTTCTACAGATTTTAAGTATTTTTTGTGATTTGAGCGACATTTCGTATTTTCCCTCCATATTCTTGGTTACCTATCTTTGCATGTTTTCCAAACTACAATAACATCAAAAAGTAAAAAATATAAAGCTTTTTATATCCAAATTTAACTTAAATAACAAATATTTTCCTCCTGTATAGCTTCTTACCCAGCGACAATGTCAATGGCGAAGAAAACCACAATCCAATCGAATGACTTTCTTTCAAGTTCATTCGAACGATGTACATACACATATGAATGCCTGAGAGAGAGAGAGAGAGAGAGAGAGAGTATAACAAAAAAACAGCATACAAATAAGTATATTCAACAAACATATGTCCTTAACTTGCAGTTTCTTTCAGCTTGCCATTGCAGTTTTGCAACATCAGAAAAAAACATATTCTATAAGTAGAATCGAGCACACACACACTCACCAATATACTTCACACAGTAACTTTTGACTCTGACACAAAGTAAAGTGACAACATTTTTACTATAATATGAGATATGAGATACATACATACATAAATACATACATACATGAAAAAAATATCATTAGAAAACAAAGTTGAACTCAGTCATACCGAGACTGGCCAGAGAGTCTCTGTAGCAAATATGTTTTTTATACCCTACACCACATAGTGGTAAGGGTATTATGTCTTTGTGCATTTGTTTGTAACATGGAGAAGGAAACGAGATAGACCCATAGTTACTTTTGCGAACCTTCATAGAATCACTTTCTGAGTCGATTTATGCATGTCAGTCCGTCTGTCCGTCC
Organism: Musca domestica; assembly: GCF_030504385.1. Lineage (NCBI taxonomy): Eukaryota > Metazoa > Arthropoda > Insecta > Diptera > Muscidae > Musca > Musca domestica. The sequence goes on along the minus strand of NW_026712238.1, from coordinate 1,934,095 downwards.
GTCTGTCCATGTATTCTTGTGAACAAAATGCAGGTCGCATTTATTATCCGATTGAGATGAAATTTTCCAAACAATATTTTTTTGGCCCAAGGACGAACCCTATTGAAATTGGTGAGAATCGGATTAAATTTAGATTTAGCTCCCATATATATCTTCATCCGATTTCGGGTTAAATGTGCACCAAATATCCACTATCAGTCCAAATTACCTGAATTTTGGCACACCCAACCGAGTTCGGCCTCAAATTTGGAGAAAATCGGTTCAGATATAGCTATAGCTCCCATATATATCTTTCATCCGATTTGATCTTTAAGTCCCTCACATTCCTACTATGCACTCCACAACCGTGATATTTGGTATTATTAGATGGAGCACAGAAATAGCTGTTTTAAATTTTATCGAAATCGGTTCAGATTTGGATATAGCTCCCATATATATCTTCATCCGATTTCGGGTTAATTGACCACCAAATGGCCAATATCAGCCCAAATGGCCCGAATTTTGTCACATGTGACCGAGATTAGCCTTAAAGCTAATACAACAAATTTGGTTCAGAAACAGCTATAGCTCCCATATATATCTTCATCCGATTTGGTGTTTAAGCCTCTCACATTCGTAATATACACTCCACAAGAATGATATTTGGTACCAGATATAAGATGGAGCACAGGAATAGCTGTTTTAAATTTTATCGAAATCGGTTCAGATTTGGATATAGCTCTCATATATATCTTCATCCGATTTCGGGTTAATTGTGCACCAAATGGCCGATATAAGTGCAAATGAACTGAATTTTAGTACATCGGACCAAATTCAGCCTAGAAGCAAGTATATAAAATTTAGTGAAAATCGGTTCAGATATAGATATAGCAACCATATATATGTTTCATCCGATTTAGAGTTTTAGTCCCATACATTCGTAATATTCACTCCACAACCGTGATATTTGGTACCAGGTATTAGATGGAGCACAGGAATAGCTGTTTTAAATTTTATCGAAATCGGTTCAGATTTGGATATAGCTCTCATATATATCTTCATCCGATTTCGGGTTAAATGTGCACTAAATGGTCAATATCAGCCCAAATCACCAGTCTAGAAGCTAATACGTAAAATTTGGAGAAACCCGGTTCAGAGATAGCTATAGTTCGTAAAATGCACGATAGAATTAGATAGATTTTGATTTTGTACCAAATATCTCATAGAGCTCTGAAATGCCCTGTATAAACCTTTTTACGAGAGCTCTACTAAATATGCATAGTGGTGTAGGGTATCATATAGTCGGCCCCGCCCGACTTTTGAGCTTTCCTTACTGGTTTTTTCTTTCCAGACTATAAGAATGTGGAATGATGAAAGAAACATACAATATTCTAAATATGTCGGAATGCATATGTTAACAAATCATAACGTCATGTTTAGATATGCGATAATGAAGAAGTTGTAAAACAAAATACCAGTCAATAATAATACATTTTTTAAAATCGGAAGAATCATTGGATGTACGTGGATTCCAAGGACGAAAGTTCGCACGATGGATGAACCAAAGGCCGGATTTGCCATTACTTTAACCCAATTACGATTTAAATCGTAAACTTTAAAATCGTTATTCTTCAAAAGATACAACTAAGTGCCTGAATAGAAATAAAAACTCTGGTAGTCGATTTTTTTATTTCTTTAATAAAATAACAACTTGCAAAAGTGTATAAGGGTTCTCCAATACGTAATTAGTTCAATTATGTGGACATTTGAGGCATCAACAGATATATATATATATATATATATATATATATATATATATATATATATATATATATATATATATATATATATATATATATATATATATATATATATATATAGATTGTATAGAACATGGAACATATATATATATATATATATATATATAAAAGAGTAGAATCTTGAAATTTTCACGGATAGAGCTAAAATCTTGAAATTTGGTATTCAAATTTAGTTACAGACGTGATACACATCAACGCCGTCGCCATTACTTTCACCCTTGTGATTGCGGCAGAAATTTTCCATTCCATTAGAATGGTTTGTACAGCTGTTTTATATGGTTTTGGAATGTCTTATTGGACATATAAGTAGTAAACAGTACTAAATCCGGTACAATTTTGGTTGAAGGGATTTATTTGGAAATGTACATGTTAAAAAGTAAAATCAGTCGGTTCTGTCGAAAGACGTTTACCCTCAGCTAATGTTCGATTATTCAAATATATTTTGACTTCTCTTATGATTATTCAAATTGTTGACACTCCATGGAGTAGGATCCATAGCAATGGGTCAATGTGGTCCATTTTGTATGGGACCTAAATAAATATGATATAAATATTGCGACGTGATAGGTTTGGACTATATTTTTATGAGATAAGTGATAATTTTTAAAAAATATTGAAGTGTATCAGACACACCAGACCAGATATATAATTGTCCATACTTTATCTCATACAGATAAAAAATGGTATCGGCAAAATTACAAGAAAAGCGAATATTTATGTACACTTTCATTCGAAATCTTGAACTCTATGTGGGGGAAGGAATGGTCCGACCTCTACCATCTTTGTAACAGATCTTGTGGTTATGGAAATATTGAGATATGCCAAGTCTGAATTGAATGGGATTCTTTATATTTTACTGGGAAATCACAAGCGGCTATCGTTAGAGCACTCCAGCATTTAAATGTGAATAAATCTTTTGTGTCTCCTACCATCGTTCGTTACCGTGATACTGGTAGCGTATCCCGACGTCAAGGAAGTGGACGAAAGAAAACAGCAACATCAGCAGAAATGATTCGAAAAGTAAAGAAGCGACTTGATCGAAACCCGCATCGCAGTGACCGAAAAATGGCTTGTGACCTGAACTTATCGCATTATTCCATTCGGCAAATATTGAAAAATGAGCTCGGGGTAAAGCCATTGAAATTCCAAGGACTTACACCGCAACAGAAGAAAATAGACTCAGAAGAGCTAAAGAGTTGTTTCGCTTAACCGAAAGCGGTAAACTGCCGAACTTGGTTTTCCTCGATGATAAAACATTCGTTGTCCAGCAGTTTGTAAACAAAAAAAAAAACGATTGTGTTTACTTGCCAAAGAGGTCACCTGAAAATGTGCACCTTCGGTTGGCCACCAGAACTCAAGCGCAGGCCTAGTGATTGTATGGGCCGCCATAACATCCGATGGTCGCTCTTCGCTCGTATTAATCGACCGTGGCATCAGAATATATTCCAGAGGGTGTATTAAAGTCATTGACACTCAAACATTTTTGCCGCAGACCTTGAACATTCCAACAGGATTCAATACGATCGTACTTATCCACGCCACCCAAGAATGGTTACAAAATAAGGTTCCTCGCTTTACTTTCAGCGCACAATTGCCACCAAAATCTCCGGATACCAATTCTTTGGGCTATTGTGTCTGGTAAACATTGTGGCCCCAGACCTTGGACATTTCAACAGGATTCAATACCATCGTACTCAACACGCGTCACTCAAGAATTGTTACAAAATAAGGTTTCTCGTTTCATTTTCATCGTACAATGGCCACCAAAATCTCCGGGTAACAATCCGTTGGATTATTGTGTCTGGAGTACTAAATAAAAATTACCAAAGTGTCGATCACCTCAAGCAAGCGCTTCGCCGGGAATGGGCCAAAATACCGCAAAGCAATATTCGGGCAGAATGTGACGGTTTAATTGACCTTTTGAAGGCCATAATTCGTGGCGAAGGTGACCAATTTGAACAAATCTAAACTTATTCTAAAATTTGATGCTATTTCCGACATTTTTTTGTTTTCATTCAATAAAATTTAAAAAAAAAATGTAAAAAATTATGGCGTTTGACTTTGCTGCAGTTTTTTTATCTCACACTGTATGGTAGAAGTGGTTAGTGGGGGAGAAATCAGAAGTTTCAACCAAATCCTGATGCTGATTACGATTCATGTGACACTTAATATTTATATATTGAACAGCGGGCCTAAGTGTGCATCATATATACAGAGCCATTAACCCTACAGCTGCACTACAACAAGTGTTTGCATTGGAGGCAATGTTGTTGTTGTGGACAAAAAATCCATCACTACAAAAACAAAACTTTGCTGTGAAAAAGATTTGCTAATTGAACTTGAGTTGAACTTGGAGGGTCTCTGGTGTTTAATTCGCATATGCTTAATCGCAATAAGTTCGAAATAAATGCTATTTTCAAAGAACGGTCCTTGTAAGCCGCTTAAACAACGGCGAAACGCGTCGCTTAGTGGCGAGTGTGTGATAGTGTCTATCTGGCTTTCCTTTTCACTGCAAATTTCAGATCATTAATCTTGTCTCGAAAGTGAGATAAACACGTAAACTATTTTCATTTAAAAGGTTGAAATATTTGTAGGAGGTGCCTGAAGAGGTAGATCGGTTTGCAAATTTCCTAACTTTTTTCTTGGTGAGGCACATTTTGGACGTACAAATGATATATTTCCTCCACTCTAGCTTTACGGCTGAGCGTATAAAATGGCCCAAAAATACTCATTATTTTGTAAAATTAACAAGTAAAAAAGCTGTAAGTTCGGCGGGCCAAATGAATAATGTCCCTAAAATCATCACAGTACCGAATATATATTGTTATATGGGAACTATACGAAGACGTGGACCTGCACAGACAATTTTCTGTCATAGGCTGAAGTATTCACTAAGCACTTCAAATACCAAATATGAAACAATTCCGGTGAAAATGTCTCTAAAATCATCAAAATACCGAATATCGGAGGTACCGTTATATGGGGGCTATACGAAGACGTGGACCTGCACAGACAATTTTCTGTCATAGGCTGTAATAATTTCAAACTATAAATATCAAATTTGAAATAACTCCGAGAATATTGTCGCAAAAATCATAAAAATTCCGAATATCGGGAGGTACCGTTATATGGGGGCTATACTAAACATTTTCAATACCAAAAGTCCTGCAAATATAATATACATTCGAGTAAAGTTTTATCAATCTACTTCAATTCGTTTGGAAGTTAGAGTGATTTCCGCAGACGGACGGATTTTGTTAAATCGACAAAGAATTTTATGCTGATCAATAAAATGTATATTTCGAGGTGTTACAAATGGATTGACAAACTTAATATACCCTCCATACTATGGTGGAGGGTATAAAAATACACAGAAAAGTTGGAAATTGACCTTTAATTTATTATCAATAAAAATAGCCGATCTATGAATTAAAAAACAAATAACCGCAATTCGTTTAAAAACGTGGTACTCTGAATCACTGTGCACCACATTTACTTATTATATCATGGTAAGTTGTAATTCTATATCCTACAGACTGTATTCCCCAGCAGAATAGCTCAAAGTTACTGGTCAAAAAATTCCCAGAACTCTGTTTGAAAATGCCATTATAACAATAAGGTCAAATTAGATTTCTAGTGAAAAACATTTTCATTTCTCAAACAAATGGAATTCTCAATAAAACCAAAATTTGGAATAAATTCTCCATGCCTCACTGCCACTCAATCACGAATATTCCATATTACCATGGACATAACTTATATCCCTAGAGAACTTTCGCAGCTGTCAAAAAGTCATAACAACTATCTTTAATGTCCATTTCTACTAGCACAAGGTCACACAAACTTCTTTCCAAATGTCACATTTAATATGCATACTCGTGTCAATCACTCTTGAAGTCTGGAGAGGAGCTGTTGTGTTTTAACTCAAATGGACATTTTGGAAAACAACAATTAATTAACTTGTCCGAAAATTATTGATGGCATTCAAAAGTCATCAAGGATCAAAAAAAATATTGACTCGATAAGTTTGGCCAAAACGAAAACACATGTACATAAATATGTTCGACACAAAGAGCAATACCAACAAGAGTTGTGTTCCAGAACCTGCAAATTAGTACTAATTAGCACTAATTCTGCTACAACGCGTTCCCGTACTCCAAAAACTAGCAAAACTTGCAGCTCTCTCGAAAAAAAAATGGCGCTGAGTGGTGCACATTTCTGCTTGTTTTAGCTACATGAATTTGGCCGAGCAGAAATGTGCAAATTGTGAATTTGACATTTAATTGGCAGGGCTAACAAGGTTGAAAAATGTATTGATACATTTCAATAAAGAAAATGATCAACTTGAAAACTAAAGGAAAAACTAATATTTGTCGTGCAAAAAACAAAAAGAGAAAATATGGAGCAACTGATGTATTTACGTTTGGATGATTCCAGCAGTGAAGAGGACTGGCTGAATGAGGAATCAGATTATTAATTATTATTATAAATTATTAATTTTAACTTATCGTCTTCAATGCTCATTTTTTAAATGTTGGCGCTCTTTTCAGTAAGGTTTCACCAGTCTGATTTAGGCTGTTTACTTTTGGAATCTTGAATTTTGACATTTTATCGCATTTCTGCTAATTTTCCGTTCCCTTATTTTTTGAGCAAACCTAAATGAGAATGACATTTCGAACTGTTCTCTCTTCTGCTAGTTTTACTACTAAAAAAGTACTGGAACACAACTAAGTTGAACTTACCACATTTTGTTGAACCATTCTCTCTCTCTCGTCCACTCTTTCCAAAGTTATGTTGGCCGTTTCTTGGGATTCTGTAATGAAAACGTTATAACAACAGAACACATTAGGGTAATTGGCATACAAAAACAACAACAAATACAAAAGCAATAATTATGATGTCAAAATACTTGGTCGTCAGAACATTTTTATCTGCGGGTTTGATGGAATCAAATTGCGGAGTAGAGCAACCATAAAATAATTTAATTATATATTTATCTATAACAAATGAAGCGCAAAAAGTCGACAACATGGTTAGCCCACACAAAAACAGAAACAAACAAGTACAAAAGATGTAAGTTCGGCCTGGCCGAACTTTGGATACCCTCCACCATTTGGAAAGAATTTGGCAGTTCTCAAAAACAATAAAATCCGTTAAAAATTCTGTTAAAATCTTAAAAGTACCGAATGTAGCTGTTATATTAGGGTCTATACGACGACAAGGACCTGCATAGGTAACTTTGGTCATAAACCATTGCAATATACAAATACGAAACTTAAAGAAATAATCGGAGAATAATGTAACTAAAATCATCAAAATACCGAATGTCGGGAGGTACCGTTAGATGGGGGCTCTACGAAGATCTGGACTTGCATAGACAATTTTGTGTCTTAGGCTATAGTATCCATTACGAACTTCAAATACCAAATTTGAAACAATTCCGGTGAATAATGTCGCTATAATCAACAAAGTACCGAATATCGGGAGGAACGTTATATTGGGGCTATACGAAGACGTGGACCTGCACAGACAATCTCCTGTCATAGACTTTAGCATCCATTTCGAGCTTCAAATACCAAATTTGAAACAATTCCGTTGAATAATGTAGCTAAAGTCATCAAAATACCGAATATCGGGAGGTACCGTTATATGGGGGCTATACGAAGACGTGGACCTGCACAGACATTCTCCTGTCATAGGCTGTAGCATCCATTACGAACATCAAATACCAAATTTAAAACAAATCTGGTAAAAAAAATGCTCATAAAATCATTAAAATACCGAATATCGGGAGGTACCGTTATAAGGGGGCTCTACGAAGACGTGGACCTGCACAGACAATTTTCTATCTTAGGCTGTAGTATCCATTACGAACTTTAAATACCAAATATGAAACAATTCTGGCCGAAAAATGTTCATAAAATCATTAAAATACCGAATATCGGGAGGTACCGTTACATGGGGGCTGTATGAAGACATGGACCTGCACAGACAATTTTCTTTCATAGGCTGTAGTATCCATTACGAACATCAAATACCAAATTTGTAACAATTCTGGTCGAAAAATGTTCATAAAATAATTAAAATACCGAATATCGGGAGGTACCTTTATATGGGGGCTCTATGAAGACATGGACCTGCACCGACAATTTTCTTTCATAGGCTGTAGTATCCATTACGAATATCAAATACCAAATTTAAAACAATTCCGGTGAATAATGTAGCTAAAATCTTAAAAATACCGAATGTCAGGAAGTACCGTTTAATTGGGGATATACCAAAACGTGGACCTACATGGCCCATTTTCAATACCAAAAATCCTGCAGACATAATACACGTTTGAGTAAAATATTATCAATCTACTTCAATTCGTTCGGAAGCTAGAGTGATTTCCACAGACGGGCGGACATCGCTTTATCCACATACAATTTTATGCTGATCACGAATTTATATACATTGTGGAGTCTAAAATGTATATTTCGAGGTGTTAAAAACGGAATGACAAACTTAGTATACCCTCCATAGTATGGTATAAAAACGATAATGGGCAAAAACACAAGAAAGCCACTTACAGAAACCGGATAGATAAGAGCTTCTGGACACCCGCAATGTGAGGCAAATTCCCACACTCTTCGTGTGTGTGTTTCACAATGATGTCTGAGAACAGAAGAGAAAATATTGGGTTAGAGAGACTGAGCTTTGTAAATGCCATCAGAAGGATATGCCATGGGGCATTCAAAAGGGCAAGGGATGAAAACTGAATTATGAATAGAAAAAAAAAAAACAAAAAACCAACAACGAAATCTGTTTCCTTTTTTCCGCCACAAATCCCCACAATGATTTCTCTACTCAACAAGCTGTAATGACAGCGTAAGACATCCTCAAGTATAAACATAGACAAGCGATTATTTCTGTGATTGTATTGGAGATTATATTTTTTTTTTTCGGTTGTCTACAACAGCATCCATAGACACCGGGAAAGCACTCAGAGAAATGTTGCTGTCAAAAATTATTTTACGCCCGTCACTTTACACGGATTTATTAATATGACAAACTGAGATAGTTCTGCAAATGCAGACAGAAGAATAATTGTGTCACAAAGTGTTTTGTCAAAAATAAATGGTGACCCACATGAAAATTAGAAAAATTAGAAAATGGTTCGAAGAGGGATGAAACTTGTATAAATTGTAAATATGTAAATATTATATATACGACAAAAGTAAGACATTAGAGAAGAGGTATCTTTCAGGCTAATATGCACTGTGGTTTTGAGCGTATCCGATTTAATTCAAACTTGGTGCATCGACATGTTTCACAAAATCGAGTTCACAGATGAGACTTATCGGTCCGGAGCCTAGCCCACTTCGCATCTCGCAATATATATATCAAAAATAGAGTGAACATCGGCAAAATCCATCAAGTTCTTTTTATACCCTTTACCATACTATAGAGGATATATTGACTTTGTAACTCCTCGAAATACTCATGTCAGGCCCAACAAAGTATCATCAGCTTAAAATTCTAAGTCGATTTAGCGAAGTCCGTCTGACCGTTGTAATCACGCTGTCTTTAGATAGAAGGCTAAAATTTTGCACACATATTTATTCTCGAGTAGGCATCTTATGTTCGTAAATTGACCCATATATCGACACCTCCCAAAATTCGGTATTTCGATGATTTTAGAGGAAATATTCACCGTAATTGTTTTAAATTTCGTATTTGTAGTTCGGAATCGGTACCACAGCCGATGACAACAAATTACTTATGAAGGAAAACGTCTTCGTATAGCCACCATATAAGGGGTTTTGTTTAAGATTTATTCTTCTACGGAATTTTCTCAAAATTTTTCCAGTTCCTTCGACCCGTCGGACTTAGTACCAAATTTCGGGATTCTATCTTTATCGTATCGTTTTTGAATAATCATAGTACGAATTTCACCAAATCCACCTACTTCTCTCAAAATTATATGCCAACAGTAGCCTGCATATCAAATTTCAGAATCCCAGGTCTATCTTAATACCCAAACCTAAATTTATGACCATCCTTTTCATTAAGTTATACTAGGCATGTCCAAAACCACCTCAACCTCTCCACCATATACACCAACAGTGACCTCGATACCAAATTTCAGAATTTCCTCTCTATTCCTAAACCCAACTGCAAATTTTTGGCATTTGCACTTTTCGTGCGTTCAAAGTAAAGAATTCCAAAACTAGCTTCTTCTCTCAACTACAAACACCAACAGTGACCTCCGTATCTAATTTCCATATCGTATTTCAAAACCACCTCCATATCTTAATAACAGACACCAACAGTGACATCTAGGTCAAATTTGAGGATTCCAGTCCTATCCCTTCACACAATACCAAATTTAGCACCAAAATGGTGTAGGGTATCATATAGTCATCCACACCATACTTTCGACCTTTCTTTACTCGTTTTTAAATAACTACAAGTCTTTAGCTATTATTATCTTTTTCTATTTTCAAAATTTTGACGTTTGAAAAATCCACATAATGCTAGTCTGTGATAGTTCTTGAAAAATGTTTTTTGAAAACACACTTCCACTGATAGTCCTTAACTTTTTTTTTTTTTTTTTTGAAAGTGCGTTTCACCTGATATTAATTGAAAAAAAAAATTATAAAAACCACTAGACAAATGGACGCCCTGAAAGTCTTTGAAAAAATATTTAAAAAAAAATCCTGTTCTATTGATCTGATAATCCTTGAAAAGTATTTTTAAACCCAGGTTTTTTACCTAATATTCCTTGAAAATATATATTTTTTTAAAAAAAAATCCACGTTAATGGAATGTCAGGATACCTTCACTGCCCTTTTTATTAAAATCCTCGTCTTATTGCTCTGGTAGTCCTTAAAAATATTCTATAAAATTCCATGTTCATTGCCCTGATATTCCTTAAAAATTAATCATTAAAAAATCCACATTTATTTCCCCAAAAGTCCTCGAAAATATATATTTTAAAAAGCCACATATATTGCTGTGATTGTCCCTAAAAAAATTGGTAAAAATCCAAATTCTCTGCCCTGTTAGAGCTTTCTTTTTTTTGAATCCAAAAACCTATTGCTCTGATAGTCCTTAAAAAAATGTTTTATTACTGATAACCATCCTAGACACCGACAGTGTTATAAAAATTAATACCATTTAGTACACATTTGCAAAACCACCTCCATATCTCAGAATCAGAATTTTATCTATCCCATTACCCAATACCAAATGTAGTATATATTACATATTTCCGAAACCACCTCGATATCCCAATTACATATACTAACAGAGACCTCAATATCAAATTTGAGGATTCTAGTCCTATCCATTTGCCTTATATCAAATATAGTACTATTCAGTACTTTCCATAGAATTATGGTACACATTTCCTAAATCACCTCCATAAACATGAACAGTGACCCTAACACAAAATTTCAGATTTCAAGAACTATCTGTTCACCCAATACCAAATTGTACTAAATATATATCACTATTTAGTACTTTTCCCGCACTTGTACTGCACATGTACTAAACCACCTCAATCAAAACGGAATTGTACCAAATTTAGTACCATTTAATACTTAGTACACTTACACTTCAACCCAATTTTCAAGAATTGATTCTCATACCAAATTTCCAGATTTTACCACTATCCGTTCACACAATTTCTATTAGTACAAAATAAGTGAATTTTAGTACTTTTGATACACGCATTGTTAGAATTTCGAAAAATCCGTTAATATGTCTATTCTTCATCACACCAAAGACTCTCTCTCTTTCTCTCACTCAAAATTCTAGATTCCAGACTATTTATTACTTTTCGTACTTTGTGGTACATACTTCCAAATCCCCGCCATGTATCAAATTTAGTACCATTTAGTACTTCTTCTCAACCCTACACACTAAAAGTGATCCTATTGCGCAATTTCGGATTTAAAGCAGCATCCACTCACGCATTACCAAATTCGAAACCTTTCGTTCGCTTGTTGAATGCATTACCAAGCCCAACTCTGTAGCTTAACCCTACACACCAGCAAGGACCCCATACCAACATTTTAAATTACCATCTCCATCCGTTCATCCAAAACCCAATTGTACTGAATTTAGTATCATTTAGTACACTTAGAATACATTTCGAATTTCCAAATTTCAGGATCGGTTCACACAAATCCAAATTGTACCATATTTAGTACACATAGGTACCGAAATTCCAAAAGTTCCTACATGTCCCAATCCAAATCTCCATATTTCCAACTCTTACAATCCCATAGAAAACTTATTTGCAAGTTTCAGAAGTCAAGCTCTATTGGTTCACCAACATTCCAATTTGTACCAAATTTAGCACCATTTAGTAAACATAAGTACAAATTTCCTTAACTACCTACGTCATGAACTCCAACTGATTCTTATTTCTAAAAATTTGAATTGTACCATAACTATGAATTTCTAAAACTTCCTACATATCCAAATTCTACACTCCACTAGTAATCTAAATTCCAGATTTAGTAATTCCAGCTCTATCGGTTTACGCAAACCCAAATCGTATCCAATTTAGTACAAATAAATACACATTTCTAAAACTACTTCCAATCCTAAACACCGACAGTCATATTATGTCAAAATTTCAGGATAACAGCTTATTTTTTCAACCAAATCCAAATTGTACGAAATTTAGTACATAAAGGTATAAATTTCCATAATGACCTATATCATAAAATCCATAATAAAATTTCTATATTATTTCCAAAAATCAAATTGTATCAAATTTAGTCCGAATTTCCAAAATGTTACAATACAAGAGTTATCTTATTTCAAAATTTCAGGATTCCAACTCTATCTGTTCTCCCAAAATTCAAATTGTATCAAATTTATTACGAATTAAGTACGAAATTCTAAAACTCCTAACATACCTCAGTCCTACAATTCAATACCTCAGTTCTACTATACAATCTTATACCCAAATTTCATCATTCCAACTTTACCGGTTTACCCGAATCGATATTTTACCAATTTTAGTTCCATTTAGTACTTTTCATGCACATTTGTACACATTTTGAAAAATACCTTCAAATTTCCTGATTTCAGCTTCATCTGTTTCTCCAAATTTAAGTTGTACCAAATTTAATACTGTTTAGTGCGTTTCGTATCCAAAACTACCTCCATACATCGACCCTTGATTTCAAACTTGATTCCCATTCAAAATTTCATGATTTTAGCGCTTGATACGAAATGGTCCAAACATAGTACATTTTAGTACTTTTCGTACAACTATGGCGCGAATTTCCAATTTTTTAATAATAATACAATCATCAAAGTTGTAAATTTCCATTAAAATTTCTCATTTCCAGGTAAAACTTCAACTCATCAATGATCCTCATTAATGAAGATCCCCCAACCAGGCTTTAAACGAGTAATTATTTATTCATTTCATACAATTTGTATAATTTATTTACCTTCATTTGCAATTCCTCAAAAAAGAAAGTATTTCAAAAGTACCCGAAATTAAAAAAAAGAACTTTGGAAATTTTTGCAAATGATGCCTTAATAAGCACATCATTTATCCTTATTGTTATTATCAATTTCTGTTGAAGGGATAATGGCTCCCTAATCATTCATTAGCGCCTGCCAGATGAATAAGAAAAAGACAAAAAAGAAAAAGATGAAAATGAAATTCCCCAAATAAGTAACATTCAAGGGACCCGCAAACCCACAGCCAATTGTTCTGCAAATTTCTTTTTTGTTTCTTTGAAATTTAATTTAAAGACGAAAATTATCTCCCTCCATGGTGCAGAAGGGAAATCTCAAAGACATCTAAAGAAAAAAGCTATGATAATGCGTAAAACAATAAGGAAGCAAATATTTATGATAGTGTCATTACCAAAAAAAGCCAAAGATAAATCTATTCCTTTTCCAATGCATTAGAGTGTATAAAAACAATTTGTGTAGATTGGGGCAGAGGAAATTCTGATAAGGAATGACAATGGAAAACAGACTGCAGATAGAAGGCAAATTATCGACAAAGGCGTGTGGACACACGAAAGTAGACAACAACAATTGTTTGAAATAATTTGGGGATCAGAGGGGAGAGTGGGGAAAAAATGGTTGTTGAATATTAAATTTTATTAAAAAATATAAAAAAATTAAACAACTTGAAACTTAAACAATATTTTTAAAACTGAGAATACTTCTTAAAAATATGGACCAATATTATGAATTTTTACGCTAGCCTTAAGCGTGATACAAAGATGCACAGGACTAGGTCTGAAATTGAGTTAGCACAGCCTCAGATGCTCCCTATTTTCTTGTGTCTGTTTGTTGTAGTCAAGAATTGTACTCTCCGATTTTCAGTATATGGAAAATTGAAATTTTGAGCAAATACCAACAGAATCAGCTGCAAAGTGAAAAAAACTTTCGGTACAGAAAAATTCTCTATATAGGGTCAATATTTTATTTTTATTAGTTCTATACCAACTGCCAACGCGAAAAGTAGAAATTTGATATTTCAGGATGTAACTAGGTAGGATTTGTCATTTTGAAGGTATCAGCCGTTTTGAGGTCATTTTAACCCAATCGCTGCAACAATTGTAAGTCATGTGGGTTTGGGTATAATCAAACTTAGAGTGGTCATACAGGGTGAGATGAAAAAAACTGCAACCAACTTCAGATTGCTGTCATTTCTAAGCCACTCATCCGATAGCAGCTTAAATTATTCCAGTGACAGCTCATAATATTGTTTACAAGCGCACAAAAGCATTTTGGTGAGAATTGTCCAGAAAAAAGTTATTCGTGATGGAATTCAAGCGTGATTCTTTATATTTGGCTGAAAAATCCCAAGTGTCTATCGTTAGAGCACTCCAGCATTTCAATCTGAAAAAATCTTTTGTGTCTCGTACCATCGCTCGTTACCGTGATACTGGTAGCGTAGCCCCACGTCAAGGAAGTGGACGGAAGGAAACAGCAACATGAGCACAAATGGTTCGAAAAGTCAAGAAGCGACTTGATCGAACCCCACGTCGCAGTGGCCGAAAAATGACTCGTGAGCTGAACATATCGCAATATTCAATACGGCAAATATTAAAAAATGAGCTCGGGTAAAACCATTGCAATTCCAAAAAGTTCAAGAACTTACACCGCAAGAGAAAGAAAATAGACTCAAAAGAGCTAAAGAGTTGCTTCGCCTGGCCGAAAGTGGTGAACTGTCGAATTTGGGTTTCTCCGATGAGAAAATATTCGTTGTCCAGCAGTTTGTAAAAAAAAAACAAAATGATCCTTTTTACTTGCCAAAGAGGTCAGCTGAAAATGTGCACCTTCGATTGGCAACCAGAACTCAAGCGCCGGTCATAACAGCCGATGGTCGCTCTCCTCTCGTATTAATAAAATGCCTAATATTATCGCGAAAATATTCTGGAGGGTGTATTAAAGCCTTGGGCACGCAAACATTTTGGCCGCAGATCTTGGACATCCCGACAAGACTCAGCACCATCGCACTCATCACATGCCACCCAAGAATGGTTACAAAATGAGGTTCCTCGCTCATTTCCAGTGCACAATGGCCACCAAAATTTTTGAATACCAATCCGTTGGACTATTGTGTCTGGAATATTTTGGAAAACAAGATTGGCACTAAAAAATACCAAAGTATCGGTCATCCCAAGCAAGCGTTTCGTCGGAAATGGGCCAAAATACCGCAAAGCAACATTCTGGCAGTGTGTGGCGGTTTCATTGGCCGTTTGAAGGCCATAATTCATGCCAAATGTGACCAATTCGAACAAATCTAAACTTATTCTAAAATTTGATGCTATTTCCAGCTTTTTTTTTGCTTTCATTCAATAATATTAAAAAAAAATGTAAAAATTATTAAAAAATTTAAGTTTGTTGCAGTTTTTTATCTCACCCTGTACATATGTATTTGATTGGGACAACAATTATGTAACACCTCGAAATTTTTGTCCCCGACACAGGATACTTTATGTGGATCTCCCTATTTCGGCGAGCTGAGTCGATCCGTCCGTCTGTCCATATTAATTTGTAAACACGCTGCTGTTCGAAATTATGTCCCGATCCTTACGAAATTAAAAATGGAAGTGGGGTTAGGATCAAAATAGAAGCTTATTGTTTTTGGAGATGATCGCGAAATATTTAGGGGTTTAACATGAGCAAAAACAGAAAATTCTCCTAATTTTGCTGTTGTTCTTCAGGTCACAATTATAAATCAATCGACGCGAAATTTAGCATGAAGTTGGAATTTGGGGATGGGCAGAAGCCTACCGATTTGGTGGCCATCGGACAATATTTAGCGAGTAAAATAAACCATAATTTTTATGTCAAAAATACGAATATTTTCACTAAACTACGAGTGTTTTTAATGCCGGCGAAATCGCAAATACATTAAAATTTCACTTCTGACCATTACAGGATGTTGATAGACAAGAAATCGGATATATAGCAAAATATGTACAATATTTATGTAATAGAAGTAGATCTTAGTTATTCTGCTTATAAGTCAGATCCGCTGGACTAATTTTCACAATTCTCATCAATTCGGAATAATATCTTGGCAGAAGAGAAGAAAATCTTAGAAAATCGCGAAAAAAAATTGTTAATTTTTTTCAATTTTTGTCTCTTTATCTCATGCGATTTTTTAAATTTGACTTTTGAATTGAATATTTTTTAAAGTTTTCGCAATTATCGTCCTCACGAAATTTTTCAGGGAGTAGGGTTAGGTTCAGAATGAAAGCCTATTGATTTTGAAGATGTATGTGTTCAAATGGACCAAAAAAATTAAATTTTTCCTGATTTTGCAGTAGCTCTACCAATCGACACGCATGAGGGGAGAAGGGCCAGGAAAGAAAGAAGAAGAAGTCTAGCATTATTTATTGACAATTGGATTATATTTTGCTGTAAAATGGGCACAACTTTGAAAATGAAAGTGAAATTGTTTTGAATACCTAATAACACGACGGAGTGCATAAATATAGGGCAAGTGCCCCCTGTCGAAAACCTAACCTAACATCTGGGCAGGGCTCTATGACATTATTTCAAAAAGGAAATCTTGCGAAATGAATTTGGATATAAGGGGGCTTTTAACATATTGTAGTGTTGTGGGGTATCACATGGTCGACACCGCACGGCTATAGCCTTTGCTTACTTGTTTTTTTTTTTTTTTTTTTTAATTAATTTCCTTCATTTCCAACCGACTAAAGATGATTTCTTTACATTTCCTTTAAGCTTAACATATTTCCCAAACTGTGACTTAAATACACATTCGAATTCGAACTTAACAAATATTTAACTTATTTAGTTCACTTTTCCCCAAACATTTTAACCACTCCAATGAAATCGCCATCACTCAACTAAAGCTGCAACTTCCTTAAAACGTTGTACTTGAGCATAAAACTTTAGCACTTCATAATTTATGCAAATACCATTAACGGAATCGAATGCCAAATGGTGAATTATGGTTCACCGAGCTAAAATAAAAACGAATCACACAAATAATGTATACAAATACTTTTGCTTCTTCTTCTTGGTCTTTTGAATTATCCCTGTGATTCGCGCAGGATTTCAATTTCGTACAGCAGACAATCATTCATCATTCATTTCTTTCTCCTGTCTCCTTCTACGTCTTCGTATTTAGCTTTCATTTGTATTTCTTCGTTTTTTGTGTTTTTTTTTACTTTAAGCCATTTAAAGTAGTTGCTGATGTCTGAGACTTTCAACAAATCTTATTATGTCTGCATCTGCAGTGAAATGTCTTTAGAAATGCATTTATAACAAGATTTCTCTCTGTCTTTCTCGTTCTCGATTTATTTTCTTGGGGTTTCGTTGCTTCAACTTTTTACCGTCAATGTTATCACAACGGCTGCTTCGAACGTTTTAACTTTTTCTTCCATTTGTATTTATTTATAAATATTTTATGTTTTGTGTCTGGGTTAAAATGGATAGGCGAATGCGGTAACAAACCGAAACTATAAAAACAAAAATGGCAAAACAAAAGGTCAAATAAATGAATAAGAAAAGATTCTGTACAAGATGGATTTGTATTTGAGTGTGTATTGTATTCTAGATGGCAGTAAGATACTGTGAGGAAGTTGTCGGTCCCCTACCGGGTACATCCCTACGAATGGGATAGTGGTCAGAGGGGATTGCACATTTTATTTCTTCCGTATTATGGCTACAGAGGGTATATCTATTAATTACGTAATTACGGAACCGACCTTCCGTATCCTTTATATAAGGGTTATATCAAAACATACAGGGTGAAATAAAAAACTGCAACAAAGTAAAAAACCACAATTTTTACATTTTTTATACCCTACAACACTATGTGTTGGGGGTATTATTAGTTTGATTGGGCCAAAAATTATGTAGCACCTCGAAATATCGGTTTCCCTCATAGGAAAGTATATATGGATCTTCCTGTCTCGCCGAGCTGAGTGGATCTGCTATGTATGTCCGTCCGTCCGTTTGTCCATGTTAATTGGTAATCACTCTACCGGTCACAATTATGGGCCGATCCCCACGAAATTGAAAATGGAGGTGGAGCTAGGGCCAGAATAGAACCCTATTGCTTTTGAAGATGACCGCATAATATTTAGTGGTAGAAATGGACCAAAAACTGAAAAATTTCCTGATTTTGCTCTACAGGTCGCAATTATAAACCAATCGAAGCGGAAGCTAGAATGGGGCTAAAGCTTAGGCTTAGGAAGGCTTCTAGCTTCCAATTTGATGGTCATCGGGTAACATTTAGTGGTTGAAATAGACCATAGCATTTGTGATAAATAAAAGTCAAATTTTCCATTAAACCGCGAATATTTTTAATGCCGGCGAAATCACAAATAGACGAACAGGTCAATTCTGACCGTTACGTAAATGTCGATAGTAAATATATCGGATATATATAGCGAAATATATACAATGTGTATATACAAAGAAAGCGGATGTTAGCTAGAATGCTTATATCTCAAGAATGGCTGGAACGATTTTGACAAAGTTTGTTAATTCAGAATGCCCTCTTGGCATAAAAGAATATAACCTAAAAAAAATCGCAAAAAAGATGCCAATAATGATGTTAATATAGATTTTGCAGTATTTTGTAATATTTTTTGATATTTCTTATCTCATGCGATTTTTTCAATTTGCAAAATATTTAGGGGTTCAAATGAACCAAAAACAGACAATTTTTCCTGATCACACAATTCAAGCCAATCGACACACCTGAGAAGTGAGTTAAGGGAATTATTCTAGCATTTTTTGACGACCATTGAATTATATTTAGCTGTAAAATGGACCAGAACAACAGCGCGACGGAGTGCGTAAATATTGGGCAAATGTACCTCATCAAAATGCTAAGGTTAATATCTGGGCAGTACTCTATGGCATAATTTCAAAAGCGAAATCTTCCAAAATGGATTTGGACATAAGGGGACTTTTAACATACTGTAGTGTTGTAGGGCATCACATGGTCGGCCGCGTATGACTATAGCCTCGCTTACTTGTTTTTTTTTTTAATTTTATTGAATGAAAGCAAAAAATATCGGAAATAGATTTGTTCGAATTGGTCATCCTTGACACGAATTATGGCCTTCAAACGGCCAATGAAACCGTCACACGCTGCCCGAATGTTGCTCTGCGGTATTTTGGCCCATTCCCGGTGAAGCGCAATGAGGTGGTCGACACTTTGGTATTTTCCAGTGCCAACCTTGCTTTCCAAATACTCCAGACACAATAGTCCAACGGATTGGTATCCGGAGATT
Organism: Musca domestica; assembly: GCF_030504385.1. NCBI lineage: Eukaryota > Metazoa > Arthropoda > Insecta > Diptera > Muscidae > Musca > Musca domestica. Next base: position 1,914,534 of record NW_026712238.1, on the reverse strand, counting down.
CTGGTCTGCGGCCAAAATGTTTGCGCTTTAATACAGAATAATTTCGCGATAATATTCGTCGGAGCGGAGAGTGACCATCGGCTAGTTATGGTCACTATCATTTTTTTTGTTTACAAACTGCTGGACAACGAATGTTTTCTTATCGGAGAAAACCAAATTCAGCAGTTCACCACTTTCAGCCAAGCGAAGCAACTCTTTAGCTCTTTTGAGTCTATTTTCTTTCTGTTGCGGTGTAAGTTCTTGCACTTTTTGGAATTTCAATGGCTTTACCCCGAGCTCATTTTCTAATGTTTGCCGAATGGAATATTGCAATATGATCAGCTCACGAGCCATTTTTCGGCCACTGCGACACGGGTTCGGATCAAGTAGTTTCTTTCCTTTTCGAACCATTTCTGCTGATGTTGCACTTTTCTTCCGTCCACTTCCTTGACGTTGGGCTACGCTACAAGTAACGAGTGACGGTAACGAGCGCGGGTACGAGAAACATAAAATTTATTCACATTTAAATGCTGAAGTGCTCTAACGATAGCCACTTGTGGTTTTCCAGACAAATATAAAGAAATCACACTATAACGCTTGAATTCTATTACGAATAACTTTTTTCTGGAAAATGCTCACCAAAATGCTTTTGTACGTAAACAATATAAAGATCTATCACTGGAATAATTTTAACAGCTGTCAGACGAGGGGCTTAGAAATGACAGCAGTCTGAAGATGTTTTCATCTCATCCTGTATCTGAAGAAATGGTATATAATTAGTAGGAGCTAGACACTGGCTAAGCAGACCATCCTGATAACTATACTTTCTGCATAAAAACCCATTCTTCTCTTTCTTTTCCAAATTCCTTCCATTACCAATAACTTAAAGCTGTCGTCTACTTTTCTCAAAAAATCCAAAGGGAATTTTGAAGTATGACATAATTATTGTTTTTGATAAGATAAAGTGAGATTTTTCAAATTTCGTACTCCAAGCTTGCGAACAGCATTAACATTAGAATTAAAGAGTTACGCATTTTGATACAGGCTGATATTAGGCGAAAATTTTAAAATTCTCATTGAAAGTGAAATTTTGCATGACAATCTCCGTTAATGTGGGGAGACAAGAAACTGCAGGATTTTCGAGACTTTATACTTTATATATACTAACATGTAAAATTATATTATATATAAATATACTTATATTTTAACATTAGCTTTTTAAAATTAAAGAAATGAACCAGAAGATCAGTAAAATTTTGAATGAAGGCTCGGTTAAGGCAGGATCATTGCAAAGTCATATTTGAAATTTTTTTAAATCTATTAAACATTCGGCTAGACAAAGACCTTAGAAAATTTTTGCAAGGGCATCAGTAGAAGACGAATTGGTATGAAAAGAAATATAAGGTTGGGTTATAGGTAATTAAAGGTTCTAAGAGGCACAAAACTGATAGAACTTTGAAATTTTTTGTTGATAGTAAATTTGGGCACAAAACGGTACAACATTGTTATTAAAAATCAATAAGGGTCGTAGTTATGAAATTTTGAATGAGAATTGACATAACACTGGATTTTCTGAATTTCGTTACATAGTGTTGCTAGTAAGAAATCCGTAGAAGAACATTTAATGATACGCATATACCCTCCAATTGTAATAAAACATTTTTACTCGCTTCTAAATTAAATTTATTCCCCCAACATTTTGCCAATGTTAATTGACTTGGAATAATGCACTATTAAGGCAATCGTAAAATAAAATCCTCAAAGCAATTTTTTTTACAGAAAAAAAGATTTTATCAGAATTTCCATTCACCAAAAAAAAAGAAAACGAAGCATCTTCGAAAAAATTGTTCATTCATTCTTTAATACCTCAATTTAAATTAAACAAAAGGCGTACCAGCCAACCAGTTGAGTTGATGGTATATTCGTCCTCTTTTGTTTGGATTTCTTTGTGTTTCTTTTGTCATTTTACATTTTTTTTATTGTTGGCAATTTAAATGAAAATTGATATCTAACCCTTTTCCTTGGCTTTTGTCATATTTGTTGTGATTTTTTGCAAATGTTTCTTTCTTTCTTTCAGTTGTTCGTCGATGTCGATGTTCATCATTTGCACTGACATTTGTGTGAGTGCGTGTGTGTGTGTGTCTGTGTGTGAAACAAACAATAGAAATGACCAACTGATGTCAAAATGAAGATTAAGAAAATTTCTAAGGAAACTGTCTGCCTCGTCGACTGACTGCTGTTGGAGTTGACATGGAAACGATGACTAAATCTCAAGACCATGGAACAGATAAAAGGATGGAAACGTGTAACACCCTCCCACACACACACTCGCACACAATTGATACTTTACAATACAAACATATGAGATAAAGGATCCTACCAGAGTTTCAATCACTCAGCAGGACTAGTGTTGAACGAACGCTTAAATTAAAATTGAAGTGTAAATGCCGAAACCCTTAACAAATGTAACACTGCGAAGGATTGTGTAATGGCCATGGCGAGGAGGAAGGAAACGGAGGATAAGAAATTGTGTTTGACACGTTCTTTGTAAATTTTGTCTTTTTTGTGGTCGTTCTTCTTCTTTTGAAAAGCTACAAAATAGGTGAAGCACAAAGGACAAAACTGTCAAATGAGGAGTAGGGTTCCATGTGATTAGGCGTTTTATTTTTGGGCGAACCATTAGTACTTTTTCAATGGTCAGCAAGATGAGCAAGTTTTTTTAGAAGGGTGTGGGGGAATTGTACTTCATTTAATTGATTTCTGGAAATTAGCTTTTTAGGAAAATGGTAAATAATTTAAGGAACAATTTTTTGGTAATAAAATAATACAAAAATGGATAGAGTTGCTAATTGGAATAATTTTAATCTTTCCGTTCCAACAGAAAAAATACATTATGAATCTATTGGTCCTTAAAAATAATCCAACAGATATCCAAAGGATGACCTTGAAAATTAAATAAATCTTCTTAAAAATTGATCTGCTGATTTTGAAACGTTTTTCCTTAAATAGATCCACATTTTTGTTATCTGTAATTGGAAAAATATAAAAAAAATAAAAAAAATCCTTTAAAAACTCTTGTTATCCTTAAAAAATCCTTGAAAAATATTCTTAAAATATCCACGTTTACAGTTCCGATAGGTATTCTTAAAACAAAATACGAATTACGCGGCTCTGTTGGTTCTTATAAAAAAATTAAACCTGTAGAAAGGTCTAAAGTCTGGCGGCGCCGACTATATAATACCCTACACCACTATGCGTATTTAGTAGAGCTCGCGTAACAAAACAAAATTATATTGGGAAGTTATGTGAAGTAGATCATACCAATTATGAACCTTATTTGAATGCGAATCATGACTATAGAGAAGTCACAATTTTAGGACTATATACAAATCTGAATATATTTTTGACAGAGGCCTTTGTACCAAATAACATTGTTTTATAGTGGATGATATGAATTCGATAAGGATTATATTAAAAAAAAATTATTGCAACAATAGACAGAGATTCACCAAATGGAAAAATTCGGTTAAATATGAAGAAATTGATCCAATTTGGGTTGATATTCCATATATGGCGAACAAGAACCTAAAATCGGACGAAAATGTATATCGAAGCTATATAAAAATCTGAACGGATCTTAATAAAATTCGTCAGAGGTATTTCTGGGCTGTATATGATATATGGTACCATATAACATTCTTGTGGAATGCATATTACAAATGCGAGGGTCTTAAAAACCAAATCGGATGAAACATATATATATGAGAGCTATAGCTATATCTGAACCGATTTTCACCAAAATTAATGTACTTCATTTCAAATTTTCGGTCGGATATGCAAAAATTCAGATCATTTGGACTCTTATTGGCCATTTGGTGTACAATTCATACGAAATCGGTTCAAGATATATGAGGTATTTTTGAGCTCCATAAGTTATCTGGTAGCAAATATCATTATTGTGGAGTGCATATTACGTATGTAATGGACTTAAACACCAAAACGGATGAAACATATATATGGGAGCAATAGCTATATCTGAACCGGCTTTCACAAAATTTGACGTGCTTGTTGTTTCTAGACAGAATTCTGTCAGATGGTCCAAAATTCAGCTCAGTTGAACTGATATTGGCCATATGGTGCACATTTTAAGTGTAATCGGTTGAAGATATATATGGGAGCTATATCCAAATCCGAACCGATTCTCACCAATTTCAATAGAGTTCGTCCTTGGGCCAAAGAAATGTTGTCTCGTAAATTTCATTTCAATCCGATAATAAACGATGGACTGACATGCATAAATCAGCTCAGAAAGTGACTTTATGAAGATCCTCAAAATTAACCATGGGTCTATCTCGCGTCCTTCTCCATGTTCTAACAAGTGCAAAAAACCCCTAAAACCCTTACCGCTATGTGGCATAGGGTATAAAAATCACATATATGGCTTGATAATCATAAAAAAATATTCTTAAAAGTATCAGCGGCGACTACTCTGGTGGTATTAAAAAAATTCTTTAAAATTCAAATTTATGGATATAAATGTCCCTTAAAAATTATTTAAAAAAAAAATTGAAAATAACATTAAGATGTGCCAAGTTTGAATCAAGTCGGATACTCACTTCCAGAGTTATCATGCAGAAGACAGAAGAACGGACGGATATCCATAGGTCGTTTCCAAATGACCTGAAACGGATTTCGTCGAAATGGTTCTAAAACCGTTATTTTGATGAGATTCGTTTTGACCGTATCAAACGATATATACCCCCTCCAGCCACATAATTAAATGCCAAATAATTAAATGACACAAATGAGAACACATTTTTCTGGATTTCAAATATTTCAATCCTGCTATCTACTCAAAATTTCAGATTTTTACAAAATTGTAAGAGATATCGAACAATTGTTTGCGACATTAATTGACTCTATACGACTCCAATTCCGTACAAATATTGCAATTCCCTCAGATTTTTTCAACAATTTTTTTCGAATTACTCTGCCTTTGTTCCGCTGCTACCATCACACAATTCGTTGTTGGAAAAGTCAAAAGTTTAGGAAAAAAAGCAATATACATTTGAAATTATCTTAAAACAGGAATAAATATTAATGAGAAAAAAATAAAAATATTGTTCTAATAAGTTTAGGCAATTTGTGTTTGACGATTTCTTTTCGCGGCATCTGGGCGTCCTTTACCCCCTGCTTATGGCCTTTACCCCCTGCTAATAGCGTTTACGTGCAACTATTTCAATTGATTATCTGAACGTTTACATGTGCTTATTTTAGATATTTTGAATAACTTATTCATTTTCAATTGCCCAACAACAATTTTCATTCAAATTCCATTAAAAGTTATGCCATCTTTCGAACACAATTCTGCAAATTAAAATACATTTTTAATGTTACTTTCGAACACCGTAACTCTGCACTGTGTTTGCAAAGCTGTGACCAATATGAAAAATATGTAGCAGTAATTAAACTACTGATAAGCAGTAGTTTATTTCATATCAAAATTCGGTTTTGGCAGAGATGGATGGAGAATTTTGGCGAACTAGAACTTTCGACAGTAGAATAAAGCCGCTTTTCAAAATCATTTTTTATTTCGGAACAATAATCAGACCAAAAAAAAAAACGATTTTTTAAAAATATTTTTTTCAGAAGCTAATATTGTAAAAATCCTCAATTTTTTAATATTTCAAGAGCTCTTAGGACAATGCTTATTAGTAATGACTATCAGACCAATAATAGTGATTTTTGTAAGGGTTATCAGAGAATAATCACGGGTTTTTAATGTATTCCTTTTCAAGGACTTCCAGAGCAATATTTTTTTAAGGATTTTTAGAGCAATAATCTCAAATTTTTAAAGAATACTTTTCGAGGACTTTTAGAATAACAAACGAGCATTCATAAATAACATTTTCTTCAAGGACTATTTGAGCACTAATCGCAGATTTTTACGAATAATTTTTCAAGGACTTCCAGAGCAATAAACGTGGATTTTTAGAAAATACTTTTCAAAGATTTTGAGTGCCATTATTTCGAATTTTTAAAGAATATCGTTCAAAAACTCTGAGAGTAATAAATGTGAATTCGTAAAAAAATATTATTTTAAGGATTATCAGAGCATTAATCTCAGATTTTTAATTTTTTTTTCAAGGACTTTCAGAGGATTCAACATAGATTTTTCGGTAATATTTTTCAAATGTTTTGAGAGCAATAATCTCGGATTTGTAAAGAATATTTTTCAAGGACTTTCAGAGTATTATACGTGAATTTTTAGAGAATATTTTGTTCAAGGACTATCGGAGCGATATTCTCAGATTTTCAGAGTAATAAACGTGGATTTTTAGAGAAAGGGTTTTCAAAAACTTTCGTAGTAATACATGTGGGTTGTTAAGGAAATCCTTTATCAAGGACTTTCAGAGCATAAACGTTGATTTCAAAGGAAATATTTTCCATGGTTTTTCAGAGCAATAAACGTGAAAATTTAAAGTATATTTTCTAAGACTTACAGAGCAAAAAACGTGTTTTTTTAATTTTTTTGTGAGGACTCTCAGAATAATAAGCGTGAAATGACTTACAGAGCAATAAGCGTAGATTTTTTTAAATAGTTTTTAAGGACTATCAGAGCAATGAGCCTCGATTTTTGAAATAATTTTTAAGGACTATCAAAGCAATGGGACTGAATTTTTAAAATAATTTTTAGGGACTTCATGCGATAAGCTTGGTTTTTTTAAATAGTTTTTAAGGACTATCAAAGCAATAAGCGTGGAATTTTTAAATGGTTTTTAAGGACTATCAGAGCAATTAGCTTGTATTTTTTTAAATGTGTTTTAAGGACTATCAGAGCAATAAGCGTGGATTTTTTTAAAATAATTTTTAAGGACTATCAAAGCAATGGGACTGAATTTTTAAAATAATTTTTAGGGACTATCATGCGATAAGCTTGGTTTTTTAAATAGTTTTTAAGGACTATCAAAGCAATAAGCGTGGAATTTTTTAAATGGTTTTTAAGGACTATCAGAGCAATAAGCGTGTATTTTTTTAAATGTGTTTTAAGGACTATCAGAGCAATAAGCGTGAATTTTTTAAATAGTTTTTAAGGACTATCAGAGCAATAAGCGTGGATTTTTTAAATAGTTTTTAAGGACTATCAGAGCAATAAGCGTGGATTTTTTAAATAGTTTTTAAGGACTATCCGAGCAATAAGCGTCGATTTTTTAAATAGTTTTTAAGGACTATCAGAGCAATAAGCGTGTATTTTTTTAAATGTGTTTTAAGGACTATCAGAGCAATAAGCGTGAATTTTTTAAATAGTTTTTAAGGACTATCAGAGCAATAAGCGTGGATTTTTTAAATAGTTTTTAAGGACTATCCGAGCAATAAGCGTCGATTTTTTAAATAGTTTTTAAGGACTATCAGAGCAATAAGCGTGGAATTTTTTAAATGGTTTTTAAGGACTATCAGAGCAATAAGCGTGTATTTTTTTAAATGTGTTTTAAGGACTATCAGAGCAATAAGCGTGAATTTTTTAAATAGTTTTTAAGGACTATCCGAGCAATAAGCGTCGATTTTTTAAATAGTTTTTAAGGACTATCAAAGCAATAAGTGTGGAATTTTTTAAATGGTATTTAAGGACTATCAGAGCAATAAGCATGGATTTTTTAAATAGTTTTTAAGGACTATCAGAGCAATAAGCATGGATTTTTTAAATAGTTTTTAAGGACTATCAGAGCAATAAGCGTGGATTTTTTAAATAGTTTTTAAGGACTATCAGAGCAATAAGCATGGATTTTTTAAATAGTTTTTAAGGACTATCAGAGCAATAAGCGTGGATTTTTTAAATAGTTTTTAAGGACTATCAGAGCAATAAGCGTGGATTTTTTAAATAGTTTTTAAGGACTATCAGAGCAATAAGCATGGATTTTTTAAATAGTTTTAAGGACTATCAGAGCAATAAGCGTGGATTTTTTAAATAGTTTTTAAGGACTATCAGAGCAATAAGAATGGATTTTTTAAATAGTTTTAAGGACTATCAGAGCAATAAGCGTGGATTTTTTAAATAGTTTTTAAGGACTATCAGAGCAATAAGCGTGGATTTTTTAAATAGTTTTTAAGGACTATCAGAGCAATAAGCATGGATTTTTTAAATAGTTTTAAGGACTATCAGAGCAATAAGCGTGGATTTTTTAAATAGTTTTTAAGGACTATCAGAGCAATAAGCATGGATTTTTTAAATAGTTTTAAGGACTATCAGAGCAATAAGCGTGGATTTTTTAAATAGTTTTTAAGGACTATCAGAGCAATAAGCGTGGATTTTTTAAATAGTTTTTAAGGACTATCAGAGCAATAAGCGTGGATTTTTTAAATAGTTTTTAAGGACTATCAGAGCAATAAGCATGGATTTTTTAAATAGTTTTTAAGGAATGTCTGAGAGATTTCATGAACATTTTAAGTCAGATGAAAAAATGGAAATTAGCCACAAACGTCATAATCAATACAGAGATAGCAAGGAGTATTCATTTGGTAAAAACTTCGCACATTGCAATATTTGCATCAAAACATTATACCACTCATACTCCAAAGAAAACCTGCTAAATTTCCTTTTTAAATCAATACCACTGTGCATACCTGGCACTTCGTACAAATAACATTAGCATTCTTGAGAAAAATACTAAATTATAATTCGGAATGCTAAGTTTGCAATTTGAATATTTAAACACGAGTTATGAATTAAGTAGAAAATATTCAGCATTAGCATTAACTCATAAAATATTTAAAATAAAGCAAACACCAAAAAAAAACTCACAGAATATAAAATAACTTGGCTAAACATTTAAATATGCAACTATTGCAAGAACGTTAATTTAATGCTGGCAAAATATAATTAAATGTACGGAATGGCTTAGTTGGGCGAACAAGTAATGTAGAAAAGTGTGTGTGTGTGTGTGAGTGTTAACAATATTTGTCTATAAGTTACCAACCACTACCAACATAACCAAGTACAAGTAGATTCCAGCTACTACACATTCAGCAGCTACGACGAACTTAAAACTCACATTGAAATGGCCAATACAAACCCTAGAGAATAGCCAAAGAAATGCAAACTCTTCAAAAACAAATGATTTTCATGGCCAGTGAATTGCATAATTCTAAAACTACACAAGAGCAAGAATATTAAACGTACCCTTTTTCGGAATTGCGCTTGAAGGACGAGAAGTGGACGGGCAAGCAACAACGCTCCGTGTTAATACAATAATCGCATTCCATGTATAATTTAAAAAAAAAATCGCTCTTTTTCATTGCTTGAATATTACACCCACTAAAGCCAAGACTTGTATTTGCCATGATGTTGCCCAGGCTTCCAAGTACTAACTTCGTACAAACTAACATTTGAATTTTACTGCCAACACTCGAGCGGAGAGAGAAAACAAAAAGCGGAAAATGTTTTACAAATGAAAATGAAAACCTTACTTGAAAGGCACAGCCTTTTTCTGTTTCTTTGCAAAGAAACGTCAATGTTGAAGTTTTTGAAATTTTTACTGTGGGTGGTGTGCATGTGTGTGTGTATGGGTGAGTATTTGTATGTTGAACAGCTGTGTTCGCGCAAGTCGTGGAAAAGTAGAAACAAGAATAATTCCTAAATTATATATGAAATTCTAACAAAATTTCAAACTTCAACATTCACAAAAATATAATGAATAGAATTTTGAATTGTTATTAGTTGTACAGCCGTTGCACAGTGAAAATGCGTGGACTTTTCCGGTCAAAATACTTTTAAATAATCGAACATTTTTTCCTTTGTTTTAGTTTATACCCCTTCAAAGTCTTTCAGAGCAATAAACGTGGACTTGTAAAGAATATTTTTTCGAAATCTATAAGAGCAGTTGTCCTAGATTTCAGAAGCATTTTAAGTCAGATGAGAAAATTGAAATTGGTGGCTTCTTCTGAAACCTTCCCACAAACGTCATAACCAATACACAAATAGAAGGTAGTGTTCGATTTGGTAAACACCTCGCCCATTGCAATATTTGCATCAGTCTATCAGAGCAAAACGCGGGGAATTAAAAACAAGTTAAAAAGCTCTAAGTTCGGCCGGGCCGAACTTTTAATACCCTCCACCATTTGCAACGAATTTGGAAATTTTTAAAAATCAAAATTCTTAAAAAATTCTGTTAAAATTTTAAAAATACCGAATATAGCCGTCATATTGGGGTCTATACGACGTGGACATACATAGGCATTGTTTGTCATAAGTCATTACCATATTCAAATTGGAAACTTGAAATAAACGGTGAATAATGTAGCTAAAATCATCAAAATATCGTATATAAGGAGGTGCCTTTAAATTGGAGCTGTGCAAAGACCTAGACCAGCATAGACAGTTTTCTGTCACAGGCTGTAGCATCCATTACGAACTTCAAATACCAAATTTCAAATAATTTCGGTGGGTATCGTACCTAAAATCGTCAAAATACCGAATATGGGGAGGTACTGATATATGGGGCCTATACGAAGACCTGGACCCGCACAGACATTTTTCTGTCACAGACTGTAGTATTCATTACGAACTTCAAATACCAATTTTCAAACAATTCCGGTGAATAATGTCGCTAAAATCATCAAAATACCGAATATAGGGAGGTACCATTATATGGGGGCTATACGAAGACGTGGACCTGCACAGACAATTTTCTGTCTTAGGGTGTAGTATCCATTTTGAGCTTCAAGTACCAAATTTGAAACAATTCCCGTGAATAATGGCGTTAAAATCATGAAAATACCGAATATAGGGAGGTACTGATATAAGGGGCCTATACGAATACCTGGACCCGCACAGACAATTTTCTGTCACAGACTGTAGTTCCTATAACGAACTTCAAATACCAAATTTGAAACAATTCCCGTGAATAATGTCGTTAAAATCATCAAAATACCGAATATCGGGAGGTACCGTTATATGGGGCTATACGAAGACATGAACTTACACAGACAATTTTCTATTTAGACTGTAGTATTCATTACGAACTTCAAATACCAATTTTGAAACAATTCCTGTGAATAATGTCGCTAAAATCATCAAAATACCGAATATAGGGAGGTACCGTTATATGGGGGCTATACGAAGACGTGGACCTGCACAGACAATTTTCTGTCTTAGGGTGTAGTATCCATTTTGAACTTCAAATACCAAATTTGAAACAATGCCGGTGAAAAATGTCCCTAAAATCATCAAAATACCTAATATAGGGAGGTACCGTTATATGGGGGCTATATGAAAACGTGGACCTACATGGCCCATTTACGAACTTAACCTGCCTACTGGAAAAATGTGTGCAAAATTTTAGCCATCTATCTCAATTCATTCGAAAGATAGCGTGATTACAACATACAGACGGACAGACAGACAGACAGACGGACAGACAGACAGACGGACATCGCTAAATCGACTTAGAATTTTACGCTGATCAAGAATATATATATACTTTGTTGGGTCTGATATGAGTATTTCGAGGAGTTACAAACGGAATGACAAAGTTAATATACCCTCCATAGTATGGTGGAGGGTATAAAAATATTTTTCATAGACTACCAGAACAACAATCAACCAGACGTTGATTTATTAATAAAAATCACATTAAAAATGATACTGATTTTTTTAATTGTTGTTTAAGGACTAACGTCGCAATGAACGAAGATTTTTTCAAACTTGTTACCCCCTATTATTATTATCAAACATATATAGAGTTCGGAGCTTGGCAATATCGGCAAGATCGGTCAACTCCTTCCGGCTACTCCCCCACAAAAGGTAAAAATTGTCATGGTAAATAATTTAATTTTTTCATGGTAATAATTTGCAATTTTTTTATGAGTGCTAGCTCAGATGCTAAAATGAATATCAGTCCACTCCATCAAGAACCTCGCCCACAAAGGGTCAACATTTTGAAAAATGATAACTATTATAAAATGTGAAATATGAATCGGTTGTCTTCAAATTTTGCACATTCTAATATTTTTACCCAAGATAAGTCGGACCACTCTGTCTGGTACCTCCCTCACAAAATATTAAAATTTTGATAACCAGGAAGATCGTAAAAGGTGTACCGCTCCCATATAACTGTACCTACAAATTTTTTGTATTTTGATTTTAGACACATTTTTTCACCAGAATTATTTTAAATACGGAATTTGGAGTCCGCAGCACTGCCGAAAATTCGTGTATCCGCCATATAACGATAGGTCCCAGTAACCGCTATTTTGATCATTTCAGCTAAACTTCTAAACAGAATTAAACTTGGTGTTTGGATTTCGTAAACGACACCACTTTCTATGGCAGATAATTGTCTGTTATTCGTATAGCCTAATATAAAAGTAATAATATTCAGAATTTTGAAAATTATCGCAATTTATTTTAAATGGTTGAGAGTGTGAAGAGTTCGAATTTAGCTGCTTTTTTACTGGTTTATTGGATCTTATTTAGTTTCCTGCTGAACTCTGGGCGATCAATAAACCATTACTTTTTTGGGAAATTTTCAAACGTTATACCACTGTATTGCGATAATGTTGCTGAACACGTTAGTGGAAAGTACTAATTGCTTGTATAAGAAGGCGAAAAAAAGAAAAACTTGTTGAAAATATTTTAATTTTTCATATTTCATTTTATGACACGGCACATGTGCGTGCGTGCGTTTATGCCAAAAACTTGAAAACTAAAAGGCGTGAATATCCGCACTTTAAACGCAGCTGAAAGACAACTCAAAACTACAGCAACGTTGTCGACAACGAAATCTTCAACTTGAAAGTTGCTGCCATAACATTAAGCCATTAGAAAATAGGGAATTTTATGAAATCATGGCGTGTGAGTGCGCGAACAATGGCTAGGAAAAAATGAAAAAAAAAAAACATTTTTTTGAAAATTAAGAAATGTCTGAAATGGATAATCAAGAATATATCTCATATTTAGGAAGTGATTTGAAATTCTGATTTTAGTTTCCATTACCTCATTGTAGAATACATAATTTATTATTTCATCTCAGAAAAAGTCCCATTGTGCACATTTAAAACATTTTTGTGCGATAACTATAATTTGCAACAGCATATATTCGCCCCTAGGGTTAGCAGACGACAGTAGCAATTCTTAATAGGTGCTCGTAATTTTCTAAACGAATCGTTGTCATTAATGTGTAACAGCCAGCCAACCTCCAGCAAAGTGGTGACATTCGTACAAGGCCAAAATGTCAACGTTGTGTGGTAAATTCTTGTTGGAGCGTGCGACACAGGGGAAGCTTTGGTCGTTGGATGTAGCCAAAAAAAAATAAAAGAAATAAAACTACTGTTAAGCACAAAAGTTTCCTCAAAGGAACATCCAAGTCAAACACGTTGCATCTGTATGTGTGTAAATGTAATGCTCACACACACTCATCGCCTTGCGTCCATCCTGTATTTAATGACACACATCTCATTTAGTTGAAGATTTTAAATGTTTTAAAAGATTTCCGTTTTCTCATTGCTAAGAGGAATAATTTTTTTCTCCTTTGGATGGGGTTTCTATGGTTGGAAGGAAAATTAGTTTTACAAAACTTGAAATCTCAAATGTGATATTTAACGTTGGAGTACGTGAGTTTTAGATAGATGAGATTCAGGATGTAGGAGAAGTCAAAATGGGTATTTGAAAATGCTTCACAACAAAGTCCTTAATTAGTAACTCATTAGGAGATATATAAGAAATATTTAAGAACAATTGAACAATGCAAATGTGTCTGAAGGTGGTCGGACAGATATTTACAAGGTATTTACCAATTTTCGAAGACTGGCTGGGTTTTTGGAAATTCGTAATAGAATAGTACGAAAAGTATTAAAAAGTCCTAAATATGGCACCCCTTTATTTCAGGAAGCTGTAGAGCTTGAACTCTTAAGTTTGGAATTAGGGTTACTGATGGAGTGTATGATAGCTGCACCAAAGGGGTTTTTTGGAAATTCGCACTAAACGTGTACGAAAAGTTCTAAAATGTACTACATTTGAAACCAATGAACGGTTAAAGATGAAAACTTGAAATTTAGAATGGGAATTAAGGTGGGGGTGTAGAGTCGATGTAAGGAGGTAGTTTTGGAAATGTGTACTCATGCGAAAAGTAACAAACGGTACTAATATAGTACAGTTCAATTTGGAGTAACGAATGGAGCTGGAATCCTAAAATTTGAAATTAACATTACTGGCGGAGTGTAGGATTGGGATATGTGTACTAAATTTGGTACAAATTAAATGGAGGTGGTTTCGGAAATGCCTGCTATAATTGTACGAAAAGTACTGAATGGTATTATTTTTTGTATTGGGGAAGAAACATAAAATTTTGAAATTTGATATTTATATTACTGATGGTATCTATGTTTGAGAATTGGCGGTGGTTTGGAAATGCGTCTTATATTTGTACGAAAAGTACTAAATTTGGTATTGGGTAAAGGGAAGGGCTTGAATCCTGTAATATGATATTGAGGTCTCTGTTGGTATCAGGAATTGAGATGAGGAGGTGGTTTTGGAAATGTGTACTAACATTTTTTCGAAAAGTACGATATAGCACTAATTTGTGGATTAAATAAACCATCACCCAATTTGGTATTGGGTGAAGGAATACGGATAAAATTCTGAAATTTGATGTTTATATTAATGATGGTATCTGTGTTTGAGATTTGAAGGTGGTTTGGAAATGCCTCCTTTATTTGTACGAAAAGTACTAAATGGTGTTTAATTCGGTTTTTGGGTGAAGGGATCGGACTGGAATCCTCAAATTTTATATTGAGGTCTCTGTTGGTGACTGGAAATGAGATATTGAGGTGGTTTTGGGAAATGTGTGCTAAAATTGTTCAAAAAGTACTAAATAGCACTAAATTTAGTTCACTGTCGATGTCTAGGAAAGAGAGCAATGAACCTGTATTTTTATGAAAATATTTTCAAAGACTACCTGGGCACTGAGTGGGAAATTTTATAACACACTTTTTTAAGGATTACCAGGACAATTAAAAATATTTTTTAAGTGTTTTTTTTTTTTTTTTTGAATTTTACCAAATTTTTTTTAGAACAATCGGAGCAATAGTCTTGGATTTTTAAAAAATATTTTTTAGGACTTTTATTATTTCAAGGCTTGTCAGAACACGCGGATTTTTATAAAATATATTTTTAAGAATAAGTATTTCTATAAAATATTTCTTAAAGGACTATCAGAATACTAGGCGAGGATTTTTATAAAATATTTTTTTAAGGGACGAGTATAAAATATTTGTTCAAGGACTATCAGGATAATGAACGTAGACTTTTATAAAATATTTTTTCATGGATAAGAATATTTATAAAATATCTTTCAAGGACGAGAATTTTTATAAAATATTTTTTAAGGACTTTCCAGGCAATGTACGTGGATTTTTATGAAATATTATTTCATGGATAAGAATTTTTATAAAATATATTTTCAAAGAAAAACGGAGATTTTTACAAAATATTTTTCAAAGAATTTTTAGGCAATGAACTTTGATTTTCGTAAAATAAAAAAGCGGATTTAAAAAAATATACAATAAATGTGGATTTTTAATGAAAAACTTTAAAGGACCAATAGGCGTGGATTTTTAAGTATCTGAGGACTATCAGGACTATTAGACAATGAAACTGAACTTTAAAAAAATTAAAACTATCTAATGTGGATTTTTGGATTTGTGGATAAGAAGTCAACATTTGATAATAAGCAAATGAACTGTGGTATAGAGTTGTAGCCATTTATAAATCAGTATAGAGACGACGGGCCCACTATATAATACAATACACCACTATGCATATTTAGCAAAGCTATACGTAACAAATAAACGTTTATATTGGGAGTTTCCCGAATATTGTTTTTATAGAATACATATTACAGCTGTGGAAGGCTAAAATAACAAATTGTATGAATAAAATATATACAGCTATATCCGAACCGATTTTCACAAAATTTTACTCTTTTCTTCCAGGCTGAATTTGTTTATATGGGCCAAATGTCATTCTATTTCGGCTAATATTACACATTTGACACACAGTAGAAAAATCAGACGAAGATATATATGGGAGCTATATCTAATTTTTGAACAATTAACACCGATTTCAATATGGTACGTCCTTGGGCCAAACTAATGGTTTGTACAAAATTGCATCTCGAGCAGGCAATAAATGCGACCTGTACTTTGTTTGGCAAAAATACATGAACACACGGATGGGGAACTATGCAGATCATCAAAAGGAACTATAGACCTTACTTCTCTATATTACAAACGAATTCACAAAGACAGTATATTATGTCCTACTAAAAACGATGGAATGTCAATATTCAAAGAGTTATAACAATAAAAAAAAAAACACTGCAAAACTCAATTCCCCTCCAGGAAATCCCTTTTCTCTTTTTAATCTTCACTCAAATTAACTTCAACAGTTGTACATTATGCGATTAACATATCATTAACTAATTTACATATAGTCACGATGTGAATGTGAATATAATATTATTATTAATTTGTTCTATAATTGATTTTATTAAAACAATTTAATAGCCATGGCATCAGTCAGTGGAAGTAGTAGTGGTAGCCGTCATTGTTTAACAAACAAGATTAAACCTTAAAAGATTAATTGTCCGTGTAATTTATGATCGTTAAAAAGTTTTATTTGTTAAAAAAATGTCAACACATTGCAATACGGAATTGTTTTACACGCATTACAGGAAATTAATTCATAACATTTATGTTTTTTAACAAGAGTAAATATATGTACATAATTTCTTTAGTGTCATAAATGCAAATATGAATAATAAAAAATTTATTAGTTAATGCAAAATAATTTAAATTGTCAGAAAATGTGAGATTTATTTTCTTTAATTTTAAATTGTTCAACGCCCATTTTTTGAATGGAATTAACCGTTTCCCAGCAAATAATTGTTAAGGGCGTGAGCTACCTTTGTCACTACAAGTAATGACAACAACATACTCTCTGCCAAACAGTAGACCGAAAATAATGCCAGCTATTAATTACCAATAAACTAAGTAGAAATAAGTTATCACAACCAACTTCAGCTGTTACTCCAGTGACTGCTCATTATATTGTTTAGCATTTTGGTGAGAATTTTCCAGAAAAAAAGTTATTCGTGATGGAATTCAAGCGGGATAGTGTGATTTCTTTATATTTGGCTGGAGTACCACAAGTGGCTATCGCTAGAGCACTCCAGCGTTTATATGTGAACAAATCTTCTATGTCTAGTACCATCGCTCGTCACCGTGATACTGGTAGCGTAGCCCGACGTCAGGAAAGTGGACGGAAGAAAACAGTAACATCAGTAGAAATGGTTCGAAGAGTAAAGAAGCGACTTGATCGAATCCCGAGTCGAAGTGGCCGAAAATGGCTCGTGAGCTGAACATATCGTAATATTCCATTCGGCAAATATTGAAAAATGAGCTGGCTTTACCCATTGAAATTCAAAAAAGTGCAAGAACTTATACCGCAACAGAAAGAAAATAGACCCAAAAGAGCTAAAGAGTGGCTTCGCATAGCCGAAAGTGGTGAACTGCCGAATATGATTTTCTCCGATGAGAAAACATTCGTTGTCCAGAATTTTGAAAACAAGGTTGGCACTAAAAAATACCAAAGTGTCGATCACCTCCAAGCGCTACGCCGGGAATGGGCCAAAGTACCGCAGAGCAACATTCGGGCAGCGAGTGACGGTTTCATTGGCCGTTTGAAGGCCATAATTCGTGCCAAAGGTAAACAATTCGAACAAATCTAAACTTATTCCAAAATTTGATGCTATTTCCGACATGTTTTGCTTTCATTTAATAAAATTAAAAAAAAAATAAATAAAAATTACGGCGTTTGAATTCGTTGCAGTTTTTTATCTCACCCTGTATATGGAAGCTATATCCAAATCAGATCCGATCTCGATATAATTTGACAGAGGTATTTCTGAGTTGTATCTGATATCTGGTACCAAAGATTGGAGTGCATATTACTCATGTGAGAGACTTAAAAACCTAAATCCGATGAAACATATATGTGGGATCTATAGCTATATCTGAACCGATTTTCACCAATTCTGATGTACTTGCTTTTACTTCGGCAAATATTGAAAAATGAGCTCGGGACAAAGCCATTGAAATTCCAAAAAGTGCAGGAACTTACAGAACAGAAAGAAAATAGACCCCAAAGAGGTAAAGAGTTGTTTTGCTTGGCCGAAAGTGGTGAACTGCCGAATTTGGTTTTCTCCGATGAGATAACATTCGTTATCCAGCAGTTTGTA
The DNA here is from genome assembly GCF_030504385.1 of Musca domestica. Taxonomy (NCBI): domain Eukaryota; kingdom Metazoa; phylum Arthropoda; class Insecta; order Diptera; family Muscidae; genus Musca; species Musca domestica. The sequence continues at coordinate 1,896,262 of NW_026712238.1, read as the reverse complement.
AACAAACAAAATTATCGTATTTACTTGCCAAAGAGGTCAGCTGAAAATGTGCACATTTGGTTGGCCACCAGAACTCAAGCGCCGGCCATGGTGTTGGTTTGAGCCGCCATAACAACCGATGGTCGCTATCCGCTCGTAATAATCGACCGTGGCATCGGAATAAATGCCGAATATCGATTCGCCAAAATATTCTAAAGATTGTATTAAAGCCTTGGGCACGCAAACATTTTGGCCGCAGACATTGGACATTCCAACAGGACTCAGCAACTTTCAGTACGTGCCACCCAAGAATGGTTACAAAATGAAGTTCCTCGCTTCATTTCCAGAACACAATGGCCACCAAAAACTCCGGATACCTATCCGTTGGACTATTGTGTCTGTAATAATTTGGAAAGCAAGGTTGGCACTAAAAAATACAAAAGTGTCGATCATCTCAAGCATGCGCTTCGCCGACGTTTTTTCCTTTCATTCAACAAAATTTTAAAAAATGTAAAAATTATGGCGTTTGACTTTGTTGCATTTTTTTATCTCACCCTGCAAGAAAAGTTAGGTCACACTGTACTAATCTACTTCTGAGCTAAAAACAATGTTGGTAAACCAAATATACAACCACTGCATCTTTAACTAAATAGGTTTTCTTGCACATATACCATTTTCTATTATTTTCCTATCATTTGATATAACTGATTACCAAAAAATAACATTGATGAAATTAATGTATTGAAACTCATTATTTGTCTACAAGTTATTTAACTAGCATTGCGAACTCTGCAGTAATAAATTAATCAACTCATTACAAATAATTTTTCATTTCAAAGATAAGAACAAAAAAATGACCACAAAACGTAACGGAATGATATAATTAAATTAATTTTTTTATTTACCTTTATTTATTTTCAATTTTATTTATTCAGCGCTACCCAATACATGTAAATACATATTTGCTTAACTTTTTAACATAAAATAATTAATGGGTAAATAAAAAAAATTGACTTATATTCTTTTTTGTTGTCGAACAATTAACATTCATTTCAAAGCGACCGCAAATGGAATCAATAGCTTTTTTGAGTTCAGTTGAACACAATCAAAGTTCACCACAATTAACGTATATCCAATTTCAACAACATTATGTCCTTGATGAATAGCGGGCAAATGATTACAATTGTTAAAAGGTTAATGATTTCGTCACGTTAACCATCCGTGTCCTGTAGGGAGCTTAATACGAATAGTTTGTGGTTACATCTAAAGTCAGTGGGTAATTGAAACTGATATGAGAATTAATTTAAAATGTTTTTGTTTTTATTTTGTTTTGGCGTTATGTGAGTTAATTAGTTAAATTGTTAAGTGGTGTTTCGCGGAAAGTACTGATCATTTCATACCCTTCATTACCAAATGCTATGTAATGCATAAACTAAAAACGCATTACTAAATAATGGGTAACAACCTTCTAATGACATCCCAACCCCTTATTTTTACATGGACATGTAATAGAAGGTCTTAATAATACTAAATAAGTTCAAACAAATAGTCGTTCTACTTTATATCCTCCACCATAGTATGGAGGGTATATTAAGTTTGTCATTCCGTTTGTACTATCTCGAAATGTAAATTTTAAACCTCACAGGTGGCACAAAAGTAATCCTCCCATCAGAAAATGCTATAAATTTTAAGATTGGCCCCTAACGTCAGTTCTGTTTAGACATTTTTGTAGTAAACACATGCGAAATGCACGTTAATAAACAATCTTACGCGACACTGGCCCAGAACGCGAATATTTGTCACTAGCTATTTGCATGTTTTGCGCTCGTGCTCTATACTTCATAAGTTGAGATTTGAGATTTTTTGCTTTCAAAATTGTCGAAAACAATATCGCGGCATTTAACTTTCAATTTTTAACTTACAATTTACATTTGCAACAAATTCAAATCAGCATTTGATCCCGTTTTTATTATTTCGAAAAACCAAAAACGTTCACGGAAAATACCATTCTGAAGCAAACAGTAAAAAGTTATTATACATTTTTTTCACTTTTTGACGGAAAACAATTTACAACGAAAAAAATAATTACACTTTGCTTATATTTAACTACAATGAAATTTACTTCTGCAGATCTTTTAAACGAGATTTTATATTCTAACCCTTGATTATTCTAGGCAAAAACAATGATCTACTTTAATAGCCACACACACGCGGTTCAATGACACAGAACAACAAAAGGAAACCACAAACGAATCTACTAATATTCAAGTAAACAAACCACCTTATGTGACACTTGTCTAACAAAATCCACATCGCTCCACTACACGAACCGAATTCGCACAAAAACAACGAACGAGAGATCACTCTTTTATTGCACACAGGAAATAACAACAAGTAATGAGAACGTATGAACGAACAATGGTGGCCGCTCTCTCATTAGACACGAACTAGATGCACGAAATAACACAAAAGGCAAAACAGCAAAAGTGTGTGTGAAAAAAAATAGAAAATGCATAAATTTCAACAGGAAAACACTTAAATATTGCAATAATTTTTTTTATTTATGAATAAAGCAACAATAATTTACACTTATTTTATCACTTTCGAATATATATTTCCTTTTATATTAATATTTAAGCTTAACGATTACGATTCGCGACTAACCGGTGTAAAAATTTAATGCAACTGAAGAAAGGAGCAAAATGAAGAGAACAGTGCTGTCAATTTGGTAAAAAGTAATCAACATAAAACACTAATACCACGTTTACACACTTTTTGAGCAAAATGAAATTAACGTACATTTTCATCAAAATAAATTATAGTAGATTACTTTAACATAAATGTGTAGGCAGACTATGACAGAACACTGCATAGATCGCAAATAAGTAAGTTGAATAATCAGGTGTTATTTCGAGGGGAACTTTTAGGGCAAAATAACTAATATGTATCTGCGGCAAAGCGCATATGTGACCGCTAACAAAGCCGAGCGTTGGAGTGGGGTCATATTAGACAAATATTAGGCGAAAAGTGTCAAATATTTCTTTGTCACAGTCTGACCACCAAATATTATTTGACGGTAAATACAAAAATAGCTGATATTGGGAAAACAACATTATTTGTCATTTAACCCGTATGTCCCCAATACGACCATTTATGATGGATTATTTTTCTCTTTTTGGGTTTAGCACTTGTTTGACTAGCACTTTGTTTGAATTTAAAAGTGTAGTTCCTTTTGTACCTCCATAAAATTTCACATGTTCCAAACAAATTTGAAATTTTTAAAAAAATGTAATCTCGTATAATAAAACAAAATTTACGATTTGGATACATTTTTTACTTTTAATATGTTTGTTTTGAAGAATGATTTTTAAAGGAATTTCAGGTCAAGATTTAATAATTTGCTATAGGTTATCATCCTCCATTTCCAAGGATTTTTTATATATTTTTCAAGATTTTTTTAACTTACAGAGAAGTCAAAAGTTTAAGTCCAACTTGCATAACTATCAAACGCAACAAATGATTTAAAAACAAAAATTGTTAAAACTTACACATTTAACGATTTTTTCTCGTAGGTTCAACTCCAACAGCATCATATTGGTTATCTTGTCATTACCGCTTGCGTTGCACTTGTGTTCCATCATGCTGCATTATTGAAGTTGCGATGTTAAAAATTTTTCTTTGAATTTGTCAGGAACAATATCGCGCTATTCAATTTTCATATTTACATTTACAAAAATTTTAAATCAGCGAACGATCCCGTTTTTATTATTTCGAAACGCGAAGCAAGCAGCAAAAATATTATAATATTTTTTTCACTTTTTGACAATTGTATTAGAAATTGAATTTACACCAATAATAATAATTACACATTGCCTACATTTACCTGCAATGAAATTTACGTACACAGATCTTTTAAACGTGATTTTATATTCTAACTCCGAAAAAACAAACCGAAAAACAAGAGGAAATCACAAACGAATCTAATAAGATTCAAGTAAACACATCACCTTATTTGACACTTGTCTCACAAAAGACGCAAAGCGCCACAACATAAACCGAATTTGCACAAAAAATAACGAACTAGAGATCACTCTTTTGCACACAGGAAATAACAACAAAAATAGCAATTTATGAACGAACGATTGTGGCCGCTCTCTCATTAGACACGAAGAAGTGGACACGAAATAACAAAAAAGCAAAACTGTGCTTGGAGTTTATTATAGAAAAAAAAAACATATTTTGCACAAATTTTAACACTAAAACACATAAATATTGCAATAACATTGTTACTTATGAATGAAGCAACTAGCTAGCAACACATAAATATTGCAATAACATTGTTACTTATGAATGAAGCAACTAGATCTCATACTTATTTTATACTTTTTTAATAAATATTTTTTTGAATTACAATAATTTCGTTTTACGGAGACAAATCACGACTGACCGGTGTAAAAATTCGATTAAACTAAAGGAAGGAGCAAAATGAAGAGAACATTGTTGTCAACTTAGTAAGATGTTATAAAAGCAAAACAGTAATACTACGTTTACGTTTTAGCCCTGGGATGTAATTTACAAAGATTTTTGATCCATTTTGCGCCTAAAATTTTAAATTGGGTGTTATATTTCTGCATTACAAGCCAATTGGAAAATATGTTGTTGGCTAAAGAAATATAAAGCAAGTATATAAAAAAAACAATACTTGTTTCTATGTTACAATACGGAGGTAAAGCAGATTAGTAAAAGTACTAAATAGCAGACTTTAGACGTTAACAGTACGAATTATTTAAAATTAAATACAACTAGTTTTAATTTGAAAAATATTTTAAGGAACTAAAATAGTACATGAAAAAATGCGTAACCGAGGCAGCAATACTTTTTTGGTTTTCTAGTTTTCATTATATGGAAAAATGAAAAAACGTGACTTAAATCTTCAAAATCCCGAATTGTGTGGGGGGGCTTGCTGTACGAAAACGTGGGCGCCTATAGAACATTTTCCCTAGAGAAGGTGGTGAAGGTATTTCAAATTACAATTTTTAAGCAATTCCGATGAAAACATTTGCTAAATTTATCCAAATACAAGTCAATATCCTATCTTGGATCCACATGGACAGAATGATTTCTACCTATTGGGACAGTTTATAAAAAACCGATTGAAAATTTGACCAAAAAACCTAAACAGTTCCTAAAGACTTCACAAGCTTCGAATGTTTAATGGGTATGGTTCATAGCATATATTAGTGTAGAAATAAGCCACATTTCTGACTATTTATTGCATATATCTCGCAACTTTTTGAAAAGCGACAAAAATATAGTAGGTCATTTGGTTTTAAAGAATATATGTACATTGTATAAAAGCACATATTTAACTCATTTATGTCGCATTTACAAAATGAATATTACTGACTTCATGTATTAGTTGTCAAAAGTACCAAAAAGTTCTCTGTGTGACGTAGGAATCCGGAGAGATGAAAAAGCAATCTTAAAATATTGGGTTAAAATGTAAATTTCTAGTTTTTTACCTCCCACTGATTTTTTTATTCTTCCTTTTCATATTTTCTTAACAATTTTCGATCATATTTCGCATCACTTTTGTGCAACTCCAAACATTGTTAGCCAAAATATAATGGTAAAATACATTGCTGATTCAAGAAAAGGTGTTTAGTGTTTCCCAAAAAAGAATACCACAAAAGTAATTTAAAAAACATTATTTAAGCCAGCATTTTATTTTATAGTTGTATTTATTTACACATCTTTGTTGCGATTTTCATAACCGTCACTCCTTTTATTCTTATTTCAACTAGTTACCTTATTGAACATTGACAACACTGTTTTCACCCAATTGCTCCTTTCTTTAGTTGACATTAATTTTAACACCGGCCGGTCGCAAATGGTAATCGTTTAACAAAAATATTCAAATTTAATGTTATGTTCGGTCAGAAATCACAAAAGATGTTTAAAAAATTATCACATTAAATACGAAAAACAAAGTTTTTAAAAAATTTTAGTGTTTTATGTTAATATTAGTAAAAAATCATAAATTTTGTGTAATGAGCTTCTAATGCCGTTGGCTTCGTGTCTTGTCTATGCATATGGGAGAAAGGCAATCATCTTTAAATGATCTCTCGTGTTGTTGTTGTTGCTGTTATTGCAGACAGAGAATAGTTTAAGTGTCATAGTTAATTTTTGCGTATTCATCGGTGTTATTGTCGGTTCGGGTGTTGGTATCTTGACTTAACAGTGTTTACACTTTAATGAAAGGACAAATGCCAGTGTTGAGCTTGAAACTTAAGAAAAATCTAATAAGAATAATTTGATATTTAAGATGTTGGCATTGTTGTTTTAAAGCGTCAAAAAAACTGGTAGAACATTTCTAAAAAGACATATATTTAACTAATTCATATAAAACAATACATTTTCCCAAAAAATTCCACAAGCAATAATCCTATAATAATAAAAAATTGGTGTCTTGTCAGTGTTTACACTTTTTGACAAAAATATTCAAATTTAAAGTTATTTTAAGTTGGAAATCGCAAAAAAGTTTATAATATTGTTAAGCTTAAACATAAGCAACAAAGTTATATAAAAAATTTAATGTTTTTGTTATAATCAGTGAATAAATTTTGTGTTGGGCTCCAGTTACCGATTAACTCCAATTACTCCTTATTTCAACGAGTTTCCTCTTTGAACATTGACAACACAGTTTTCACCAAATCGTTTCTTCCTTTAGTTGACGTTAATTTTAACACCGGTCGGTCGCAACTTGTAATCGTTTGACAAAAATATTCAAATTTAAATTTATTTTAAGTCGAAAATCGCAAAAAAGTTTATAATATTGTTAAGCTAAACATAAGCAACAAAGTTATATAAAAAATTAAAAGTTTTATGTTATAATCAGTGAAAAATCATAAATTTTGTGAATTTTGTGTTGGGCTCCAGTTCGCGTTGGCTTCGTGTCATGCCCGTGTAAGATGAGAGAAAGACAATCGTATTTCAATGATCTCTCGTGTTGTTGTTGTTGCTGTTATTGCAGATAGAGAATAGTTTGAGAGTCAAAATTAATTTGTGCGCATTCATCGTGTTACCATAGACAAATTAGGTATAGACTAAAAAGTTGTCTCATCTGTTATCTTCGAAAAAAGTGCTTCAATAGATGTCGTTCATGCTGTGAGAGAGGTTCAGTAGACTCACTCAATTCTCTCAAAATACAAAATATTGAATATTTTTATGATTCTTTATTATTTATCAATTAAAAACGAAACAGTGACTTTGTTTACTTTTACATTATCCAAATATGTCGTGAAATATAAAAATATAGAATTTAAATAGCAGAAAAATGAATAAATTGTTTTCGAAGTCGAGTGACTTCACTAGCCCTGAGTGACTCTATGGTGTTACTATTTCTTCGTGTATTGGTGTAAAAATGCCAAAGTGTTTGGCTTGAAAAGTAAAGAAGAATCTAATAATAATTTAATATTTATAATATTTGCCTTTTAATAATGTAAAAAGAATAATAAAAAGAATTTTAAATATCTCTTAAAAAATAAAATAATTTCTAAAAAACATACATTTAACTAATTTATATAAATCAATATATTTTTCCACAAAAATTCCACAAAAATAATCCAACAATTTATTTTACAGTTTAGTTCATTTGCTCACCTGTTTTGCGATTTTTATACCTGTTGACTCTAATTACACCGTGTTCCCTCTTTGAACATTGACAACACTGTTTTCGCCAAATTGCTCCTTCCTTCAGTTGTCATTAATTTTAACACCGGCCGGTCGCGATTTGTAGTCGTTTAACAAAAATATTCAAATTTAAAGTTATTTAAGTCGGAAATCGCAAAAAACTTTGAAATATTGTTAAGCTAAAAATAATGTTCTTTAATAAATTTAATGTTCTTTGTTATAATCAGTGAAAAAGCATACATTTTGTGAAATTTCTTGTTAGGCTCCAATTGCCGATGGGCTCGTGTCATGTCCGTGTATGATGAGAGAAAGACAATCGTATTTCAATGATCTCTCGTGTTGTTGTTATTGCAGATTGAGAATAGTTTTAAAGTCATAATTAATTTGTGCGTGTTCATCGTGTATTTTCGGTTTGTGTATTGGTGTGTCATCTTAATAGTGTTTACACTTTAAAGAAAGAAGAAGAATAATATATTTACGATGTGCGCCTATAAATAAATAATATCAACTTAAAAATGGTAGTTGGTCATCTTAAAAATGCGATTGTAGATTTTACACTTTATTAACGTTATTAATATTTGATGTTTATCCCGGGTTGAATAGTGTAGTGTTAATCCGCATCAAAAAAGAAAACCTCCAACAAAAAATGTATGAAAAATTGAAAAGTTCATATCAAAATGTTGATTTTTGGTATAACAAAGCAATTACAGCTTTGAAGCATTCATAAAAAACAATTTTGAAGTGAAAATTAAATATCCTCTATGGTAAGTAAAAATTTTCTTCGATACAATTTTGTGTAATGTAAAATCAATTATTTTCCATTTTTTAAGAATCACAATTTTATTTTAACAGTATGATATTAACACAATAAAAACCGTTGAACTAGTTACTCTTAATATATATAAATGTGTTGCAACTTCGAATCGCATAGCCAGATATAGGACTATTTGAAAATGTATAAAATCTAAGTTGCACATTTCCTTGAAATAAAATCCCTTATTTTCTCCCCTAATCCCTCCTTCGTTATTTCAATTCGCATCAACAAAATGTTCCTTTGTTTTCCCCTACAAAATATTTTGTTTATGCCGCCTATTTAAAAATTGTTATTATTATCTTTCGTAAATAATAACCACTAAAATGTAATTACGCTCATTATGTCATGCTATTCGAAAATGCTTATCCCACACAAATTGAAAATATTTACACTTGTAGAATTAGTATGATTATCTGTATATACCATATAACATTCATTTTTGTATGTGCGTGTGTATGTCATCCATCTATAATGGAATTTTGCCTTTTTATCCCCGAATAACGAGGTGATAACATTTTAATGTGATCTAATTACGCTCACTTTAGTTATAAATATATTTAAATTGTATTAAATTCACTTAGGGATAGATATTGGCATTTTTAACGGCGGCCGGCCAACATTAAAATTAATTTAGAAATAAATAATTATTAATGCGTTTACCATCATAACGATAATATAATTAAAAAATTATTATAATTTTTCGAAATTATTATAGACGCAAATGCGTTAATGTTTTCCATTTCAATAACATGATTTTGTAGGTCATTGGGGGGCTGGTAATTGCATGTTTTATGCAAAAATGTAAAAAGCCGTTTAACTATTCATGAAATGGAAAGTTGTTTGCATTGAATAGCAAGGCCATTCCTATAGATGTATATGATGACCATTATGGTATGAGATATGAACCCAAAGAATTAAATTTGTTATTGGAAAATTACAATTCAAAGGTAAACGGTTATTAGAAACAGATCATTATAGGCATCTTTCTGTATGAGGACACAAAAGTTATTGCGAACGAAAAGTAAACATTTTAAATTTTTTTTTTAATTTATTTTTTATTTATTTCAACTCAAAAAATCCTAAATTTTCTTTGAAGTACGTATATCAAGATAGAACAACTTTACTTTGGAATACGAAAGTCTACTTCACCACCGAATATGTCAAAGTAATATGTAGTTTTGTTTCGAAAGAAGAAACAATTTTCCTTTTCATACCATCCATCATACTATATAAAGTTTCTCATGCAGTTTGTAACTCCTCGAAATAACACTTTTAAAAAAAATTTAAAATTGTTATAACCTTCACGATTCTATAGAGGATACAGTAACTTTGTCATCCGTTTGTAACTCCTCGAAATATTCATAATAAAAAAAATTCTGAGACGATCTAACGATGTCCGTCTGTCTATTGGAATCACGCTATCTTTCAAACGAATTGAGAATTTTGCATACATACATAGTTTACCAGTAGGCAGGTTATGTTAGAAAATGGACAACATCGGTCCACGTTTTCGTATAGTCTCCATATAACTGTATAACTGTTAAATATCGTATTTGAGGTTTGTAATGGGTACTACAGCCTACGGCAAAAAATGTTGTATGCAGATCCAGATCTTCGAATAGCCCCCATATAACGCTACCTCCCGATATTCGGTATTTTCATGATTTTAGCGACATTATTTACCGGAATTATTTCAAATTTCGTATTTGAAAATCATAATGGGTACTACAGCCTATGACAATTTTTGTATGTAGGTCCACGTCTTCGTATAGCCCCCATATGACGGTACCTCCCGATACTCCGTATTTTTCATGTTTTTTTTTTTTTGTAACGAATTTCGTATTTGAAGTTCGTAAGTGGTAGTTTTCGGATTTTTTTTTCAATTTTCAAGTGCCTTCGAAATGGTGGTATTAAAAGTTCGGCCCGGCCGAACTTAGCTGCCTTTTTACTTGTTGGTGTTCAAAATGGTCCATATAGGTACACATTTTACTGTTTTAGCCATATTTTCGAACAAAATTGCATGTAGCTTCCAAGACTTGGCATGTTTAGCCACGTTTTCAACAGAATTATCTTAAACTTGGAGCTTTTTACTTGTTAATAGTTGAATTTTTTCTCATAAAATTATAATTTTAAATTAGAGTCATCAACAGAATTTTAGAAGCAAAAATTAAAAAAAAATATGTGTAAAAAAATTCAATTTAATTTATAATGAGTCCATATTTTTGACATTTATATTTGTATAAAAAGTATATTCCAATAATTACAACGAAAATGCCGCAGATTGTGAAAGTGGGGCCTGCTTTCGAAAGCTTACATCGCAAAATATCCTTAATAGAGGCGGACATTTTTAAAATTTCGGAGAAGGATTCCTTGGAACATTTTTGGTGTATAGTGCCTTCTTCAATGTTATTGATAACAATACGAGGATTATTTTTGGTAAAACGCTACAACTGTCAATTGGTGTACTTTTTTTCAAAATGACTTATTTTAAATTGGTATTGTATGGTAGCAAATAGTCAGTCCGCCCGACTTCTGTCCTTTCTTTGGTCTGTTGTTGTGTCTGCGAACTTATCAGTGTTGGTCAATTCTTTTGAATAAAGCAAAAGAAATTAAAATGAGAAAAAGCCATCTATTGGATAAATCAAATACTATTTCGTAATGAAAGTTTATTCAAAGCATACTTTTAGGAGGGTCGTTTACGATCTCTTGATAACAAGTAATGTGGTTTCTCACTAGATGGACCTCTTTGATACAGTCAAATGCGACTATGAGTAACAAAAGGATGCAATATGGGACCATATGAGGCTTTTCAGAAAATTTAAATTTTGAAAACTATAACTTTTTGGATGTGGCCACATTGTCCATTTTCAAAACCTATCTACAGAAAAAAAATGCAATTTTGTGTATAAAATTTGACAATCCTACACGATCATAATTTCCACGACCAAGATGTTGCATGGCAATTTTAAATATTTACCCCATAATGTGGTAAATATTTAAAATTGTCATGGTAAAGTTGAGATATCAGATCGGAACCGGAATGAGATGTTGAGATTTAAGACCTTTAGACTATTTAAAGCTCATGTCTATAGAGACGAACCCACTTCAATCAACACAATAGAAGAATTATAAGTTTGATTGGCCTAAAAATTATGTAATACCTCGAAATATTTGTCCCCGACATAGGAAACTATGTATGGATCTTCCCATCTCGCCGAGCTGTGTCGATCTAGCTATCTATTTCGTCCTTCCGTCTGTCCATGTTAATTTGTAATCAAGCTACAGGTTGCAATTATGGCCCGATCCTCACGAAATTGAAAATGGAGATTAAGGTCTGATTTTGCTGTTACTATACAGGCCACAAATATAATCAAAAAAAAAAAAACAAATGAAAAAAGAACATTTTAACTAAACCGCGAATATTTTTAATCCTGGCGAAATCACAAATAGACGAACAGGTCAATTTTGACCGTTAGGTAGATGCCGATAGTAAATATATCGGTTATATATAGCGAAATATATACAATGTGTATATACAAAGGAAGGGAATGTTAGTTAGAATGCTTATAAGTATATCAAGAATGGCTGGACCGATTTTGACAAATTTTGTCAATTCAGAATGCCCTCTTGACATAAAAGTATAAAATCTAAAAAAATCGCATAAAAAGGTAACAATAATGATGTTAATATAGATTTTGTAGTATTTTGTGACATTTTTTATTTTATTATTTTTTTTTTTTTTTTGGCATTGTTTTATTCTGTCATATTTTTTATCTCATGCGATTTGTTCAATTTGACTTATAATATTTTGTATTATTTTTTCACCTTACAACACAGGTTGGGGATATTATATAAGTATTGCAAATATCGTCCGATCGTCACGGAAATTTTCACAAGGGTAGAGTTGGGCTCAGCAGGGCTAGGCCTATTGTTTTCAAAGATGTCCACAATATATTAGGGGGTTGAAATGGACCAACAACTAAAAATTTTCCTGATTTTGCAGGCGTTATAAAGGTCACAAATAGAAACCAAAGGACACGAAAAGTAAGAGTTAGGACAGCGGGTACAATGTACCACTAATTTTGTGTGAAAAAATACCAGCATTATATCCGAAATACACAAAAGGCGAATTTCTGGATTTTTTATGCTGATTTCGTTTACGAATATAGCCAAATATCGTAGACAAGCAAATCATATAGATTAGTCTAAATTTGGAGATACAGAGGGGTTCTTTCTTTTGGAGAAGATTGCAAAATATTTAGGGCCAAATTAACCAAAACCAGAAATGTTTTACCGATTACACAATTGAAGCCAATCGACACGCCTGTGAAGAGAGTTAAGGACAGGGAAGAATTCTAGCATTTTGAATGACCACTGGATTATATTTAGCTGTAAAATGGACCACAACAACTAACACCACGACGAAATGCGTAAATGTTGGGCAAATGTTCCTAGTCAAAATCCTAACTTCAAAAGCGAAATCTTCCAACATGGATTTGGACATAAGGGGGCTTCTAACATATTGTAGTGTTGTAGGGTATAACATAGTCGGCCCCGCTCGACTATAGCCTTTTCTTACTTGTTTTTTTCAATTGTTGATCCTTATTTATTTTCCATTTTAATAAAATACACTTTTTATAATTCAATTATTATTTTGTCGCTATATAAAACAACTACTTAGTTTTTGCGTCATGTCCTACATTTTTTTTATTTTTGAATTGTAATTGTTTTTTAATTTTGTAATTGTTTTCAACTTGTATTGCTAAATGTAGTTTCTTTATGAAAAGCTTGACCTAAACTTCGAAAACTCAACACTTTTATAAATAATGTGTAGTTTTCCATCATTTTAGTAATGATATAATAATGAGGTTGAACAGACTCGTAACACTACAGAAATACAACCGTGAGGCTATGTAAGCTTCCTGTCAGATATATTAAAAAAATATATGCAACAAATTGATTTATTTTGAATTTTTCCTCATTTCTAAAATGAGTAAAATAACGCGAAAAATGAATGAAATGTCTGGATTTTCTTTAAAAAATGTTCAATCTTTCAATGCCAATGCCAATGCTTTCCTCCAATAATTGATTTTCAAAATATATTGTTTTTATTTTTCATAGCAATAAATACATACAAAAACTTTACAGTCCGGCTCACTTAGAAAACAATTGCAATTAGTTGGTAGTTCTAGCTTACCATTTTATTGTATCATTTTACAACCCAATCGATCCTATCTTCCTTCTATTTCCAGACTATCGCCTATATTCCGAGACAATCAAAAAAAAAACATTTTACAAAAAAACATTCTCCCCTACCACATTCAATTATGTTTACATTAAAAATTCTACCCTGACCTATACGTACGTACGTATTCAAATGATAATATTTTTCACAAACAAACTTTTTATCTTGTTGTCGAAAAATACAAAGAGGAATATACGCGCAAACAACCACAATGTGCAATTTCAGTTTTTATTGTGTTACTTTTTGTTGATAGATAATACACCATTATCGTAGATATTTTATTATTGTTATTTTTTTTTTTATTTTTTAAATAAACATATCCATTGATTGTGTGCGTTGAAAGTTTTTGACCCACTGATATATTTTTTTTTTCAAAAGCAATTTAATCTAACGTTCAAATACAAGCTACAAAGAATAACTCATGAATACATTGTGCGTGTAAACAACAATATAATAGGTTAACACACACATTGGTACATGTATTTACATATAAATAAATATTTACATACACTGGTGATTGAAAACATATGAATACAAAAAGTAGTTAATAATAATTGAAAAAATTCTACGAAATTTGTCCAAGCTTAGAAAATTTATCCAACAAACAAATAAATGTTTATATTTAAAAGAAAGTCGTATTTATGTGTCAATACTGGCTTCACCGATATGGTTGCAAATTGGAGACGGTCATAAAATAATATTTATTTCGTCAGTGTACTAAAAAGTACCAAATTGTATTAAATTTGGTATTTAGAAATAGATCAGGAAATCTGAAATTTGGAATTAAGGTCTTTGATATTGTGTAGGATTGATGAACCAATAGTTCTATGGAAATTCTAACAAAAAGTGTAGCAAAAGTACTGAAATGCACTGAATTTGGATAAAGGTAAGAAATTTGGTATGAAAACCAAGTTCGGTTTACAAATGTTACAAAATTTTGCACCATTTCGTTTTGGGTAAATAGAAAAGGTGGAATGTCAAAATTTGGAAATAAAAGAGGATTTCCTGAAAATGTGTACAACAGATGTACGAAAAGTACTAAATGGTACTAAATTTAGCATACAGGGTGAGATGAAAAAACTGCAACCAACCTCAGACTGCTGGCAATTCTAATCCACTCGCCCGACAGCTGTTAAAATTATTCCAGTGACAGCTCATTAAATTGTTTACAAGCGTACAAAAGCATTTTAGTGAGAATTTTCCAGAAAAAAAAGTTATTCGTGATGGAATTCAAGCGTGATAGTGTGATTTCTTTATATTTGGCTGGAAACCCACAAGTGGCTATTATTAGAGCACTCCATCATTTAAATGTGAATAAATCTATTGTGTCTCGCACCATCGCTCGTTACCGTGATGATAGCCCGACGTCAAGGAAGTGGACGGAAGAAAACAGCAAAATCAGCAGAAATGGTTCGAAAAGTAAAAAAGTGACTTGATCGAAACCCGCGTCGCAGTGGCCGAAAAATGGCTCGAGAGCTGAACATATCGCAATATTCCAATCCGCAAATATTGAAAAATGAGCTTGGGCTAAAGCTATTGAAATTCCAAAAGGTTCAAGAACTTATACCGCAAAAGAAAAAAAGTGGTGAACTGCCAAATTTGGCTTTCTCCGATGAGAAAACATTCGTTGTCCAGCAGTTGGTAAACAAACAAAATGATCGTGTTTACTTGCCAAAGAGGTCAGCTGAAAATATGCACCTTCGGCTGGCCAACAGAACTCAAGCGCCGGCCATAGTGATGGTGTGGGCCGCCATAAAAGCCGATGGTCGCTGTCGGCTCGTATTAATCGACCGTGGCATCAGAATTTGCTCAAACTTTGCAAATCCCAATATTTTTGCCAGTGCTAGGTCAGGTGTGAAATTGGACCACTCCATCAAGTACCTCCCCCCAAAGTGTCAAAACTTCAAATAATGCTAACTCTTATAAAATTTAAAATACAATTTTACTCATTCCAACAAATTTTTTCACCAACAAAAAATCTGATATGAAGACGGGATATATCGATGCACTCCTTCTAGTATCTCCACAAATACCTCCACAACGGATTAACATTTTAAATAGCCATGAAGCGCTAAATGAGCATCCGATATAATATTTCTATCAACACAAGATCTGTTGTGAAAAAGGATTATGTCGGACTACTCCTTTTAGTACCTCCACACTACGGTTCAAAATTTTGAATATTTATATATCTATATGCGAAATAAGCATCCGATTCTCTCTAATTTTTTATAATGCAAGATTTGATGTAAATGTGGGATTTATCGGCTCACTCATTCTGGCACCTACCCCACAAGGAGTCAAAATTTTGAATTTTTATATCTGTATTAAATGCGAAATAAGCATCGCATCCGCTTCCCTTCATATTTCACGACGAGCTATTTCTGTTGTGAAAATTATAGATATTGGCCTACTCCTACAGGTACCTCCTCCACAAAGGAGGGAAATAAGTCAGCGATCCTATTCAAAAAAAATATATTCTAATATTTCTGTCTACCAGACATCTGATGTGAATATTGAATTTTTCGGCTCATTCGAACGTAAAAATGAGTTCAAATTAAAATAAGGTGATGTCGGCAAAATCAACCGATACTTTTTAACTTGTTTTTAAAAAATTAGATATTCCATAAATTAAAACAAGCATTCGGTTTGGATAAAACCTATATATTTATATTAGACTAATGTTAGTTATGAAAATCGATTAAATCTTCTCTTTAGCAATAAAATTAAAAAATAATAAAATCAGAGTTCAGGCATGATCGATATACTTTTTTGCACAATAAAATTTTATAATAACTTAATAAATGTGAAATTATTGTCCAATATGTTTAGTCAGGAGCGATCATTATACCCTACAACACTATATGTTGGGGGTATTATAAGTTTGATTAGGCCAAAAATTATGTAACACCTCGAAATATTGGTTTCCCACATAGGAAAGTATATATGGATCTTCCTAGCTCGCCGAGCTGAGTCGATCTAGCTATGTATGTCCGTCCGTCCGTCTGTCCGTCTGTCCATGTTAATTTGTAATCACTCTACAGGTCGCAATTATGGCCCGATCTTCACGAAATTTAGAACGTAGGTGGGGCTTGGACCAGAATAGAACCCTATTGCTTTTGGAGATGATCGCCAAATGTTTAGGGGTTAAAATGGTCCAAATACTGAAAAAATGTCGGATTTTGCAGTAGCTATACAGGTCGCAATTATAGAAATTTCGCATATAGATAGAGTTTAGGGCGGGGAAGAAGCCTACTAATTTGGGTGGTCGTCGGATAATATTTAGCGGGTAAAATAGACCATATCTTTTGTGTTGAAAAAATCAAAATTTTTCGTTAAACCGTGAATATTTTAAATTCCGGTGAAATCACAAAACCATGACAAGGTTACTCCTGATCTTTACATTGATGTTAACATCCAACAAAACGGATATATAGCAAAATATGTGCGATATATATGTCTATCAAAGGAGATATGCTTGAAAGATCTCTTATATGTCGAGAACGGCTGAACTGATTTCGACAGTTCTCATTAATTCAGAATGGCCTCTTGGCAGGAAAGAAAAAAACGTCTAAAAAAATCGCATAAAAATATCTCTCTAAAGATAAAAATATTGATTTTGTAAAATTTTCTCATATTTTTTCAATTTTGTCATATTTTTGGCATATTTTCATTTTGAATTAAACATTTGGTAATATTTCTACAGCTAACAAAACTAAGTAGTTAGGATATCAGGATATCATATACAGATCTCATTTATGGCCCGATCCTTATGAAATTTTGCATGGGGATAAGATGAGGGTCAGACTAGAAGCCTACTCTTTTTGGAGATGATCGCCATATATTTAGGGGTTGAAATGGACCAAAAAACTGCAAAAAAAAAACGGGTTGTAATTATCGCCCGATCATCACGCACATTTGAATGGGGGTTACCGCACATTGCAAAAGCCAAGCAGTTTCGGATGGCCATCAAAAAATATTCAATGTGTGAAGGAGTTTGCCAACTTTTGTAGACAAAATAGGAAAATGTCCATTCCAGTGACTTTTTGGAGAATTCACAAATACAGGAAAGACGCACTTCTGACTATTTCGTTAACGCTGATTTTCTGAAGAATATAGTCAAATGTCTGTATCTCATATAGATGCGTTGCAGTCAAAAACCAATAATAAATGTTAATCTTTTGCCACTTCTGAGAGGTTATAGGTCTTTGGGAAATATTGGTTCCAGATCTAGGAAGACCATTTACGTGCAACATCTACCAATAAATTGGAAATGAGCAAATTAGTTAAAGTTGCTATTATTCGAAAATTAGAGAACGAAACCTGATGGTTTTCTTTTATTCTTTGTCACAATACCTTGTGGAATTCTTTCGAGTATCTCGCCTATATAAACTGTATCGTTTATTATAGTGTTGTAGGGTATTCAACGGTCGACCCCGCTCGACTGTAGCCTTTGCTTACTTGTTTTATAAATGTAAAACTTTCTTAAAATAAAAAATTTTGATATATACTTCCTCTCGAAAAATATGAAATTAGTACCCAATATTTGGGCCTATTTTGTTAGTTCAATATCTCAGTGTGAAATTTGGACGAATCGGGACAATTTCCCCAGTACTTATCACATAAACCATAACTTGCATATAAAATTAGTAAAGTCCACGATTTTATCCAAACTTTGCATATCTTAAGCAAAGCTCAGACCTTACTATCGATATCGCACATGGTTACGGCTAATACGTGTGCGGATATAAATTCATGTATCTGACGGCGAACCAATTGTTACTTCTAAACGTTTTTTAAATCCCAAAAACATTTCACAAATATATCTTATTATAACATATCAAGTTTCTTTCTATACACATAGTGCCAGTAAAATGCTATTTATCTACACACAACTGTATTTCTTTCAATATTATTATATGGTACAATATCAAAAACCCTACAATAAAAACAAAATTCTCAGTAAATACAAATATAAAACTATGGGTGCGAATATTATCGACAGTCATCATAATTGACACGTGAGTTTTGTTGTGTGTACACATGTAAATGTGTATGTATGTTTGTATTTATTACACGTACTGTGTGTATAGCTAAGAGTGAGATTAAATTGATATTTGTATAGGAAATATAAACATAAACAACGCTCATCAATATTGATTTAATTCATTGTGCCATTGTTAAGTACTTGGAAATAATTTTGCAAAATGAAAAAAATGGTAAATTTCTGAGAAAGCTATTAAAGTTGCAATAGACGATATAGGGAAATATGCAGAGCGATAATTAGTTTTACATGAAAAGACGAAAATAAATTAATAAATATAGATCATGACTAAAATTCCTTTAAAAACAATAGTCCGCGGTTTTGAATAAAATATATCTAATAAATGGAATTTTCTGTCATTGCTCGAAATGTTTATATTGAAATTGTGAAGCGATCCCTTCGACCGATTTATAATTTCTAGTCGATAAGTCTACACCCGTTATTTTTAAATGCGCTACAAATTTTGGGAACAGGCCAACTCATTAAAACCTTTTCCATGCAGTTAACGATATAAACATTATAATTCATTTTTTTGATTTATCTCCAAACTATAACGGTGTTATAAGCCTGATAAGCGACAACCTCAGTCGACAGGTGCAATTATGGAACGTCCTAGAATTCAACGGGTTTTTTTTCTGCGCACATTCATTCATTCATCCATCCATCCATCAACAAACAGTTTTAAACAAAAACAATTGCTGTTGTTTAGGTCAGTAACTGATAACAAGTTGTTAATATAATTATATTAATAAATGAGGTTTAGACACATTTTGCAATTTCTCGTAAAGAAAATTGTTGGCGACGCATTTAATATCACGTACGTCGTATATTTAATTGAGTTTTGTTTTTATTATTTTGTAATGAATTTTATATTGTAATTCAATTAATTAGATTTCATTGATGGGCATTGTGTGGCTCCTGAACGTCTGAGTTGGAAATTAAATTCAGTTTTAGAAATCGAATATCAGTGCTTGTAGATGTGTTGCAGTGATTGAATTTTAGGCCCAATACGTGTATCAAAGCTCATTCTTGAAGAAAATTCAGTTCAAAATAAGGGTCATTATATATTCATGATAGATTAGATTTTTTTAGCAAAATGTATACCCTACAATGAGGTTATCATAAGTTTGATTGAAACAAAAAGTTTGAAACATCTCGAATAATTGTTGCTTTTCCCACCATTCGATCTTCTACCTCGCCAAACTGAGTTGATCCAGCTTTATGGGTCCGTATGTCCATATTAATTTGTAGTCACTCTACAGGGTACAATTACGACGCAGTTCTCACAAAATGAGATTTAGGTTGTGGAAGAATAGAATCCTCTAAATTTTGGAGTTCTTTACAAAATATTAAGGTTTTAAAATAAACAGAACACAATTATAGAGTAATCGACCAATACTAATTTGGATGGTCATCGGATAACATTGGATATTAATTTTTGTATGAAAAATAACGAAATGTCCATTCAACCGCAATTTCCATACCTGTCCATGTATTTTTGTAAACAAAGTGCAGGTCGCATTTATCGCCCGGTCAAGACGAAACTTTGCAGAAAACATTTGTTTGATCCAAGGACGATCACTATTGAAATTGGAGATCATTGGTCAAAATTTAGATGTAGCTCCCAAATATATCTTCGCCCGATTTACCTTTTAATGTGCACCAAATGTGTAATACTAGCCCAAAATTTTGTGGAAATCGGTTCAGATATAGCTATAGATTCCATATGTATATTTTATCTGATTTGGTGTTAAATTCCCTCACATGCGTAATATGCAATGCTTGAAAATACCTCTGGCAAATTTTAGTAAGATCTGTTCAGATTTTTATATACATATATATATATATATATATATATATATATATATATATATATATATATATATATATATATATATATATATATATATATATATATATATATATATATATATCCAATTTCAATGAAATTTGTAATGTGTTGTTGAACAAATTCGTCAAATTTAATTGAAATTTGTTCAGATTTGGACGTAGATCCTTTATAAATTTTCGGCCAATTTCGTGTATTTAATTGAGGCTACACAACAATTTATTTGAGGATACGATTATTAGGGGGAAGTATAGGCTTAGTTGTATTGATACCTCAAATCAGTCTACTAGCAGCAGAAATTCTGTACAACTTTAAAAGAATGCAGTTCTCTGAACGCTTGACATTAGCTATGGCAAATAATAAATTCCAAGGACAAACTCTTCATGTATGCGGACAAAATTTGGCATGTTCCTGCTTTTCTCATGGTTAGCCATATCTGCCATGTTCACGCATTGATAGACCGAGAAATTTGTTCGTATGCGCTCCTGAAGGAAAAACAAAAAATATTGTATAGCCTAAAACATTACAATAAATACATATTAAAATTACTGAATTAGTTTTATTTTAACACACAAAATATTCACATATATAATTTTGATTGCGTATTAAATCAAAAAAGGGTATCAAAGCTCACTGGGTTCAGCTAGTTGTCTATCCTCCATATATTTATGATTTTAATGATTTTACAAAACACTGTATCACACTAATGGTTCAGATACATTTTTTTATTAGATTACATGTTTTCGCATATTCAAAGTCAAAATATTAACTCTAGATTCGGTACGAGAGATCGCATGCATCCTAGAAATATCTCTATCAAATTTAGTGGAGATCTCTTCAGGTCGCTCATTTATACAAAGAGTTTCACATCTCAAAAAATCAGTTTTTAGAAAAGCGAATTAAAGCAAATAAAAAATACACTAAGTTCGGCCGGACCGAATTTCTAATACCCTCCACTATTGTATAAAGAAAACATTTTTATGCAAAAGTATCTGGATTCAAAAGTGTTCCTCTTCAAACTCCTGTAAGATTGATAGGAGAGTGATTGGAGACGTTAATGTGGGCCATATTAAAACGGGGGCATATATAAACAATTTTATACTACAAATATTGTAATCTATTGCGAGTCTTAAATACCAAATTTTACATAATTTCAAGGGTAAATGTGACCAATATGGACAATGTTCTGCCACCGGAGCTAGAACCCATTTCGAACTATAAATATCAATTTTTAAACAAATCCGTAGAAAAATGTGGGTAAAACCATCAAAATACCGAATATAGGGAGCTATACGATATGAGGCTTTACGAAATCGAGGACCTATATGTACAATGTTCCGCCACTACAGCTAGAAGTGTCTAAAATTATCAAAATAGCGAAAATCGGGAGGTAACGTTATATGTCGTGGACCGATATATTTCATGTTCAGTACAAACCTTCCTGGACACAAAACTATTGTGCCAAATTTTTAGGCTCTACGTCAAATAATGTGAGCTGTATCGTGATTTCAACAGAGAGATGGAGAGTCAGACGGACATCGTTAAATCGACATTGAATTTTGTGCTGATCATGAATATATATAATTTACGAGGTCTATAAACGAATACTAAGAGGTCTTACAAACAATATACCATCCTTTCCATCCGATTTGTGTGAATGATCAAGCCGGGTATCAACATAAAAACTCGATAGAAAGATTAAGTAATATTTGTAGTAAAATAGAAATTGATAGCTCAGATAACGCATTCTTTGAGTAAATGAGTATATGTATGGTCCATCCGATTTCCAAGTTTAATCGCACATAAGCCTTAATAGACATTCAGTTGATCAGATTAACTTCATACAAATTCCCAATACAGACAAACAATTATTACAGGAAGGTCTCCTACATTGGTTTAAGTCATAACGAAGTCGACCCATCCGACTTTTATCCTTTCTTTGTCAATTCAATAAAACAATACAATTTTTAGATTTTCTTTATTTCAGTTTTATTTATTTCTCTTTTTTTAATTAATTTATAATTTATATCACTTTGCTCTTACGGCGACAAGGGGTTTCCTTAAGGTTACAAATATATATTTTTATTAAATTATCTTCGTTAAAATGATAGATGACGACTAAAACATATAGACATAGATGTATGAACTGTTTGGTTGGTCCAATTTTAAAACTTTCATAAAATTATTATTTCTATAAATGTGTTGTTGTCCGTTTTCAAAACAATTAGTCCTTGTCACAAGGACCAGGACTTAAAATTATTAGAATTTAGACCAATCTTTGAGTGTACACAGATGATATATAGCGATGTTAAAACTTAGTATATAATATATGTGATGTAGATGTCGCTATCGATTTAAAATTAATAAAATATGTATGTATATAGATAAATATGTAAATAATAAAACCTATGTGTGTATATGTATGTATTGTATATAAAATTATGAATTACTTTATGTGTGTATATGAATTAATTTGTTTGTATGAATGCATATTTATAGTAATGCATGTGCATGTATTGTATTCAATTACATATGTATGTTTGTATGTATATATTTGTAGGTATTGTTTGCTGTTCTCTAGGTGATTACTTCTTTGTATTATATGTACTTTAGACGATCATGATTGGATTTTCATTATTGTTTTAATTGGTTTCTTTTGTGTGTGTGTAATTTATTGGTTTGTTTTCACAGGTGTGTGTGTACGTTTGTGTATTGATGTAAAGTATGAAAGAAGTGGGTTGATTGGTTACTGGTTGCACTTTATTGTTACTTTTAGTTTTGTTCCTAAAGTTGTATTTTTGCAATGACAAGTTGTTTGTTTTGTTATTTTCACTTAAGGTCTTTTTAAATATTCACATTCATTCAGATCAGCGTAGAGAAAATAGACATTATTTTTTGATATTTTTACAATTTATTTTATTCTGTTCTATTTGCCTTCTTTTAATAAATTGTTTATAATAGATATAAGTTCTGCTTTAGATTACATTCATTATTCAATATATATTTGTGTATGTATATTTTCGTAACTATGGCTGTATACATATATAGAGAGACAGAACTATTATCATCTTTGATATAGCTTTTGAGTGTTAAGAAAAAAATATGTTGGTTTTTTTAAGTATTTTTTGTTTTTTTTTCCTGGTTTTTGGTTGGGGGCTTTAAGACGAAACTGCATTTTGATGCCCAGAATACCATTTATGTAGATTTAAAGATTTAATTTGTTTTATAGATTTTGTATGTGTTCAAGCGTTAATTACACTGTACAACATGTTTTTTTTTTTTATTTAAGAACCAATAGAAATATATAACGTAAATTTGACATAAAAGTTTCTAATACATCTAAATGATGGACAAAGACCTAACATACCAAAACCCTTGTTACAAGAAATGATTTAGGTGACACCTTTAAAGAAGCATATTAATTTTAGGAATGATTGGATTATATTTCGGGTCAAATCAGCAAACAAAAAACAGTAAAGAAAGTTTTAAAGTTTCTGATACCTTACACCACTTTGCATATTTAGTAGGGCTTCACATAACAATCATCATACATCATACAAGCTATGATTATAATTATAATTTAAAGTTGAAAGGACTAAATATGCCGAAGCGTTTGTATCTTTTCAATTCGGGCTTTTATTGCTCATTTGGTGCACAATTAACTTGAAATCGGATAAAATATAATGGGAGTTATATCCAAATCTGAAACGATCTCGATAAAATTTGCCAAAGATATTTGATATGAGCTGTATTTGATATGTTTCCCTGAATATCGTTGTCAGGAATGTATATCATGGCTGTGGGGAACAATTTTAACAAATCGGATGAACAATATATATGGGAGCTATAGCTATATCTAAACCGATCTTCACCAAATTTGGCATACTACCTTCTAGACTCGATTCAGTCGCATGTGCCAAATTCCATCCCATTTGGACAAATATTACGTTTGGTTCACAATAAAACGTAAATCGGACGAAGTTATATATGGGAGCTGTATCCAAATCTGAACCGATCTCGATAAAATTTAGCAAAGGTATTTTTGAGCTGCATTTGATATATTTCCCCAAATATTGTTGTGTTATATATATGGGAGCTATAGCTATATCTGAACCGATTTCGATCAAATTTGGCATACTTATATTAAAGTCCAATCTGATCGTACCTGCAAAATTCTATACTATTCGGACTGATATTACACGTTTGGTGCACAATAAAAGGCAAAACGGACGAAGATATATATGGGAACTATATCTACATTTTGACCGATTTCAATAGGGTTCGTCCTTGGGCCAAACAAATGATTTGTGCAAAATTTCATCTGGTTAGGGCAATAAATGCGAACTGTACTTTGTTTGCAAAAATACATGGACAGACGGACATGCATAAATCGACTCAGAATGTGATTCTATGCAGATCATCAAAAGGAACTATGGGTCTATCTCGTTTCCTTTTGCCTGTTACAAACAAATGCACAAATACATAATACCCTGACCACCTTGTGGTGTAGGGTATAAAAACTAGGTAAAAAGCTGTAAGTTCGGCTCGGCCGAACACTCCACTCTCCACCACCGTTTGGCGAATTTGGTAATTCTCTAAAACAATTAAATCCGTTAAAAATTCTGTTAAAATCTAAAAAACACCGAAAGTAGCTGTTATATTAGAACTATACTTTTGCCAATATTCGAATGCGAAACTTAAAAAAATTGGTGAATAATGTAGCTAAAATCATCAAAATACCGAATATATGGGGACGGGGTACTGTTATATGGGGCCTATACGAAGACGTGGACCAGCACAGACAATCTCCCGTCATAGGCTGTAGTATCCATTTCGAACTTCAAATGTCAAATTTGAAACAATTCCGATGAATATTGTCGCTAAAATCATCAAAATACCGAATATCGAGAGGTACCGTTATATGGGGGCTATTCCAAAACGTAAACCTACATAACCCATTTTCAGTACGAAAAGTTCTGCAGACATAATATACATTTGGTTAAAATTTTATCGATCTACTTCAATTTGTTCGAAAGCTAGAGTGATTTCAACAGACGGACGGACATCGCTAAATCGACATAGAATCTTATCCTAATCAAGAATATATATACTTTGTGAGGTCTAAAATGTATATTTCGAGGTGTTACAAACGGAATGACAAACTTAATATACCCTCCATACTATGGTGGAGGGTATAAAAAACGAGGTGTTGAATCGCACGATCTAAGCGGCCAATTCTGCTCTCCAAAACACGAAGTAACACATGTTGGGGATGTATTTTCTTCTTGTGAATCACTCAAAGATTTTCTTCACACCAATTTCGACAATTCTGCCTATTGACGAAGCCACCAAGATGGAAATGGGCAGTAACAATAAAAAGAAACAAGAGAAGTCCGCTATATCCCATTTTCAGTCGACGAAGTTGAATCAACATTGGATTATCCTTTCCCCTTTTGATGAGGGAAATTATTTTCTTTGAAAATGTTGACCTTTTGTGTGAAAGGTACCAAGAGATAACAACAGCTCTATAGTTCCTCAATTTTTCTGAACATCGTTCGATAGCTTTTGAAATAATTTTACACGACAAAGAAATTTTTCCCAGTACATATTCCTGAGTAATTTTTACTCTGAGAATTTTTTCTTTACACATCAAATATAATCCTTTGTATTTCATCGATAACTCGCAATATCGTCATTCCCATCCTAAAAATTTCTGAAGACAGTCATATTGTTGCACAGTGTAACTACTTTCAAGTCAATGAAAAACATTGAATTGTAAATATTTAAATACATGTAAATATTTAATGTCATTGTGTGATTTAAAATGGAAATAAAAATATATTTTCTTTAAGGACATTTTCTGTAATTAAAATTATTCATTTGTAGTAAAACTTTTGAAATCAAACTAAATATTCTCTGTATTGAGTCATATTCATGTTGTGTTTTTATGATATTTTTGTTTTTTGCATTTGAAGACATTTTAGAATTTCTTTGAATTATTACCTTTTTTGGTTAGTAGTTCATTGTTTATTCATACTTTTCATAGAAACGTGCAATTTTTTGTTATTATTGCTGTTGTGGCTTATTTTTGTCTTATCTGAGTGTTTGTTTTGATATAAATATAATGTTAAGGTCATTAATATTTCCTGTAATCATTTGTCAAATATAAACAATATTCCGGAATTCGTATTTGATTACTCGATGATAAGATAAAAAAAACTGTTGAGCAAATATTGTTTGTTTTCTGTTTCGTTTGTCATGTGAAAATTATTATTTTCAAATGAGTTTTTAAATTGTTTTGGAAATTCAAAATATTTAAAGATAAAGCGAAGGTATTTTATTTTGAGAAAAATATTTGAAGGATGTACTTCAAATGAGTGAGTACATTGTCAAAAATATAGCAAGAAAAGAAATATCGAATGAGAATTTCTTTGATATCTGTGTCTGCTGTGTTACATTGCAAAAATAGAAAGTTTAGTTAACGCTGGTGACTACTTAACAAAACTTAAAAAAATACTTAAAATTTGGGTTTTCCTTATGCAGACATACCAAAAAATGGACCGACATGGTGTATTTTTAAACCGATTATTGGTCCAAATCTCTCTATAAATTGTCAAAGCTCTACGGTCAATGTTATATAAAAGTTTTTGTGGTTTTTATCTACAAACCGAGTACTACCAAATCTAATTGAAATTTTGGACATCACGGACCGGCTATTGGACAGTAATATTATAAAAAAATTGCAGCGACTCCAACACCTACCGCTTTGCTGTGTCGGTCCCAACATGTGCGCTTCTTCGCTGTTTTAAAGTTATGCGCGAATTTGTATATAATTATGACCTGACAGACTACAAAATCAGAAAAATCTCTTGTCTTGTCTATCCCTGACTCAACGCAAAATTTTGTGAGCTTTGCGTCATTATTGAGACCTGTAGCGTAATTGCAAATGAAAATGGACAGACGGACACACATAGCTAAATTGACCCAGTTCGGCGAGATAGGAAGATAAATATGTAAAATCTTGGGTCTAGAACCAATATTTCGAGCATTGCGGCATCACCTAACCTTTGGCGGATTAGGTTGGTATTTCCGCCACCACCATTTAGACTTTTATATAAAATGAGAAATTCAAAACCGGCATTCGGACATAATCTCCGTGGTCATAATCTCCATTGCAATTATGAGGATTACGACCGATCATAATCCCCATAATAAAGTCAGAGTATGGCCGATTGTTGTGGGGATTACTTACAAAAATTATTAAATGTAGTAAATTTGTGTTCGCGTTAGCCGGTGCCGGACATACCCAGAAGAGAAAGTCTTTGGACATATCCATTATTATGGGGGTAATATCGCTATTTTGTGGGGTTTATGACCATATTTCTTGGACATAATCCCCATTCCATTATGGGGGTTCGGTCACAATCCCCAGAAAGTTTCGGACTCAATTCCTATTATAATGGGATTATTATAGGAATTGCAAACAAATTTATATTTTCTCCACTGGGTATGTCCTGCACCTAAATTTCATAATTTTTGCAAGTAGACTTTTTTCCTGAGTATGTCCCGCACTGGCTACCGTGAATCAAAGATTTCTAAAATTAATTATTTTTGTAAGTAGACCACACAGCAAACGGTCATACTCCCCATGGGAAATGTGTTCGTTTCGGAAGCAGTTATAACCAAAAACAAACTGGACACAATCCCCATAATTGCAATTGTGGGATTATGCCCGTGTGGATTTTGTTCGGACACCGACACGGCACCTCCAAAACCAAGGGGGCAATCATTTAAAAAAAAAACAAATTTTCTTTTTAGAAACATAAACAAATTTTCGACAGTAGATCATTAGGGGAAATAAGCTTTTACTCCTAGACGAAAAAAGTAAATGAACTGATATAAAAACTGGATTGTCTGGTTAATGCCCTCAGTCATATGACTACATTTGATAGGCTAAAACGTGTCTTATCGAAATAACAGTTTTGACCTTAGATCTCTTTGGACCAAATCCGCTTCAGGACATTTAGAGTCGATCTAGATCCGATTTGATCCCAACTTGGTACATCCGATTTGATCAAAGCTTGGTACATCGTAATATTTTTGTCAAACTTAGAACGAGTTCGGATATGGATAATATTGGCCCACTCCTTCTTGTACCTCCCCCACAAACGGTGAAAATTTTCAGAAAATAATTTACCCTTTTACAAGAAAATATCATCTAATTTTGCATAAACTCTGCAAATCACAATATTTAACAGTGCTAGGACAGACGCGAAAATGGACGATATCGGCTCACTCCATCATCTACCTCCCCCACAAAGGGTTAAAATTTTAAATAATTATAGCTCTATTAAAATGCGAAATATGCATCCGATTCTCTTCAAATTTCTCACATTCCAATGTCTCTATCAATACAAGATTATGCGTGAATGTGACAACTCCTATGAATCGGACAACTCCTTTCGGTACCTCCCCCACAACTGGTCAACATTTTAAATAATTATAACTCTTTTAAAATGCGAAATTTGCATCCCATTCTCTTCAAATTCCTCACATCCCAATATAACTATCAACACAAACAGTCGATGTAAACAGATTTCTGTTTCGGGTAATTTCCTGGAAATTGATTTTCTTGTAAACCTTGTGCCGACATTGATGTAAATAGTTTTACATTTCCCAAGACCATCTAAATGCTGGAAAAAATATATACTTCTTTGGCACCATCAATTTTTTAATGAATGTTTGTTTTCCATTGAAAATGTTTTCGTTTTATGCCCCCAAAAATTACATCCAAGAAGATTTTAATGATCTGAGTTATAGTCAAATCGGTTGGATACTTGGGTAGAATCCTTGGAAATATCAAATATTAGAAAGTATCTCTAAACTACTTGGGTAGAATCCTTGGAAATATCAAATATTAGAAAGTATCTCTAAAGGGGAACCACCGATGTCTAGGTAATTAGCCCTTTTTGAATGCAAAATACCACTTTGGTGCCATGAGGAGAAAAATGTCTTTTTATGTACCTAAAAAAAACGCCAACTCCCTCGGCGTGGAAAATAAAAGCAACATCATATTTATTAATATTATAGAGTTATTTTAAATGCTGGCTTAAATTCTGATATTTCAAAATATCAGGTTTCATCCTACTGATGACTCTAAAATTGCAAATCCATTATACATAATATGTATTTTGATTTCAACGTGAATCCGATTTTCTTTGACGAACGTTAAATGAAGGCAATCCCTCTATTCTAGATTCAAGATCAAGTTCATATAATCTACGATAAATATTTCAAGATGTTACAAAGGGAATGACAAAATTAACACCAAAATTACCACCCTATGGTATAGCATAATTCTATCTGTTCGGTGAAATTTCCGCAACACTTAACAATTTTATAATTATGTAGTTAATTCCGATTTAATTAAATCAAGTATGCGGAAAAGCCCAGAGGGAATAGACTGCTTTGTTCCATAATTCTCAACATTTTGCATAGTTTTGTTTTCAACAATAATTTCCATCTGACACGAAATCAAAAAGATAATGCATTTTAATGTGATTTTTTTTTTTTTTTTTTTTTGAGTTTCATATTATGATTTTTATGAATCGCGCATTGTTTTATAATTGCTACAATTAATTTCTGACTATTGTGGGGTTTGTTTAAAGCTTTTGTTAGCATTTTATCGTCATAGATAAATCACATTGTTATTAACCAGTAAATCTTTATGGTGGAATGATTTAACTGAACGTTAAGAATTTCTATTGTATCTGAAAGTTTTCTTTTCCCAAATTTATTGGAATTAATTTTTAATCGTGGGATTTTTTTAATCGTACCTGTGCAAAGTGTTGGTTACATAATTAATCCATTCATTGTGGAAACATTTGCAATCGATTTTTTATCAAACGTTTCCCGCCCACAAATGTAGACCTGTCGATTTCTTCAATAAAAATGCATATGACTGAAAGTGGTACCTTATGGTACGATTGGGTTCGTCAGCGTTCTGAGTTTGATTTTACCGAAAGTACATATGACATAGAGGTACCGCATGGTACCGTCACAGGGATTGAGTTGAGATACTTCCTCAAAGTGTTAAATAACCTACGACATACATTTAATACTTAAATCTTAAACAATCTTTTATTTTGTCTTTAATATGGACAAATAGTTCGAGTACCGCTCATTTCACGTCCTTTCAATACATAGAACCAATTTAAATCCTTATACTTAGATCAATAAAAAAAGACCTCAACTTCAGTTGAACACCTTGGGTCTAAATAACTTAAACTATTTATTGTGACTGAAAGGGCAGAGGTCTTTTTTATACCCTCCACCATACATAGTATTGAGGGTATTTTAAGTTCATCATTCCGTTTGAAACTCATCGAAATAATAATTTTAGACCCAAGAAAGTACAGCGATAAATTCTTAGACTTAGATTTAGATTTAGCCCTATCCGTCCGTCCGTCTGCGGTAATCACGCTACAGTTAAAACGAATTAAGATAGGAAGCTAAAATTTTGCGTAGATCTGTCTTTTGTCTACAGGCAGGTGAAATTCAAAGATGGGCCATATCGGTCCACGATGTCGTATAGCCCCCATATAACGGTACCCCCGATATTGGGTATTTTGATGATTGTAGCCACAACGGAATTGTCTGAAAATTCACACAAGGAGTACTTTGCGAGTAATTTATCGCCTGGAAGAGAATTGTCTATATAGATCCTCAATGTCGTATATACCCCATATATAACGGCACCTTCCGATATTCGGTATTTTTAGGATTTTAGCCACATTTTTCAATGGAATTGTCTGAAAAAACACACAAGGAGTTCCTTGTAAGTACTTTATCCCCTGGAAGAGAATTATCTATATAGGACCACGAAATCGTATAGCAACCATTTAACGGTACCCCCCGATATTCGGTATTTAGATGACTTTAGCCTCATTTTTCAACGGAATTGTCTGAAAATTCACACAAGAAGTTCCGTGTGAGTATTTCATCCCCTAGAAGAGAATTGTTTATATAGGTCCCCATATAACGGCACCTTCCGATATTAGGTTTTTTTTTATGATTTTCGCCACATTTTCTAATGGAATTGTCTGAAAATCCACACAAGGAGTTCCTTGTGAGTACTTTATCCCCTGGAAGAGAATTATCTATATAGGTCCACGATATCGTATATCCCCCATATAACGGTACCCTCCCCCCCAATATTCGGTATTTTGATGATTTCAGCCACATTTTTTAATGGAATTGTCTGAAATTGCACACAAGGAGTTCTGTGTGGGTAGTTTATCCCCTGAATTTCCCATATAGGTCCACAATATCGTATATCTCCCATATATCGGCACCTTCTGATATTCGGTATTTTTAAGATTTTAGCCGAATTTTTAATGGATTTTAATTTTTTAGAAATTTCCTAATTCGTCCCTAATGGTGGAGGTTATTCAAAGTTCGGCTCAGCCGAACTTACTGCTTTTTTACTTGTTATACCCTCAACCATAGTATGGAGGGTATATTAAGTTTGTCATTCCGTTTGTAACACCTTGAAATATACATTTTAGACCCCACAAAGTATATTATTGATCAGCATAAAATTCTATATTGATTTAGCGATGTCCGCCCGTCTGTGAAAATCACTCTAGCTTCCGAAAGAAATAAAGAAGGTTGATAAAATTTTACACAAATTTATATCATGTCTGCAGAACTTTTGGTATTGAAAAATGGCCATAGAGGTCCATATAATGGTTCCTCCCTATTTTCGGTACTTGGGAAATTTAAACAACATTATTCACCGGAAATGTTTCAAATTTGTTATTTGAGGTTCGTAATGGACACTACAGCATATGACAGAAAATTTTGTGTCACTTCATATAGCCCTCATATAACGGTATTTTTTTGACAAAATCTTCATAATTTTTTTACTTTATCCTTTGGTGATGGCAAC
This sequence comes from Musca domestica, assembly GCF_030504385.1. NCBI lineage: Eukaryota > Metazoa > Arthropoda > Insecta > Diptera > Muscidae > Musca > Musca domestica. The sequence goes on along the minus strand of NW_026712238.1, from coordinate 1,863,689 downwards.
TGGAGTTTATATTCCATTTGTTTTTGTTGTCATTTTCAAGGAATTTTTACGACTTGCCTTTGAAAATTGCACGTTCTATTACAAAATAAACAGAAGAAAAGAATAATTCAAAATTATTTTGATATTGTTTATTTGCTATAAGTTTAATTTGCATTAATTAATTGTTTAACTAATATTTTTTTATTTCTTTCTTAATTTTTTTCTTTTTGAGAACATTAAACACTTTTTAAGTTCTTGGCAGTTATAATGCTTTCCATTTTCTTTAAATATTTCTTTTATCGTTTATTTATATCTAAACCACGAAGATAATACCATTTATACCATTCTCTAAAAAAAGCTATGGTTTTTTATATATAATATAGACAAAAGAAATAAAAATAATTATATATTAAAATTAAAATATATATATGTATTTATTTCTTGTTTTCTAAAATATATTTATATGGAATATTATTATTTTCTTAAGGAATATTGATATTGTATGTGAAAGTGAAAATCTAATATTTATAGAAGAACTTAACAATTAATAATAAAAATAAATGATAATAAGTTCTTTGCATATAATCACAATAAAATGTTATTATTATTTTTTTAGATGGTATTGTATTTTCGTTCAGTTTTCTTGCGTGGTTAGATTGACATTTTTTCTTTTAATTTATATTAATTTCTTATAAATTTAACTCAGCAGTCTGTTTAGACTTGGATTTTTTTTTTGTTCCTTCTGTGCATCACATTTTAGATTTTTTTTTCTTCAAAAATACTTTTTGTTGCTGTTGTTTTAAATTAAATTAAAGTTTAAGGTTAAAAACTAATGAGTGAAGGATCCATAATGACCTGCATATGGTCTTGAGTGGTAATAAACTCAAGCCCGAATCTTGCCATTATGGTTCCTCAAAATAGCATGTGTTTTGGTTATGAAATAATAAAGATGAGAATTGAAAAGAAATTTTAGATTTTGTTTTTGTTTTTATAATTTTTTATTTAGAAAATTCTTAATTTAGGAGGAGCAAAAACTTAAACCAAAAAATAGTATTTAGTATTGTATATATAATGAGATCAAAAATTCTATGAATAAATTCTATTCGAAAAATTAGTAATAGGAAAATTGCAAACAATTTTGTTTTGTATTTTTTTTTCTTTTTGTTATCTTTAATTTTTTTGTTTTTGTATTTCTAAATATCACAACTAAGTCCATGGAGTTTTCAGTTTTCTTTTTTTTTTCCTTATGTGTGTGTGGGTATGTATATGAGTGGTGATATTTTTTTGTAGGTTATATTAATTTTTAACCTTAAACTTAAAATTTAGCTTAGTTTTCTATTCACACATTTAGAATACATTTTCATTTTCCAATAAATGCTGCTCGCAAGCAGTTTTTTTTTTTGTTAATTTTTATTTCATTTTCTTTGACTTTCAAAGCCTTTCATTGTGGTTTTTTTGTTTTGTTTTCCAGCTTGGGTTTTTCTTGCTGTCATTTTTCGTGGTAAGTACATTTCTGTTTCTTTTTCCTTCTCTCAATTTTGTTTAACACACCGCATACACATTTAGGTGTTTTTTTTCTTTTGTCTACCAAAAACAAATCCAAAACTTATTCATTTCTAATTCACAATCTATCATAGGGTTTTTCGTTTTTTGATAAATTTACAGACTGCTGCTTTAATTGTTTGCTATTTAAACTTAATTATTTCTCTTTTTCTCTGTATTAATAATTATAAGAATTTATTTTGCTTAAATATATATTTCTTAAAAATTTGTTTTAACTAATTTTCAATTTCATATTTTCTTTTTTTTTTCTTTAATTTTCTGTTAATTTAATTATTAATAAACTACTAAGTTAATTGATAAAAATATCTACGTTGTTGTTGTTGATTTTGATGTTGTAGTTTTATTTATTTAATGTATTTTATGAATGTTTGTCGTCATTTGGATGGTAGTGGTTTGGGTCATGTTATGATTTTGTAAATTTATTTGAAACTTTGTGAGTTTTGTTAAATGAAAAAAAAAAAAAAAACAAACGAAACGAAATAATGAAATGGCATGGCTTGAGTTTTGAAATAAACAAAATAGTTCGACCGGGGCGAACTTGTTATACCTTGTGCCATTTGGAAAATAAGAATGGGGGCTATAGAAGAACGTTGACCTGATATAGAAATTGTTCGGCTACGGGAGAAAACCCATTTAAGAAATCCAAATACCGAATTGAAATTTCTCGGCTACAGGAGCAAAACTCTTTACAAAATCCAAAAACCGAATTTTAAGTAATTCCATTAGAAAATGTTTAAATTGTCGGGAAGTACCTTTATATGGGGGCTATACGAAAACATGGACCTGTGAATTGTGAATTCTAATTCTGAAGTACAGATTTTTAAAATTTTTCCGTTAGAAAAGGTGGCTGAAATCAAAAATAGCGAATTTTGGAGGCACTATTAAATATGGGCTATGCGAAAAATTAGACCTATAGAGACAATATTCTGCCACAGGAAATATAACCAGTTATGAAGTCTAAGTACCGAATTTCAAATTATTCCGTTAGAAAATTTGGCTTAAATTGTCTAAATAGCGTATATCGGGAGGTACAATTATATGGGGAATATATGAAAACGTGGACCTGTATAGACAATGTTCTGCCACAGGAAGTAGTATCCATTATGAACTCTTAATTCCAGATTTGAAACTATTGCGTTAGAAACTGTGGCTAAAATCTTCAAAATACCGAATAGGGGAATGTTCTGTTATATATGGGGGCTATTGGAAAACGTGTACGTCAACCTACTTCATTTCATTCGGAAGCTAGAGTGATTTCCACAGTCGAACGGACAAAGAATTTTATGCTGGGGGATCTAAAATGTATATTTCGGGATGTTACAAACGGAATGGCAAGCTTAATATACTCTCCATCCTATGTACGATGGAGGGTATAAAAAGAGAATGCAATATCCAAGAAATTATGGTATTTTTATTATACCCTATAACACTACTTATTGGGGGTATTATAAGTTTGATTGGGTCAAAAATAATGTCAAACCTCGAAATATTGATCCCGGAAACTATATATTGATCTTCCTATCACGCCGAGCTGAGACGATCTAGCTATGTATGTCCGCCTGTCCATGTTAATTTGTAATCACGTACAGGTCGCAATTATGACCCGATCCTCACGAAATCGAAAATGGAGGTGGAGTTAAGGTCAGACTAGAAGCTTATTGGCCTTGGAGATGGTCTCAAAATATATTGGGTGTTGAAATGGACCAAAACTTAGCAGCTGCTCTACAGGCCATAATTATAGACCAATCGACGACGGAGTCAGAGGTAGAAGCCTACCAATTTGGATGGTAATCGGACAATATTTAGCGGGCGAAATAGACCCTAACTGTAATGTAAGAAAATACGGGAATTTCCAATTAGCCTCGAAACCTATCGACACGAATTTTTGCATGAGGACAGGGCAGAGATCCAGCATTTTGGATAAACATTGGATTATATTAAGCGGTAAAATGGACCACACCTTTCGTGTGAAATTGTTATGAATGCCTATCAGCACGACAGAGAACGTATATATAGGGAAAGTTACCTCGGTCAAAAAAACAAACGTAACATTTGCGCGGGGCTGAATGGCATTATTTCGAAAACGAAATCTGACAAAATGGATTTTGACCTAAGAGGGCTTTTAACATACTATAGTGTTGTAGGGTATCACATGGTCGGCCTGCACGACTATAGCGTTTGTATAAAACATTTTCATTCGTCTAATCCCATAAACTTTTAAAACCCTTAATTAGGAATTCGATTACGGCTCAAAAAGTGTGGGAGAAAAGGTATATTAACTGGCAGCAAGCTTAAAAAAATTAGACCGGGATAGGAACTATTAAAATACCTTAATTGTTTTTCTACGTTTTAGAATTCGATTAAAATAAACAGGTCATACCGACATATATTTAGTGAGCTATGAACATCTCTGGAGTTACTTAAATGGATGATTTAGATTTTCCGCGTTTGTAATGGAACAACTTCTTCCCAGGAAGAGCAATAGGGTCCGTAAATGTGGGAAAATAGCATATCAATCGAAAACAACCTTAATGGTATTTAGAGAAAAGTAAAATTTTCAAATTACCTAAGTCCTGACAGTTACATGAGAAGCAGGACATACATATACATATTTTTTCGAATAACTTAAACAGATGGTTCAGATTTCAAGCCTTTGTTATAAAAGATCTTAATAGAGAATTCAAATGAAAGTGAAGATCTTAATTTACCAATTATTTGTCACCTAATGTTGAGCTAATGATATGAACGTGTGTGTTTTTAAAACTAGTTTGAATACTGTTTTAGATCTTGATGGATGATTGATTGATGGAATGAATTGAAACTCCGTGCACTGTGTTCTCTTTACATTCAACAAAACTCACAACAAACCAAGCTAACTAACACGCTATAAAATTATGACCAACTAGTAGTATAAGAGTTTTTACATTTATTTAAAATCTAAAGAAACACATATAGAAAGTCTATAAATTTTCATGAAACGTAAAATAGAAACATTATTCTTTGAATGATGGTTTCGATCATTTATGTTTTATATATGATGAAGAAGAATAGGACAAAGCGAGTATTTCGTGTAATGCGTTGTGGTGGTGGTGATGGTGTTAATACAAACTCAGATTTTAATATATTTAAAACTTTTAACCATTTTTGAAGGTTGGGGTGTTGGAAAAACGCAAAAACGGCCAAGTTTTAATGGAGGAAATTCCGGCTTTAAAGCATAACTCTTAACGTTGTTTAGCATGAAATTGCTCAATATGAAACGATTGTGTATGCCTTAAGCGTTTTCGTTCTCAATTGTTATTTTTGCAGGCGAGTTCTGAAGAAGAAATGTATGTACGGGTGTTGTTGTTTTTTGTTGGTCCAAACAAGAATTATATGAGGAAACAGTTGGAAATTTTCAAGTGTTTGAATTTTGAATTTTTTTCCAATATTGTGTTTTCGTGCTCTATGCGGGGGGAGATCTAGAGACAGAGAGTTTGTGATTTTCAAAACAAAATAATTTTATCTGGATAAAATTGGTTTATGTGTTTTTCTTTCTATTCAATTGGTGTTGTCCTACATTTGGTGGGTCAATGATTTTGATGGGTGGTCAATGTTTTTTGATTGGCATGTGGACAAGTGTAAATTTTTTGTTATTTACATAGGATACATTAACAAATTAATTATTATAATTGTTTACACATTTTGCATAATTAATTTTATAATTATCTAGCACTCACTGCATGTAGTATGGAACAGTGAACAATTCTTTTTTTCAATTATAACATTGCTGGAGAAAGGAAATAATAAGGAATATTGTTGTGGAAGATAATTGGAATATTTCATCAATGGAATATTTCATTTAAAAATTGTCATATCTACATATGTATATTGTGTCGTGAGACTTATGTGCATTTTTTTAAAACTTTTTTGAATTATTAAAGAAAAACCATTTAGAATTGAAATCGATGCTATCCAAGGACAATTGGAAAATTAACCAGTAAATAAAGATTCTAAGTCGAGCATGGCCGACTTTATAATACCCTACACCACTTTACATATTTAGTAGAGCTTCACATAACAAATAAAAGTTGTTATGGGGAATTTGTGAGAATTAAATTATACATGGAAGCTATACACAAATCTGAACAGATCTCGATAAAATTTAGCAAAGGTATTTCTGAGCTGTATTTGATATATTTCCCCGAATATCGTTGTTACGGATTGCATATTAGATGAAAAATATATATGGGAGCTAAAGCTATATATGAGCCGATTCCGATCAAATTTGATATACTTATTTTCAGGCCTAATTTTTTCTGAACCGATTTTCATAATATTTAGCAAAGGTATTTCTGAGCTGTATTTTATATATTTCCCCAAATATCGTTGTTACAGAGTGCATATTACGGCTACGGATGACAAAAATAACAAATCGGATGGACAATATATATGGGAGCTATAGCTACGTCTGAACCAATTTCGCTCAAATTTGGTATACTTATTTTCAAGCCTAATTTGGTCGTATGTGAAAAATGTTATACTACTTGGGCAGATATTACAAGTTTGGCGCACATTTATAGGCAAATCGGATGAAGATTTTCATGAGAGCTATATCCAATCTGAACCGATTTTCATAAAATTTAGCAAAACGCCCAAATATCGTTGTTACAGAGGGCATATTACGGTTACGGACGACAAAAATAACAAATCGGATGAAGAATATATGTGGGAGCTATAGCTATATCTGAGTCGATTTCGATAAAATTTGTTATACATTTTCAGGCCTAATTTGGTGGTATGAGCAAAATTTTATACTATTTGGGCTAATATTACACGTCTGGTGCACAATAAAAGGCAAATTGTACGAAGATATATATGAGACCTACATCTAATTTTTGGCCGATTATCTCCGATTTCAATAGGGTTCGTCCTTGGGTCAAATAAATGACTTGTGAAAAATTTCAGCTGTACTTTGTTTACAAGGATACATGGACAGACGGACGGACGGACATGCATAAATCGACTCAGACTCTATGCAGATAATCAGAAGCAACTATGGGTCTATCTCGTTTCCTTTTGCCTGTTACAAGCAAATGCACAAAGATATAATACCCTGACCACCTTGTGGTATAAAAAATATTCACATATCAATCCTTTATTAAGGGAAGTTTTTCATTTGATTGTCTGAATAAAAACTTGTTCAGAAAATATTGACTAATTGCCAGAATATTCCATAGATATAGACCTCTAAGTTCAAGGTCTACATAAGGTGGGTATATAGCCTACATAAGATGGGCCAAGAAGGCAACTGTTGACAACAAACTTTTTTTTTAAATTTCAATCACAATTATGATTTTGGCAGCAAACTTGGTTATCAGATGGTCTTGCTGTCCGACCATATGCAGGCCTTGATCGTTTAATTATCAGCAAAAATTCTAAAAATCTGCATTTGTTTTTTGTTCAAATTTAGCTGTCATTTTCATTAGAAAATATTCCACATTACAAATTTCGATTTACATTCTATATTTTATTGTGTTTTTTATAACTTTCCGCCATTTTTTTTTCCTTCGTGCAATATTTTTCCTTTTTTCTCCTTCAAATTTTGCTGAGCAGCGAAAAAAATTGTTCACTGTTTCACTGAATTTCATATGATTTCTAATTCAATTGAAAAAAAAAAAAACATATAACTACATACTTATAATAATAATCATATGCATCTATATAAACTATAAACGCACTTTTGTAAAACCAAATGAAATAAAAAACCAAAACATTACATATAATGAACTCCTTCAAAAAGCAGGCTGGAAGGCTGACTGGCTGTCGGGCGGCAGAAAGAACGACAATTAAACTTTGCACTGCTTCGAATTTCCATTCATTCTTAGCAACAAAGGCCTAATGTCGTATCAACACTAATTGCTGCTATTGTTGTGTCCAGACACCAAAATAAATAGACCAGTGCTGCTGATTTCTATTTTTTTTCTTTTTTATACCCTACACCACATAGTGGTAAGGGTATTATGTCTTTGTGCATTTGTTTGTAACATGGAGAAGGAAACGAGATAGACCCATAGTTACTTTTGAGAACCTTCATAGAATCACTTTCTGAGTCGATTTATGCATGTCCGTCCGTCTGTCCGTCCGTCCGTCCGTCCGTCCGTCCGTCCGTCCGTCCGTCCGTCCGTCCGTCCGTCCGTCCGTCTGTCCATGTATTCTTGTGAACAAAATGCAGGTCGCATTTATTATCCGATTGAGATGAAATTTTCCAAACAATATTTTTTTGGCCCAAGGACGAACCCTATTGAAATTGGTGAGAATCGGATCAAATTTAGATATAGCTCCCATATATATCTTCATCCGATTTCGGGTTAAATGAGCACCAAATGTCCACTATCAGTCCAAATTACCTGAATTTTGGCACACCCAACCGGGTTCGGCCTAGAAGCAAGTATATCAAATTTGGAGAAAATCGGTTCAGATATAGCTATAGCTCCCATATATATCTTTCATCCGATTTGATCTTTAAGTCCCTCACATTCCTACTATGCACTCCACAACCGTGATATTTGGTACCAGGTATTAGGTGGAGCACAGAAATAGCTGTTTTAAATTTTATCGAAATCGGTTCAGATTTGGATATAGCTCCCATATATATCTTCATCCGATTTCGGGTTAATTGACCACCAAATGGCCAATATCAGCCCAAATGGCCCGAATTTTGGCACATGTGACCGAGATTAGCCTTAAAGTAAATACAACAAATTTGGAGAAAATCGGTTCAGATTTGGATATAGCTCCCATATATATCTTCATCCGATTTCGGGTTAATTGTGCTCCAAATGGCCGATATAAGCCCAAATGGACTGAATTTTAGTACATCGGACCAAATTCAGCCTAGAAGCAAGTATATCAAATTTAGTGAAAATCGGTTCAGATATAGATATAGCAAGCATATATATGTTTCATCCGATTTAGTGTTTTAGTCCCTTACATTCGTAATGTTCACTCCACAACCGTGATATTTGGTACCAGATATAAGGTACAGCCCAGAAATAGCTGTTTGTAATGTTATCGAAATCGGTTCAGATTTGGATATAGCTCCCATATATATCTTCATCCGATTTCGGGTTAATTGTGCATCAAATGGCCGATATAAGTCCAAATGGACTGAATTTTAGTACATCGGACCAAATTCAGCCTAGAAGCAAGTATATCAAATTTAGTGAAAATCGGTTCAAATACAGATATAGCAACCATATATATGTTTCATCCGATTTAGTGTTTTAGTCCCTTACATTCGTAATGTTCACTCCACAACCGTGATATTTGGTACCAGGTATTAGATGGAGCACAGGAATAGCTGTTTTAAATTTTATCGAAATCGGTTCAGATTTGGATATAGCTCCCATATATATCTTCATCCGATTTCGGGTTATTGACCACCAAATGGCCGTAATAGCATCAATTTTGGCAAATCCGACCGAAACCAGCATAGAAGCAAGTACACCAATTTTAGTAAAAATCGGTTCAGATATAGCTATAGCTCCCATATATATGTTTCATCCGATTTCGTCTTTAAATCCCTCACATTCGTAATATGCACTCCACAGAAATGATATTTGGTACCAGTTATCAGATAAAGCCCAAAAATAGTTGATTTTAATTTTATTAAAATCTGTTCCGATTTGGATATGCCTCCCATATATATCTTCATCCGATTTCGTGTTAATTGTGCATCAAATGGCCAATATCAGCCCAAATGGCATGAATTTTGGCAAATCCGACCGAAACCAGAATATAAGCAAGTACACACATTTTAGTAAAAATCGGTTCAGATATAGATCTAGCTCCGTATATATGTTTCATCCGATTTGCTCTTTAAGTCCCTTACATTCGTAATATACTCTTCACAGGAATGATATTTGGTACCAGATATCAGATAAAGCCCAAAAATAGTCGATTTTGATTTTATAAAAATCTGTTCAGATTTGGATATAGTATAGCATAGCATACTCTTCACAGGAATTATATTTGGTACCAGATATCAGATAAAGCCCAAAAGTAGTCGCTTTTAATTTTCTCAAAATCTGTTCAGATTTGGATATAGCACCCATATGTATCTTCATTCGATTTCGAGTTAATTGTGCAACAAATGGCCAATATCAACCGAAATGGCATGAATTTTGGCATATCTGGCCAAATTCAGCCTAGAAGCAAGGACACCAATTTTAGTAAAAGTCGTTTCAGATATAGCTATAGCTACCAAATATATCTTCATCCGATTTCGGATTAAATGTGCAGCAAATGGCTAATATTGGTACATCAAATTTAGTGAAAATCGGTCGGATACAGCTATAGCTCCTATATATACCTTTCATCCGATTTGTACTTTAAGTCCCTCAAATTCGAAAAATGTACGATACAAGAATAATATTTGGTATCAGATGCAGCCAAGAAATATCTTCTTTTTCCGTTTTACAAATATCGGTTCAGATTTGGATATACCTCCTATATATATATTCATCCAATTTCGTGTTGATTGCGCACCAAATGTCCAATATCAGCCCAAATGTCCTGGGTTTTGGCAAATCTGACCGAATTCAGCCTAGAATCAAATACATCAAACTTGGTGAAAATCGGTTCAGATATAGCTATAGTTCGTAAAATGCACGATAGAATTAGATAGATTTTGTACCAAATATCTCATAGAGCTCTGAAATGCCCTGTATAAACCTTTTTACGAGAGCTCTACTAAATATGCATAGTGGTGTAGGGTATCATATAGTCGGCCCCGCCCGACTTTTGAGCTTTCCTTACTGGTTTTTTGTTCACTTAATTTGCTATCACTCCAGTTGATCAGCCTACTCGCAGTATGATTTATGTAGGTGTATATGTATCTATTATATAGGTATGTACGTTTTTCTTGCTGTGTTTACATTTAAACTATTTACTTGTTGTAACTATTTTTCCGCTGGCGCTTTAATATGTTAAGTTGCTGTTACATTTTCTTTTGCTATATTGTGGTGGATGTTGATGTTGTTGTTGATTTAGAAATGTTGATCATGTAGGTATATGGCGTTGTTGTTGTTTTTAATGAGTTTGTTTTTTATAATACTAAACTCCCAGCCACTATATCTCCCCGAACCAGTGCGCAACATTGCCGGCCGTCGTTTATCACGTCCCATCGTTGTTATTTTGTTTTTGTTTTGTTATTCTTGTTCTTAGTCTTAGCAATAATGTATCTGCATTTCCTTCTTTTGCTGTTGCGTTCATCCATTGCTGCTGTTGCTGATGCTGTTGCTGCTGCCTTCCATACATTTTACAGAACATTCGACATTCGATAAACGTTCACTGCTATCGCTGACGCCATTGTTCAATCCCAACCGTTCTCCTTGATCATATGGGCCAGTTCGATTATATATTTGCCTTCTTTATACTTTTGACTCGACTCGTAGGCATGCTCGTACTTCCAACCCAGCGGAGTTTTACAGCATTCACAGTAAATATCGGCCACGGCGTGTAGGCCGGTTAACAGTACCCTTTCTTCCGTCTGGCCACAGCCGACATTGACCACGGAATTAAAGAGGTATGCTGGTCCTTGACTACCCTGAAATGATTTTGAGATAAGCTCATCGTGTGAGGCCAAATGAGCTCGGCAATGAACACATGAATAGGTCCGATTTGTGGACGGTAAATAGGCTTGAAATGTTTTCACCATTTTTAAGAGAGAAAGAGAGAGGTGTGTTGTTGGTTTGTAGTTTGTTGTAAAGCTGTAAATAAGAAACAAATATTAGATAATTTATGAAAAATTCAAAAAGGTAATGTCAAGAGCAACAAAAATAAGTGACAAACTCGGCGAATGGGGAAAATGTATATCAAATCTTGAAACTTAGGGGGACTTATGACAGAAAGTATGTCAAATCTTCTACATAAAATTGTTGGACCTATAGGGAGTTGTGGAAAAAAGATGTCCAAATCTAATTTCAAGAGCAACCAAAATTAGTGACAAACTCGGCGTATGAGGAGAAAAATAAGGGGATTTACGATTATTATGTCAAATCAGCTACATAAAAAGTGAGTTGTGGAAAAAATATGTCCAAACCCTCAAAGGAATAATCGAACTACTAAATTCACACATTGAGAAAACGCATAACAATAGGGGCCAAATTACAAGTATTTGAAGTTTTCATAGGCCCAAAAGCATGGTTTTAAAAATTCAGTAGGTAAAAGAAGAACTAAATTTTAGCCAGAAACAAGTACATACTTGTATACCCTCAGCCATGTGGCTACAGAGGGCATATATCATTTGATGCGACCAAAACTCGCTTCATCGAAATAACAGTTTTAGGACCTAGGTCTTTTTGGATCAAATCCGTTTCAGGACATTTAGAGTCGATCTAGCAATGTCAGTCCGCCCGTCTATTCTGTCTTCTGCGCACGACAACTGCCAAAGGGAGTATCCGATTTATTCCAAGCTCGTTACATCGTAATATTATTATTAAACTTAGATCGAGTTAGGAGATGGGCAATATCGGTCCACTCCATCCAGTACCTTCCCTACAAAGGGTCAAAATTGTGAATAATTATAACTCTTATTAAATGTGATGTAAGTGTCCGATTGTCTTCAAATTACACACATCATAATATTTTTATTAAAACAAGGTCTGGTGTGAACCACAAGGTCTAGTGTGAACCACTCCTTCTGGTAGCTCCCCCACAAAGGGTCAAAATTTGAATATCCAAAAAGCTCGTAAAACGCGAAATTTGCATCCGATTCCATTCAGACTTGGTACATCTCACACTTGGTACAATCAACACAAAATCTGTTATAAAGATGGTAGAGATCGGATCATTTCTTCTGGTCCCTCCCCACGAAGAGCCAAATTTTGAATAATGAAAACGATTATAAAATCCGAAATAAACATCCAGTTCTCATCAAATTTCATTCATGCCATTATTTTTACTAATACAAGATCTGCTGCGAAGATGGGATATATCGGTCCACTCTTTCTGGTACCTCCCTCAAAACGGGTCAATATTTTGAGTATCCATGAAGCTCCTAAAACACGAATTTAAATCCGATTCCATTCAGACTTGGCAAATCTACATATTTCTATCAGCACCAAATCTGTAATAAAGATGGTAGAGATCGGACAATTTCTTCTGGTTCCTCCCCACGAAGAGCCAAATTTTGAATAACCAAAACGATCATAAAATCCGAAATAAGCATCCGATTCTCATCAAATTTTACACATGCCATTATTTTTACTCGCGCTCCTTCTGGTGCTTCCCCCAAAATGGGTTCAAAATTTTGAAAAACAAAAAACTCGAAATGAGCCTCCAACTCTCTTCAAATTTCACACATCCAAACATTTCTGTTAACGCAAAATCAGTTGTGAAGATAAAAGATGTCTGTCAACCCGTTCTGGTACCTCAACCACAAAGGGTCACAATTTCCAATACTCATATCTGTCATAACATGCTAAATATGTCGGCGATTCAATACAACTTGCTATATCCAAATATTTCCCTTAGTCAAAAATCTGATGTGAATATGTAATTAATCGAAATGGACAATATTGGCCAAGTGCTTCTGAACTTCCCCTATAAAGGGTCAACAGTTAGAATAATTATAACTCAAGGCTGGGGGTATACATCTGTCTGTCCCACATAACGATCTCTCCCTATATTTGGTACATTTTCAATGGAGTTCGCAATGGGTATTACTTCCTGTGACATGCCTTCGTATAGCCCCCAAAAGCGGCTCCTCCCTGCCTTATCCCTTGGAAAATAATTTTCTCCACTAATACACAAACTTTTTTTAATAAAAACAACAATAATGAAATTCAGTCTGACTATTTTGTAACAACAAAAGTCCAGGTGTGTATATTTACTCTTTAAGTATTCTAAAGAATTGAGGTAAATTTTGTTTATTACTACATCCCGATTTTCAATATATTCATGTGTCACTGATAATAATGTTTGCAAAAATTAACAAATTAATATTGATCCGATAATTTTCCAATTTAATTGCAAAAGACTAGTCAAGGTTTTTCTATGCAATAAATCTTTTGGAAAAACATTGTTATTAAGGGTCTTTGATGTACGGCCTAGATAGATTCTTTTTTCAAAAAAAAAAAATATCATTCTAAAAACTATTTTTAGATTTTAAGCAGTAGCTGAATGGTGCGTCAAAAGGTACCGTCATTGTTTTCTATGACCATTACTAAATATGCTTTATGGATTAGAGATGAAGAAAATAGGAAAATGATTCACTTTACATGACTTCAGTTTAATCAGTTTTATAAAAATATCTAATGTATCACCAAATAATAAGCCTTTTTACTGCCCTAGAGTAAGACAAACAGGTAGTCACGACCTCAAAAAAAAAAAACGTTTTTTTATATATAACATGAAGTCATATGATTTATTTAGGGAATATATTTCATTTTAAGTTATAGGCAATAAAGAATCGTTTTTTTTTAAATAATCCGTAAATTGCTATAAATAAATTAGGCAAAATAGATTATACTCTATATTTTTTTGTGGACCACCTTAACTCCTTTTAACACCATGCGGATATTTTGAAACTATAGGATTAAAAAAAAATTATGACAAATTTTAAAAAATATAAATAATATTTTACCTCAAGTCTGATGTTGATCTATTGTCTGTCCACTCAAACAAAAGTCTAATTTCTAAATACTTAATCTTATCAGTTAGGGGAATTAAACTCTTTATGAGTGCTCAACAATAATCAACTTTATAAACATATATACAGATTTCCAATTATAACTTTCTGATGGTTTGCAAATAACTTTTGTGTGAATTTATAATGCTAAGTAATGACGATAATACAATTAAATGCGTTTTCAAATTCTCCACTTCTCTCATTAAATTGCAATTAACAAATAATTTGCACATGGCACATTCCCATTTATCAGTGTAATCGATTATAGTTTTTTTTTTTTTTTTTTTTTTTTTTGTAAAAATTGAAAAATATTTTACAAAGAAAAAGAAGCAAATTAGGACGAACCCGTACCATTCACAATGAGAAATCCATAAACTATTATCAAATTGGTTGAAAAAAGCTACATAAGTTCTCAGACTATGTTGAGATACCATTAAATGTGTGATAAGACCAGATCTACACTTTCTAGAAGCATCAAAATACCATAGCTTGCGTGTAATCTTTAAATTGGGAGTTTTCAAAGCACATTTGTGAGATGAGATTGTCAAATGTGGGTAAAATTTTTCAAATTTAAGTAAAATAAGAAATTGTTCCAAATTTGTAAAAAAATACCGAAAAATGCTAAAAAATCCAAGTAAGTTAAGTAATTGTTATATGGAAGCCATAACAAATATTAGGACTTTTTCAATTATTTTGCAGGTAAAAATTCCACTTTCTGTGATGCCAAAATGTCAAATTACATAATCAAAATATCAAAATTGTGGATAAAATATTTAATATCAGCAGGCATGAGATTCGCCACACTTTATGCCGAAATTAATATATACTCGACCTTATGGAGTTAATAAATAAAAGTAAAGAAACAGAGAAAGATTGTGCTCAAAACGCTGAGCTTTCAATTTCGATACCCAGAAATTATTACACAAATT
The DNA here is from genome assembly GCF_030504385.1 of Musca domestica. Classification (NCBI taxonomy): domain Eukaryota; kingdom Metazoa; phylum Arthropoda; class Insecta; order Diptera; family Muscidae; genus Musca; species Musca domestica. The sequence goes on along the minus strand of NW_026712238.1, from coordinate 1,848,548 downwards.
TCTACATCATCAGCATTTTGGCTACAGAGAGGGGGAATATGTGACTCATTGAAATAACGGCTCTAAATCCCATGTTTCTTCAGACGAAATCCATTTTAGGAAATTTAAGGCAGATTTAGTACCTAGTCCGGAGATGGTCTGAATGTGGCTTGTATAAATCCACTTCTTCAAAGTTGCCTAACATAATTTATTTAAATAAGTAAAAAAAACAGCTAAGCTCGGAAAGGCCGAACTTTTAATACCCTCCAATATTTGGAAGGAACTTCAAAAAATTTCAAAAAAAAAAAAAATCCGAAAACGAGTAGTAGTAGTAGCCTTGCCGAACTTAGCTGTTTTTTTACTTGTTTAACTTTGAAGAAGTGGATTTATACAAACCACATTCAGTCTAGGCCTAGGGAAATGATTTTAAAAGTTATGATCGTTCAAAATTTTGTAGCCATATTGAGGGATTATTTCATTGATTTTCGTGTATTTTTCTTAGTCAGGCATAAATATTAAATGGGTCAAATAACTTCCACATCGTATACTCCTTTCAATTTCTATGAAAACTATTCGAAGACATGGACCTGCTTCCGAAATTTTTTGTCACAGGCTGTAGCACCCATTACGAACTTCCAGTTCCAGTGAATAATGTCGCTAAAATGATTAAAATATCTATTATCGGAGGTACCGTTACATGAGGAATATATGAAAATGTCAACCTGCATACGAAATTTTTTTGTCATAGGCTGTAGTACCCATTACGAACTTTAAATACGAAATTAGTTACAGTTTCGGTGAATAATGTCGCAAAAATTATGAAAATACCGAGTATCGGGAGGTACCGTCATATGGAGGCTATACGAAGACGTTGACCTGCATACGAAATGTTTTGCCATAGGTTGTAGTACCCATCAAGATCTTCCAATACGAAATTTGAAACGATTCCGGTGTATAATGTGGCTGAAATCATTAAAATGCCGACTATCGGAAGGTACCGTTATATGGGGGGCTATACGTATACATGGACCTGCATACGCAATTTTATGTCATAGGCTGTAGTACCCATTACGAATTCTAAATACGAAACTTGCAACAACTCCGGTCAAGAATGTCCCTAAAATCATGAAAATATCGAATATTGGGAGGTATTGTTATATGGAGGCTATACGAAGACGTGGGCCTACCTACGCAATTTTATGTCATATTAGGCTACAATCGTCAAAATACCTAATATCGAGGGGTACAGTTATATGGGGGCTATACGATATCTTGGACCGAAACTGATCTGTGCAAAAATTTAGCTTCCTATCTTTATTTGTTTTGACTCTAGAGTGATTACAACAGATAGAAGGACGGACGGACGTCTAAGAATATTACGCTGATCAAGAATATATATATTTTTATGTCTAAAATTTGTATTTCGATTTCGATAATATACCCTCCATACTATATATGTGCTGGAGGGTATGAAAATTACACCTGATATGATTGGAAATTGGTTTGAAATTGGTATAATTTCCAAATACCGCAAATCAGGATGTACATAAATATTAGGCTGTAGATCAATGTAATGCAAACATTTTTGCCTAACATAATTTATTTGTACTGATTTCCACAGGCAAACGGACGGACGGACTTCATTAAAACGACATAGAATTTTATGCTGTTTACGAATATACGCGTTTTATGGTGTCTCCGAGGAATATTTCGAGGTGTTGCAAACGTAATGTCATCTTATGGTTGAATGTATAAAAATCATACTGAGCAGAGGCTTCAAAATCTTCACGATTAATAGTATTATCGACTTAATAATAGGTCCGAATGAAGATATATGTAGATTAAAACCGAGTTCGAATCATTCAATAGAATTTGATCTCCCTTTGGAAACCCAGAGGTGTATCGTTCCTAGATTGTCAATTGTTCCTCGACTTGAAATTTGAAATGCAAATATCAATATCAGGAAAATATTTAAATCTGCAATCAATATCTTATTGAATTTGCATCTATTCATTTAATTTGGGAAAATCCCCCTCCAAATCCGATATTCAAATTTGTAGCGTTTTTTTGTTCACTTATGTTACTTGTTGCAATAGCATTACCAGACCACCACAACAATAGCATCAGCAGCGGCATTTACTTACTCTTTGTTTGATTTTTTGTTGTTGAATCTTTTTGGGGGCAAAATGCTTCCTCTTTCTTTGTTGGCGGTTTTAAATTTTTGTTTTGCTCTTCTGTGTGTCGTCGTATTGATTGTATACAATTTTCGACAGATTTGTTTACACAAGATGACCGTTTAAAAATTTCGTTTCAATCTAAAAATAACGAGAGAGAGAAAAAAGGCACATTTAATTTAAGGAAAAAAATTCAAATTAACACAAAAATCATGACATTTGAATGAAATTAAAAATAAAAAATAATATTGAAGACAACAGCACTTACTTCAAAGTTCGAATTTTTTTTTTTTTTGAATGTAAATTCACAAAAAAAATCTAGCAACAATTTATTTGTTTAGAAAACACAACACACGCGATAAAGTTGCAGATCGTTTTGAACTACTTTAGTTGTTGTTGTTTTATTTTTTGCCACAAATTGTGGTTGGATTTATTTCTTTAAAAAATAGTCGAGTTTTTGGTTTCTTCGTCGACTACGATTTGTTGCGATTTTTCAAATATTTTTTTGTTGTTTTTATTATTATTTCAATTCACAGCAAAAACAGTCTTCCGCGCAAAAATAATTAGAGCAAAAACCAATCAGTCAGTCACTCAGTTCATTTGCTTGTTTTTTTTTTCTTCTTTTTTTGATTTTTTTATTAAGTTAGGCAGACAGCTGGTGGGCTATCAGCTCTTCTACCACTCTGGAGAAACCACAACTAAACGTTCCAAAGAGTCACACGAGAATGAAATGTTGTTGCATACACCACACGGATGGCTGGCTCGCTAGCTGTTTGTTTGGCTGACTGCACCACGACCGAACGACCGACAGACACAAAGAAAAGATATCCACCAGCAGACAAGGCGGACAGACAGAGAGACCGTAAAATGGATAGACAACAACAACAATTTGTGCGCGGAATGGAGCGCGACGTATTGGGAGTAGATATCAACCAGAATTCGCAGCAAAATCGAATTTTCGTATTCGTTCACAACATTCACTTTGCCGGAAAAACAAGCTGTGACTTTTCGAAAAAAAAAGAAGTCAACCTCGTATACGTTGGAAACCGAAGAAACAGAACTGAAACGCATGCATTTGCAGCAGTGGCAGTATGACGACTATGATGGCAGTATTGGACTGAATCGTCGTAGCTGTTTTGTAAATTGCCTGAGCATTGTGTGACCGTATGAATAACTGACTGGCTGCATGGCTCTCTCTTGCGCGCTCTGTTGTTCCCACCACACAAACAAACAAATAAAGAGCCATGCAAACCCGCGGCGGCGGCAGCAGCGGCAATGACTGTTTGTGTTCAAGCTGTTTTCTTTGAGATTATATTTTTTTTCTTTCGGTTGGAAGGGGGAAAATGCACAACGCTTGGCTGGTTGGTGAATGCAATTGCAAAAGAAAAGGGGATCACGACAACAACAGCTGCTGCTGCTGCTGCTGTTGGAGTCAACAAACAGGCATTGGGGGTATGTATAAACAACAACAACACCTCGCCAACCAACCAAACAGCCATCCAGCGTTTTTTAACAAAGACCAAGGATTCGACAGGAAGAGAGCGGTGGGGCTGCTGTCGCGGTATCAGCGGTCTTGGTGAGGTTGATGGTCGTTCGTAAGGTTAGATACTCCAGAATAACAAAACCAGTCATTAGAATGAATACAAGCAGGCCAGCAAGCGAGCGAGCGAACAAATGTCGTTAATGTTCTTCTCTTCCTTGTCGTCGTCAACAGCTGTTTTTTGTTTAGCACGTTCTTTTTTTTTCAATGGTCTTGTGTATGTGTTTTTTAATTATATTTTATTACGTTTAAATTGTTGCTGATTTTTTTCTGGTTTTTTGTAATTTGGTTTTCTTTATACTTTGATCTGGTAACACATGCACGCACACACACATAGTGTAATTGTGCTAGTCTATCTTTGTTTATTTTGATTACTAATTTTTTACAGTCGAACATGGTTAAGGCACGTAGAGGTTATTTCCAAAGAATAGGATTCAAAATAAAAATGAAATCTTAAAATTATTTCTATGAAAGGTAACCATACATCCTTAGATCTGAAGGAGAACCAATTGTAGTCCAGTAAAAACTGCCGGATTTTTTTTCTTAAATTTATTTCCCTGATTCCGGGAAAGTCATTTTTTATGGGGAACGGTGCCGGATACCAGGAACATTTTTCCCGAAATCCCAGGTCCATGAACCAGATTAGACCCGGATCTATAAGACCTCTGTATATAGTTTGACAGAACAGGGGCACCAAAAGAAAAAAAATTGTATTTAGAAGATAGGTTTGCTCCTTCTTCTGTAATTATGATTTCTATGAAATATATACCGACTTAGATCAGAAAGAGAACCTTTGGAGGAATAACTCTAGGCTAGTAAAAACTCTCGGATTTTTTAAACTTTTTTCCAGAGATAGGTATTTATACCCTGTTTCCTGAAAATAAATTTTTCTTGAGGTAAGGTCCCGGAAACCCGGATATTTGACCCGAAAACCCGTGTCGAAGAACCGAGTTAGACCCAGATCTAAATAATAGAGCCTTTGGAGGAATAACTCTAAAATATCGGATTTTTTACACTTTTTTCCAGAGATAGGTATTAATACCCTGTTTCTTCAAAAGTAATGTCTATTGGGAACGGTCCCAGACACTCGGGTATTTGACCCGAAAATCCGAGTCCACCGAAAATTCAGGTTAGATCCGTATGTAAAAACAGAGATAAACAAATAATATTTGAAAGCTAATGGATCTACCCATCCAACTGGTGGATACGATGAGGTTGTTTAAAACGGTTCGGGAGGTTTACCTAAATTATCGATTTTTTGGAATCGCATTTTTTATAAAAACCTCAAAAAAGGGAAGTTATGGACATCCATATAAATATATACTAAATTATAGATTATTTTTCTCAGGTCAGGAGATTTTAGTTTAACAATTAATTTCGGGAGCCAAAGTTTCTAGATTTGGTACCTTTTGCTTTTATCTATGAATTTCCCCTTCTAAGATGTCCCCACGGGCTTCACGAACAAACGTTTTTTTTTTAATTTGATTCTTTTCAATCGAGTTTTGGGCTTGGGATTTTCCAACACCAGCTATGTAAACCAATGTTTTTACACATTTTATTTCCAAGTTTCGCATTTGAATATTTTAATCGCTTATGACAAAAGTTGCCTTTGCATGTCCACGCCGTCGTATAGTCTCTTATATAACGGCTACATTCGATGATGGAAAAATATGCGTTCAAAATCTTAACAATTCTTAACATAAAAACATACACACAGGGTGAGATGAAAAAACTGCAACCAACTTCAGACTGCTGTCATTTCTAAGCCACTCGTCCGACAGCTGTTAAAATTATTCCAGTAACAGCTCATTACATTGTTTACAAGCATACAAAAGCATTTTGGTGAGAATTTTCCAGAAAAAAGTGAGAAAAGTTTATCGTGGTTATCGTTGGAGCACTCCAGCATTTAAATGTGAATAAATCTTTTGTGTCTCGTACCATCGGTCGTTACAGTGATACTGGTAGCGTAGCACGACGTCATAGAAGTGGACGGAAGCAACATCAGCAGAAATGGTTCGAAAAGTAAAGAAGCAACTTGACCGAAACCCGCGTCGCAGCGGCCGAAAAATGGCTCGTGAGCTGAACATATCGCAATATTCCATTCGGCAAATATTGAAAAATGAGCTCGGGGTAAAGTCATTGAACTTCCAAAATGTGCAAGAACACACCACAACAGAAAGAAAATAGACTTAAAAGAGCTGAAGAGTTTCTTCGCTTGGCCGAAAGTGGTACACTGACGAATTTGGTTTTCTCCGATGAGAACACATTCCTTGTCCAGCAGTTTGTAAACAAACAAAATGATCGCGTTTACTTGCCAAAGAGGTCAGCTGAAAATGTGCACCTTCGGTTGGCCACCAGAACTCAAGCGCCGGCCATGGTGATGGTGTGGGCCGCCATAACAGCCGATGGTTGCTCTGCGCTCGTGATGATCGACCGTTGCATCAGAATAAATGCCGAATATTATCGCGAAAGCACGCGCTACCCAAAAATGGTTACAAAATTAGGTTCCTCGTTTCATTTCCACTGCACAATGGCTACTAAAATCACCGGATACCAATCCGTTGGACTATTGTGTCTGGAGTATTTCAGAAAGCAAGGTTGGCACTAAAAGAAACCAAAGTGTCGATCACCTCAAGCAAGCGATTCGCCGAGAGTGGGCCAAAATACCGCAGAGCAACATTCGGGCATCGTGTGACGTTTTCATTGGCCGGATGAAGGCCATAAGTCGTGCTAAAGGTGACAAATTCGAACTAATCTAAATTAATTCTAAAATTTGATGGCATTTCCGAAATTTTTGCTCTCATTCAATAAATTTACAAAAAATAAAAATTATGGCGTTTGATTTTTTCTAAAAAAAATATCGAATTCTGATTGTAGGATTTTTTCGATAGAAAAAATTAATAATGTTAATAGGCTCTAAAATTTTTGATAAATAATAGAGTATCACGATCAGACCACTTAATTCTATTAAAAAATCAGAGTCTGAATAGTTTTTTTTTCTATCCAAAAAAAAAAAATTACAAACTTTGAATACTTGTAATGATGAACAAATTATGTTTTCAAAATCTAAACATTTTTACCATAAAAAGAAACCTATCCAACTTTCCTAACCCATTTTCACAGAAAAAGCGTTTAAGCTCAGAGCCTCAGAATCTGAGTACTCTAAGTCCAATGATCTACTCCTACCAGCAAAAAAGTTGAAGCTCGTAAAGAAATCAGAGCCTCACGTTTACATTATTTATTTTTAATGAGACCCTCCGCAGAAAAAACATCCAAGAAAAAAACATCCTCCCATATGGTATTTAATACCCCAGTTAATTGAAATAACCATGTCCAACCGTATTACTCACTATTTTAACAGATGTTGAGGTTGCTTACTAGTACCTTCCCCCTTTTATCGTTGCCTGATATCGCTACTCTCCAACGGCAAATACCTTCACAATTTGTTAATCATTGCTCGCGGCAATCAAAGTGACTTTTGTTTCGCGTCCTGTGTTTCACTCTGTTTTTTTTTTCTATTCCACTCCCTAGATAACAATTATTAAAAAAAAAAAAATAGCTGCACCCACTTGCTAGTTACCTCTTTTTGTTGTATGCGTTTTTGTGTCAAACACAGCCACACTCTGCAATTTCCACTCTCCCACACTCACTCTCACTACACCTTTAATCGATGTCACTTTGTGTTGACGTTGTTGAATATCACTTTAGTTTAGATTGATGCAACTAGACGCTGTCCAGCCAGCCAGACAGACTGTCGCTATTTGCTTTTTGTTTGTTATCTGCTGCTCTCCAGAGCAAAACCGAAAAAAAAGCCACAGCGAACTGTATTTGAGGTTTTTGTTTGGTTTTTTCAAAATGACCAAACAAAGGAAGCAATTTTCCTGTAGAGGTTCTTGTTGTTGTTGTTGATAAACACTTTCCGGTTGATATCCTTCAGCTTTCAATAAATACAACGAGACATGGGAAACATGTAATCACGTATCCTCTTTGTTTTCAAACTACTAAAATTCATTGAAGTTCTTTGTGTCCACTTGGAACTTGTTTACAATTTAGCGCGCTACTCTCCGGCGTGGATAGTTGGAGTGCATTCGCCGACGATAATTGGATTTGGACAAGTCTTAATTATAGTTTGGTTTAATTATCCTTTATTTCAGTACCAACCAACTACAACGTTCTTATTTGACAGGCTATCCAAGCGTCTGCATTTGATGTCTGTCAAAGGTCCAGTTTATTTCCACAAATGAAGAGAACTCATTAGAATCTGAAAGGGAAACAATAACGATTTTGTTAAATTTTAAAAGCTATATAATTTAAATAAATAAAAAAGATGGACAATGTTATATAATAAATTTTGATTCCAAAATAATTGTCTGCATTTTGAAATAATACGATTTATGAGCCCACTTTGATCTCAAAATGTTTTTATTTAGGCGAGGACCTACATTCCCAACTGTAAAAAGAAGATATCAGCTGCTGCCAATGTAACTTTATTCTAAAATCATCAGAAAATGGTAGGAGTCTTGAAAAATAGCTACTAATTCGAATGAGTACAGTAGAACTCCAATTATCCGAATTAATGGGGACCGAAACCCATTCGGATAATCAAATATTCGGATAATCGGATTTTTTTTTTTTTAAAAATTGGCATTGGAGAGAATAAAAGCTACGTTTTGATATTTTTATTGAATTAAATGAAAGAAACATGAAATTTTCACATGTTTCAAATATATACTGGCTAATAAAAACAAACAATGACAGGTGCGCCGTGATTGCAATGCGCTGGAAGTTGTCTTAACTTGCCGTTGTGCCTACACTGACTTCCCCCCGCGAAGTCAAGACTTGACGCGCAAACACTGCCTTGGCGGGGGGAAGAATATAGCGCACTTAGACTTTTTTTGGACAATTTTTTGTGATTCGGATAATTGGAGTTCTACTGTAGTTAGCGCTTTTAGCTGAGATGAAAAACCTGCAATCAACTTCAGGCTGCTGTCATTTCTAAGCCAATCGTCCGACAGCTGTTAAAATTGTTCCAGTGACAGCTCATTATAATGTTTACAATCGTACAAAAGCATTTTAGTGAGAAGTTATTCGTGATGGAATTCAAGCGTGATAGTGTGATTTCTTTGTATTTAGCTGGAAAACCACAAGTGGCTATCGTTAGAGCACTCCAGCATTTAAATGTGAATAAATCTTTTGTGTCTCGTACCATAACTCGTTATCGTGATGCAGGTAGAGTAGCCCGACGTCAAGGAAGTGGACGGAAGAAAACAGAAACATCAGCTGAAATGGTTCAAAAAGTAAAGAAGCGACTTGATCGAAACCCGCGCAGCAGTGGCCGAAAAATGGCTTGTGAGCCGAACATATCGCAATATTCCATTAGGCAAATATTGAAAAATGAGCTCGGGGTAAGGCCATTGAAATTCCAAAAAGTGCAAGAACTTACACCGCAACAGAAAGAAAATAGACTCAAAAGAGCTAAAGAGTTGCTTCGCTTGGCCGAAAGAACTGCCGAATTTGGTTTTTCTCCGATGAGAAAACATTCGTTGTCTTGCAGTTTGTAAACAAACAAAATGATCGTGTTTACTTGTCAAAGAGGTCAGCTAAAAATGTGCACTTTCGGTTGGCCACCAGAACTCAAGCGCCGGCCATGGTGAGGGTGTGGGCCGCCATAACAGCCGATGGTCGGTCTCCGCTCGTATTAATAGACCGTGGCATCAGAATAAATGCCGAAAGTTATCGGGAAAATATTCTGGAGGGTGTATTAAAGCCTTGGGCACGCAAACATTATGGCCGCACTCAACACCAAGAATGATTACAAAATAAGGTTCCTCGCTTCATTTCCAGTGCACATTGGCCACCAAAATCTCCGGATACCAATCCGTTGGACTATTGCGTCTGGAGTATTTTGAAAAGCAAGGTTGCCACTAAAAAATACCGAAGTGTCGATCACCTCAAGCAAGCACTTCGCCGGGAATGCACCAAAATACCGCAGACAAAATTCGGGCAGCGTGTGACGGTGTCATTGGCCGTTTGAAGCCCATAATTCGTGCCAAAGGTGACCAATTCGAACAAATCTATACTTATTCTAAAATTTGATGCTATTTTCGACATTTTTTGCTTTTATTCAATAAAATTAAAAAAAAGATGTAAAAAAATGCCGTTTGACTTTGTTGCAGTTTTCTATCTCACCATGGAGGTGGTTTCGGAAATGTATATATAAGTGTAGTACCAATTTGCACGGTACTATATTTTTACTATTGGGTGAAGGGATAGAGAAAAAATTTGAAATTTGATATTTAGAATTCTGATGAAATCTGTGTTTGGAGGTGGTTTGGAAATGCGTCCTATATTTGGTACAATTGGTGTTTGGCCAACAAATAGTGCTTGAAAATTGGCATAAGGGTCGAAATTCATGTGTAGCCTGGGTATATGCAGGTGGTTTCGGAAATGTGTACCATAATTGTACGAAAAGTACTGAATGAATATTGTGTAAACTGATAGATATAAAATTCCGAAATTTGATATTTAGATTACTGATGGTATCCATATTTGAGATATGGGGGTGGTTTGGAAATGTGTCCTATATTTGTATGTTTTAATATGCATATTGGTACATAGAGAGGCTTCTGCCAAATTGGGCCATCTATTTGTGTCTAATACCGTTTGGATCCCATGGATTTTTACTCTCAGGTCTATCAAATACTTCAAGTGTAGAATCCTAAAGAAACCCTTATTTCAAGTTTGAAAATAGGTGATCTACTGAAATGTTTCGAATCCATCTAACTATCTGTACGAATATTATATTTATAATCCCTTCACTATTATTTATATGTCTATTAAAATTCACATATTTTCCGCACACAATGTGTGACCATTACACCGTGATACGATAATGAGAATTTCGCCTTTTGTTTTTTTTTTATTATTTTTTTCTATTTTGCAAATGCAAAAACCGATTATAATTTCGTTTATACCTAACCTACCTATATACGTATTTTCTTACCTTCTCGTCATTTGTTTGGGTCCCCACCAATTGCGGTGGCGTTGCAGTTCTGTTGTAGTTTTTGTTTCTTTCTTGTTATTATTTCTTTGCGAAAATACGCTGATGTGCAATCTATTTTGCCTTGGCTGCTCCTCTTCCTTCTTTTATAGACAAATACGGTGAAAACCAAACAATGAACTGAAACACTTCACAGTCGTTGGTTCGTTCGTTCGCTCTATCACCGTTGTTGTTGTTGTGTGTTGTTGACTATATACATATATATTGAATTTCCTGAAATATAATGACACAGAAAGACAAAGAGATTACATTTGTCAATATTTGAAAGATAAGCAAAGAAAAAAAACAGGAGAAGAAGGCAAAAAAGGTTTCATTTTTATTTGTTGCTATGATAATTACACTATATTACAAGAACGAAAATGGGGATACAAGGGAAGGAGGTAGCAGTATTTTTGTGTTGGGCAGGATTAGAGGATAAAAATGACAGTAATTTGAGAACTATTCTCAGCACTAGACTTTCTGTTCTTCTCAAACATATACTCGTAGGTGGAAGAATTTTTCAATGAAGTAGCATCTGTTATTACCCTCAAGCGCTATTAAAAACTAGTTGGCATTTCTTAAGCAGTTTAACCGAGAGATTTGATAGTACAGACCCCTCATAAAATGCGAAATGAGCATCCGATTCTTTCCAAACTTGTCACCTCACAATATTTTTAACAATTCTGGATCTGGATCATATTTAATAATTATAACTCTTACAACATACGCATCATGTCACCAATTTTCTGCAAAAATATATATTTTATACCTCCCCACAAACGGTAAAAATAACGCTAAATAATTCACCAATACTTCTTTTAAATGCTTTACATCCTGTAACATAATATCTAGTGTGAATATGGAACTTTTCTTGCAATACTTTTTGTGCCTTCTCCACAAAGGGTCAATATGGGATGGGTATATCCAACCTGTTCTCAAACCGTCTGATACCTTTAAACTTGGTTTAAAATGCCCTATATTTTTCTACCTTCTTTTTTACTTTTTACTCTCTCTTCTCTCACTTTCATTCCCTTTCTTTCACTCTATCACGCTTTCTGAACTCGAGAAAAATTCGCTTGGATTGTGACTTAGGTTAAATTTACATTTGTCTACACGTTACGAAATTTTTTTAAGGAATTTCGTAACCCCTTCAAATGATCTTTTTAGACCCCATAAATATATATTTTCAATCATTTAAACCAATCACGAAAATACTTGCCGATTTGAGGCATTTTTAATATTTCAGATGCAATTTACAAATAAATAGTTTGTTTTTGCATTTGATACCAACACCTCTATCCGAAAAAAGTTCCCCGTTCCCAAGACCCCATACATATGCCCATGCCAATCTATTTTCGGAACTTGGATGACTGAGGCCACATTTGACGATAGAATTATTAAAATTTGGAGTTCACATTAGGTACCAGTTCCTCTCGATAAAAATTGCATATATAGGTTCACGATCTCGTGCAGATTCTATATAAATTGCAACCATTGCATGGTTTTTGTATTGAACTCATTATCGGAACTACCCTACTTTTTGGTAATTTAAGAATTTTAATAATATTTTACAAGTGTATTTTACATTTGAGATAGTGAGCCAGCCAAAAATGTTTCGTTAAAAAAATCATAGCATTCAGAACTAACAACGAAAAACTCCTTATAGAAATTCGAAACGTTTCCACATAAAATGCGGCGACTATAGTTTGCAGTCGCACGTTTTTAATGAAAAATTCATTTCACGTTCTTTACAAATATAATTCGAACAAATCGTTTTATCTCATTCACAAAGCCTGCACTTAATCTGTACGATAGTGTCGGGTGATTATTATGTTTGGCAAGAAAATAAATAGCCACGCCAATAAGACATTGTTCAGCGTGCATTTAATCGCAAAATGACATGGATCCCCAACAGAGATAGTGTTGCCCCAGTGCATTTTATATTATTTTTTTGCAATGTGCATTCAAAACACACACACACACTCCCCATAAACATTGGATGTATAAAATTACACACATAAATACAATAAGATTGTTTATAATTGGATTTGCAGTTTTTTATTTTTTTTTATTATTTGGAGTATATTCAGTCATTCGCCCGTATTAAAATCAATTGATTGGAAAAAAGGAGAAGAGTCAAATGCAAAAAAGTGGAACCACCACCACCATCACAACAAAACCAGACGGCAGCAACAGCAGACGCAACAGCTTTTCAACAGCTTCATTATCAACAATTCACGACATTTTGGTGAAATACTTAAAAAGACAACGTGAGAAGGTGAAGAGAGAGAGAGGAAAGGAGACATTAATGGAAACCATCACTGACAACAAAACTACCATAAAAAGTGGAACAAAGGATTGTAAATAATGCACTATTAACGGTGAACGACAATATTGAGGGGCGAAAGCGTTTACCAATATTTATTATGCTGGTGCGGTCTCATACTTGGGCAATATGGAACCACTAGCGATAGTGCTGGGGTAAAATGAAATGAAAGTGCCATTTATCTTTCAACTGATATAACGTTGAATTGCATATTACTTTTGGTGTAGATAGTGGCATATTTGTATAGGATTATTACCAAATGTTCAAATATAGTATTTATAAATATTGAAATTGTGTCAGCAACAAGTAAAAGAGGCAAAAAAAAAAACATTATAGAGCGGATTTTTCAAGCCTACATCTTTACTTGTTTTTTTTTTTTTTTTTTTTTTTTTTTTTTTGAGAAACTTAAAGCTTAAATAATCTTGAATTTGATCTGGTACCTCCTCCACAAAAGCGTAGATTTTGCGTAAAGATGCCGATGACAGATGCGTATACAAGTCGTTAGACAAAAATTAATATTCGTAACAGTGGATGAGCATGACGGTCTATTGGTGGTATTAAATAGACCTTCATGTGATGAAAATAAATAATTGATTGATTATACCCTCAGCCATATGGCTAGAGAGGGTATATAACATTTGATACAGCCAAAACGTGCCTCTTCGAGATAACGGTTTTAGACCCTAGGTCCATTTCTGGACATTTGGAGTCGATCCGTCTATCTGTCTGTCTGGCTGGTGCGCACGATAACTCACGAAGGGAGTATCCTATTTGATCCAAACTTGGTATATCGTCATATTTTTGTTCGGAGATGGGCAAACCGGTTCACTCCTTCTGGTACCTCCCCATATATTAATATATTTTGCAAATTCTAATATTTGCATCAGTGCTAAGTCAGGTGCGAAAATGGTCAATATCGGTCCACTCCATCAAGTACCTCACAAAGGTTCAAAAATTTGAAAAATTATAACTCTTATAAAATGTGATGTAAGCTTCCGATTGTCTTAATTCACACATCACAATATTTTTGTTAACCCAAGGTCTGGTGTACAGATGGAATGTATCGGTCCACTCCTTCTGGTACCTCCCCCACAAACGATCAAAATGTTGTGTATCCATGATGCTCATTAAACGCGAAATTAACTTAGTACTTCATTCAGACTTGGCTCATCTCAATATTTTTATCGCCACAAAATCTGTTATAAAGATGGTTGTGATTGGACCATTCCTTCTGGTTCCTCTCCCACCAATGTTCAAAGTTGTGAATAACCAACACGATTATAAAATCCGAAATAAGCATCCAATTCTCTTCATATTTCACACATCCCAGTTTTTCTATTATCCCAAGGTCTGGTGTGAAGATGAAATGTATCGATCCACTCCTTCTAGTACCTCCTCCACAGAGGGTCAAAATTGTGGGTATCCATGAAACTCATAAAACGTGAAATTAACATACGATTCTATTCAGACTTGGTACATCTCAATACTTCCATCAAAACAAAAACTGCTATAAAGATGGTAGAGGTCGGAGCATTTCTTTTGGTACTTCTCCCACAAAGGGTCAAAATTTGAATAACCAAAACGATCAAAAAAGCTGAAATAAGCATCCGGATCTCCTCAAGTTTTACACACATTATCTTTACTTACACAAGTTTTGCTGTGGAAATGGGATATATCGGCGCAGTCCTTCTGGTACCACCCCACAAAGGGTTCAAAATTTTAAAAAACCCGAAATAATTATCCATCTCTCCAAATTTCACACCAGAGGGCTGCAATGAGTATGATTGAGTAGGCTTGATCACACACAGTGGAAATACAATCAAACTCAATCAGTCGGTCAGATGCAACATGTTCATTCGAGTTACTCAAGCCAAACGAAAAAGTTGTGATCAAACATGTATTGATCGAATTTTTATGATCGCATTCAAACAGCTCATGTGAGTTATTTGTTTACGAACTTATGTTGAATTGTTCATAACTGGTCGATCATCTATGATGAGTCTGATCGGTTTTATTTATCCTAGTTAAGTGAGTGATTTGATTTGATTAAAACACAAATGTTCGA
This sequence comes from Musca domestica, assembly GCF_030504385.1. NCBI lineage: Eukaryota > Metazoa > Arthropoda > Insecta > Diptera > Muscidae > Musca > Musca domestica. Next base: position 1,833,425 of record NW_026712238.1, on the reverse strand, counting down.
ATTTGAGCGAAATCATGATTGTAATTTTACTAAGGATTTCATAACTAAAAGATGTCCCCATTAAAGAAATTGGTACAAATTATATTTAATAAGCATACAATTTTTCATTTTATTTGTGTTTTTGGTATGCTAGACTTCAGTACCTTATTTAAAAAAAAAAAACAAAATTAAATTTTTTAATAAAGAAACACACCATTGGTATTTAGAAAACTACAAATGTTTAAATATTTTTTTATTTTACAATATTGGTCAAGATTTACCTTCACCTGTGTAGTTTCTACTTGCAATAATTTCGGTCGCACTATCACAATATTCTTCCATTTCAAATAATAAAAAAGTCAAAATAAACTGTCCCAACTTGATTAAATGGTTGAATAAACAATGACGCTGAACTCGATTCAAAGAAGGCAATCACGGTTGTGATTGCTCATTTACATTCATGTGTTCGATCAACTCATGTTGCTGAACACATCAAACCGTCTCGAACGCTCATGTTTGATTGTGAGTGAAGTGATTCAAACTGAGCGTTCGATTCGATCAAAAGCGAAAACGGTCATTTCATTCAGATCAAACTAAACGACTGCATCAACAAAAATCATGTAAGAAACCGAGTATGCTTAAATTTTTGCATACTCGTTGCAGCCCTCTGTTTCACACATCCAAACATTTTTGCTAAGACAAAATCTGTTGTGAAAACGATAGATATCTGCCAAACCCTTCTGGTACCTCAATCACAAAGGGTCACAATTCCCAATACTTATATATGTCATAACTTGCGAAACAAGACAAAACGGACTGATACTTTTTTACTTGCTTTTTCCTTCATTTGCTGTCGCTGAGTCTCCAACTCACAACCTTTTCTAATGGGACACAAACTTTCTATGCAACCCTTACTAATTACTTTGTAATGAAAAAAAGATCTATTGCTTTGAGATTTATTAAGGAAAGCCCAATTGTTTTCAATCTACTAGTAATGTAAAATGCAGTTTGTTTACATTACCTTGTAATGGGTTATACAATCTAAATACTGATACTAACTTATCTTGAATTCAATTTGTCTATAAAATTGATTGATTCACAAGAGAGCTTCAAAACGATGCCCGCATAACATATTTTCCAAGGTCATTTCAATTTCTCAAAAAAGAATAGAAAATATACATATTGATGAAAAAAAAAATAATCATATTAACAACAATCACCATAACTTTGTTGAATTCAATTGTGGCCATAATCGATTGACACATGTTGTTAAGAGGCAATAGAACAGAAAACAAAATCAAATGCATTTAAAATTCATTGGCGATAGTCCACTCCAATCGCAAATGTAACGGACAAAAACGCATGGATGTCAGCGCTATTGTGTAGTTGATATGCTTTCAATGTTCAGAGTGTGATAAATGCTTTTTTTCAAGATTGAATTCATTGATAATTGAAAGCAAAAACAGAACAAAGACAGAACATTATATTCAGCTTTTTTTGCTATGTCGTTTGACAGAAATATGTTTGTTGCATTATTAAACAGTTCAAAGTACATAAATGGAGCGAGGGGGTAGAAACACAAGATCCCGGGGAAAACTATAAACCTGCCACAACAAGATTGACAATCGACTATTGTGGATATCTGATTGAAATTTATGAATATTGAGGGAGATTGACAGCATTAGCCGCCTGTGATCAAGACCGAAATGGCGGATAATTTGAATTGAAGAAACCGTCATAATAGTGACAATGTTTTACCTTTTTGTGCGAGTGTTCAATGTTAATTACATATTACAACAATGAGGGGATGGTGTGATAGAAATTCTAATGATTACGAGTTTTAGATGAATTATTTTTTGTAAATAATATTTCATCTTCATTTCTTTAAAGTGCACCCAATTCGAATTTAAACAATATCCTAAATTTTGTGTTCAGTTAAATGGGACATATACGGGTATTGAATATTTTTCGTGAAGGATTAACCAATACACAGTGAACCTGAAATACCTGATTTAGTTGGAAATTTGGGGCGAAGCTTACACTAAAATACCCATAATCAGGAGGCGCTATATAGGCTATACCTAAACGTAGGCCTATTTTCAATACCATTCATTCATCCTTGGAACAATATCAATGCCTGTGCAAAATTTCAAAGCTATACGTTTTATCGTGAATTCAAAAGATGGGCGAACATATGTGGCTAAGTCCACTAGGATTTTACGCTCATCTTCTAAACCAGTTAAAAATGAGTGACTGACTGACTAATTCATCAACGTCCAGGAGAAACGGCTGAAGCTAGGGTCTTGAAAGTTTTGCATGTGTGTCAATGTTGGTGGGAAGGGGTAATATAAGGCTGGGTTTTTGAAAATTTGGACTAGAATTGTACTAATTGGTTTTAGTAAAATTTGGTTTTAGTAGAATTGGTAGAGTCATGGTACAATGATATCAAGGTAGGGCTATGATAACATATGATTTTAATTTTTTTATTTTCTTGGCTTAATATGTCATCTTTATATGTTTATGTGTGTGTTTTCTTTTCAATAACAAAAAAATTGTCCAGAAAATATTCAAATTCGGGTGTTTTCAAAATGTTTATTTCAACGTATGCATCGACAAAATCTAGAGTTTTTGTAGCGAAATAATATATAGTACATGATTTTGAAAAGAAGTGTTGACCTTTCATTCAGATATCGCATTTTTCAATTATTTATTCAAAATAAATGCAACAAGTTGTTTGATTTTTTATTGTTTTGATACTAATTCTGACATTACAAGCCAAACAGGTAGATCTCTATACTTGCAATTTTTTCAAAGTTGGCCTACCTTCTCTTCATTGTACCATGGGAGTTACGTATAATCATACTACCCCTGATAAAATTGATAAGTTCTTGGAAACAATTAGCCAATAAAACGTGTACAATTATTGCACTGTAAGCATAAGTGAATTTGACATTCTTTAGTTTGACTTTATTTTATTTTTCCAGTTAAAACTGTCTGGAGCTGAGTATACAATTATTTACAAAAGTGTGTTAATCAAATTTCATTTAAAATAAACTTATGCTAACACTGCAATAATTAATTAACAAATAATACCTGTAGAATAAGTAAATTAAAAATGTAAAAGTTAGTCTTAGTTCCATCCTCTTAATCGCAAGTCGACGAATAAATAAATAAAAGAAAGAAAAAAAAAAAAAAAAAAAAAAAAAAAAAAACAATTTTTTTTTTTTAATAAACATAATTAATCAGGTTATCTAATTGGCGCAGTCGGTAGGATCCTTTAGGAATTAAAAAGGATCCAGTGAAACGTACCTAAATTATAAATAATTAAATAAATTCTGCGAATCCTACGGGACCCTCCAGGATTATAAAATAAACATTAGTGCAGTGAATAATTAAAAAAAAAAAAAAAATTAAACACCACTAAAATAAACAATAGTGCAGTGAATAATTCAAAAAATTGAACACCACTAAAATAAACAATAGTGCAGTGAATAATTCAAAAAATTGAACACCACTAAAATAAACAATAGTGCAGTGAACATTTAAGTTAAGTGGACACCACTAGATAAAGGAAGTCAATCCTTTTTTTTTTCTTTTAAAAGTGTATTCGCAAAGGCAAAAAGTCTTCGACAAACGAAGAAGAATGGAGGAACAAGCTCACATCGCATCCGTAAATGTGGCAGAAGAACTAGCCAGAAAGGATCAACAATTGGAACGGTTACGCCAAGCATATCTAGAATTGCAACAGCAAACACAAGAACTACAACAACAACAGCGTAACCCGGTGTTATATGATACACAATCAAATAATGCAAAAGACAACATTTTAAAAACGATAAATCATCTACCCATTTTCACCGGCACCGGAGAAGTAACGGTGAACAGCTTTTTTAGTAGCACTGAGTACTTGCTGTCAACTATACAAGATGAAAATATTAAGAAGGAGGCCATAAGAACAATATTCTATAAAATAATCCAGGGACAAGCTAAAGACGTCATAATAAACATACCCACACCGGACAACTGGCAACTAATCAAGGAGACTTTAAAACTAAGGTATAGACCGAACGTGGAACCACACAATATATATAGGATGATAGCCAACTTAAAAGTAAATTCGGTAAGTGAATTAATAATAGAGTTGCAGAATCTAAAATATAAGGCAGATGAGTTAATAGTTTATTACCGAAATGACCACTATATTGACTTATCAAACGTGGACAGTCTTTTAGTAAATACAGTTAAGGAAATGACACAAGGTACACTGTTAGACAAAATTTACGAAGAAAGAAACATTAATGATATATTAAAAATATTGACAAGAAGGAGATTTGAAGACACATGCATTAGGCCAGAATATAGGAAGTTTAGGACTAAAGACGACGTAACATTTAGACAAAATCGGTCGCAAAATAGGAATAATTTTAATCCGCAGATTAACAGTAATAACCAGGGATATAATCAACGGAATTGGTTAGGACAAAATAATTTTAGGTCGGATATTAGACAAGAACGAAATAATAATGATAATAATAAAACCTATAATAATAATAATAACGATAACTATAATAGGAATAGAAACTTTAATCATTCAGGACAGTATAGAGTCCAACAAAATAACAGTTATAATAATAACTATAATAATAGGAATCAAAATGGAAATTTTAATCATTCAGGACAGTATAGAGTCCAACAAAGTAACTATAATAATATGTCGGGAAATTTCAGAAGGTTTCAGCAACAGGTAGGAAACCCTAGGCCAAATTTCAGCCAAAATCGCTTGAATCAACCTAGGCAAGACCAGCAGGAACCTATGGAAATAGACAATATAGAAGTAGATAATTATCGAGTAGTAGGAAACTCTGAACCAAATTTACATCAGGATAACGGACAAGACCAAAGACAAAATAATTTTTTTCGGAAACAACCTCCGATTGTTTACCTACCATAACCATTACGATTAATAAAAGGAAATATAAAGCTTTGATTGATACAGGCGCAAACTTAAGCCTGATTGACAGTAAGGTAAAAGATTTTGAACGAGTTTTACTAAAACAACCTATAGAATTTAGCACCATAACTAGGAAGGACATAATTAAATTTGAAGTTATAACTGACGCACCTATGGAATTTAACTTACCAAATTATACAAAAATTAAGTGGAAAATGCAAGAGTTAAAAGGAAGAAAGTACAATTTTATTATAGGAGTTGATTTACTAAACCATTTTAACACGATGATAAATTTAATAGACGGACACATAACATTTAATAACAAGATTACAAAATTTTTAATTAATCCATATAAGGATTTGGAAATATGTTCATTGGAAAAACTGGAAGTTGACTTGGACAGAATTCAGTTGAATCATTTAAATGCAGAGGAGCATTTAGAAGTTACGAGAATTTTAAGAAGATTCGACAAAATATTTTTTAAAGAAGGGGACCAATTGACAAGTACAATGACAATAAAACATGAAATAAGAACGACAACAAATGAACAGATAAATTCCAAATTATACAGATATCCGCCACAACATGAAGAAGAAGTACGACGACAGATCAGGGAAATGGAGGAACAGGGCATAATTAGGAAAAGTTGTTCAAGATATTCAAGCCCATTAATAGTAGTACCCAAGAAAATAGATAATTCTGGAGAGCGTAAATATAGATTAGTGGTAGATTATAGGAAGCTTAATGAAGTGACGATCGATGATAAATATCCACTACCGAACATAGATTCAATTTTAGATAAACTAGGACGAGCACAATATTTTACTACCTTGGATCTAGCTAAGGGATACCATCAAATTCTAATAAGAGAACAGGACAGAGAGAAAACAGCTTTTGTGACACCTCACGGATTATATGAATTCATAAGAATGCCGTTTGGGTTAAAAAATGCCCCAGCGACATTCCAACGATTAATGAATGAAACACTAAGAGATTTCATTAATAAAACATGTGTAGTTTATCTGGACGATATACTTATTTTTAGTACTTCTCTTAAGGAACACGTTAAAGCCATAACGGACATTTTCACGGTATTGGAACGGGCAAATTTAAAAATACAAATCGACAAATGTAATTTCATGAAAAGAGAGACAGAATTTTTGGGGCATATTCTGACAAAGGAAGGACTAAAACCAAACCCCAATAAAATTAAGGTTATTCAAGAATTAGATTTACCTAAAACAGAAAAACAAATCAAAAGTTTCCTGGGATTAACGGGATATTATAGAAAATTTGTGAGAGATTATGCTAAAGTCGCACAGCCAATAACAAAATACTTAAAGAAAGGTGTAAAAATAAATTTAAGGGACCCTACATACATAGAAGCTTTTGAAAAATTAAAATCTTTAATTAGCTCTCATCCAATTTTAAGATACCCAAATTATGAAAGACAATTTACATTAACTACAGATGCGTCGAATTACGCAATCGGTGCTGTCCTGTCACAGGAGGGACATCCAATTTGTTTTGCATCAAGAACGCTTAACAATCACGAAAGAAATTATTCGGCAACGGACAAAGAATTTCTAGCAATATTATGGAGCGTTAATTATTTGAGACCATACCTCTATGGTCGAAAATTTAAAATACTTACGGATCACCAACCCATCAGATTTTTACACACAAAATATAGAGGGAAAGACATGTCACCCAGGCACCAGCGATGGTTTTTGAAATTAGGAGAATACGATTTTAATATAGAATACATAAAAGGCAAGGAAAACAAGGTGGCAGATTTTCTAAGTAGAATTGAGAAAGATAATGAAGATGATACCATTTCAGATAAGGTACAAAATTCGGAGAATAATTCAGAATTGAGAATAATAAATAATATTGAGGATGATGATGATGTATCAATGATTACAATTCATTCAGCTGATGAAAATTTACAAGATCATTTCTTTATAAAAGAAGAAATAGTGAATAAGTACAGGACACAGATTATACTTACAAATGATAAAGTTCAGGAAATAAAACATTTACATAATAAAAGGATAATTTTCATAGCGGAAAGTGATTTTCACGAAATGGGGGAAATATTTAGAAAGTATATTACCAAAGGAAAAATAGGTATATTTTCGGAAGTATCGGAGAGAAGCTATAATACTGTTCAGGAAAAACTAATAGAAATGTACTCTAATGAGAAACAAGTGGAATTTATTAAATGCACTATCAGGGCTCAAGATATAGAAACAGAAGTGGAGGCGGTGAAACAGATATCATTATATCATGTAAAAGAAAGTATGCACTCGGGCATACAGGAAACCTATAACCAAATAAAAAATAAAATTTATTACCCAAGATTAATGGAACTAATTCAATTAGTTATAAATCAATGTGAAGTTTGTCAGGAGATAAAATATGATAGAAATCCAATTAAATTGAAATTCTCATACACAGAAACACCGTCGACGAAAAACGAAATAATACATATTGACACATATGTGATTAAAAGATTTCATTTTTTGACAATAATTGATAAATTTTCTAAATTCGGTGCAGCGTATCCATTGAATGATAGAAATCATTTAACAATAATGGAGCAATTAGATGATCATTTTACAAAGGTAGGGAAGCCAAGGAAAATAATAGCCGATAATGAATTTAAAGCCACTAGACTAAAGGAATTCTTAGACAATGAAAATATAGAATTGCATCTGACCAAACCTAATAGTCACACGGGAAACGCCGACATAGAACGATTTCACAACACAATTGCGGAAAAGTTTAGGATAATGTATAAAGCAAATAAGGAAATACCGGTGAAACAATTAATTCAGAGATCAATTAGAAATTACAACGAACGATATCACTCAACTATTAAATGTACTCCTAAAGAGGTTCAACAAGGAAAAATGGATGAAAATAAAGTTAGAAAGTATTTAGAGGACAGTAAAAGAAAAATAATAGATAAAATAAATAACTCTAGAGAAGATTATAAGGAAAATAGAAAAGAAGGGTTTATAAAAAATTATAAGGCCATCCGACATAAGGAACAACCGAAATATAAAAAGACAAAACTGGAGCGAATACATCCGTGCAATATTAAAAGACCTTTGAAATTTGCGGATTTGGACAATACTGATGATACTAATATGGATACCACAGACTAGAGGGATAATTACTACAAAATTTCTGACAGAACAAAGAGGATATATGGACATTTGCATGGGAAATCAGAAAATTGTTAATGAATCGGACATAATTTTACATATAATCAATCTTCACGAAATTGAAACAATTTTAGATGACATAACAGATAACATTATTCTAATGAAAATCGAAAACAAAGAATTACTTGAGTTAGAACTATTAGATGCCAGAAATAAATTAATGACGTTGATACCCAAACAAAATAGAAAAAGACGTGGACTAATTAACGGTATAGGAAGTATGACCAAATGGTTATTTGGGACGATGGACGATGAAGACAGACGGAACATACAAGAACATCTTCTTAATATTAATGAAATTAAGGAAAATAATAATCAACAGATTGTAATTAATGATTATTTCAATATAACTTTAAGTCATTTAAAGATGGTAATTAAGAATGATAGAAAGAAAATAGAACAAGAATTAAACTCTATAAACAAATTTTTAGAGGAAGAAAATAATAAAAGTTTATACTTAGAACAATTGACTAATATACAATTAATTAAGAATAAGATAGAGCATTTGCAAGACAACGTAATTTCTGCAAAATACGGGATTGTACACCCAAGTATTTTAACAAGTAGAGAAATAAGAAAATATGAAATAGATTATAACAAACTTAAATATATTCAGTTTGGAACAACATTTCTTAACAACTCTTATCTTGTGTTTGGAATAAAAATACCTAAACAATTTATAACAGTAAAATTAAGATTTATTGTACCAATACCAGATAATGAAAATAATGAAATAGAATCTAATATGGAAAGATTTTTTGAATTTCAAAATAAAACTTATAAATTTGAAGAGAATAAACATTTAAAAGATTTAAAGTTAAGTCATCATTGTTTAATAAAGAATAATTGTCAATTGATAAAAAATAAAGACTTTGAAATTATACAGTTAGATATAGACACAATTATAATTAAAAATGCAATAAACACGACTGTAAATCAAACTTGTAACTTTGAAAAAATTTTGTTAAATGGAAATTATTTAATTAATTTTAATAATTGTTCAGTTAGGATAAAAGATTATTATTTTTCAAATATTGCAGAAATTACAAAAGAAAGACAAATAATTGAAAATACAAACAAAACTCAAAATTTTAAACATAAGATATCGTTCGAACAAATTGAAAAAGAACATCAATACAATGTAAGAAATATCGGAAAATTAAAATACCACACTAAAATAACATATGTATGTAATATTTCTATAGTAATTGTAATAATTATTTTAATTTTCATAATCATAACAAAACATAAATATATAACTGTAAAATTAAATAAAAGAATTCAGGAGAATTCTAGTCTAAAGGGGGGAGTAGTTACGTATAATCATACTACCCCTGATAAAATTGATAAGTTCTTGGAAACAATTAGCCAATAAAACGTGTACAATTATTGCACTGTAAGCATAAGTGAATTTGACATTCTTTAGTTTGACTTTATTTTATTTTTCCAGTTAAAACTGTCTGGAGCTGAGTATACAATTATTTACAAAAGTGTGTTAATCAAATTTCATTTAAAATAAACTTATGCTAACACTGCAATAATTAATTAACAAATAATACCTGTAGAATAAGTAAATTAAAAATGTAAAAGTTAGTCTTAGTTCCATCCTCTTAATCGCAAGTCGACGAATAAATAAATAAAAGAAAGAAAAAAAAAAAAAAAAAAAAAAAAAAAAACAATTTTTTTTTTTTAATAAACATAATTAATCAGGTTATCTAATTTGGGTAGAGTCAAGATTAAGAGTTGGCTTTGGAAATGCGTTCAGTAAACGTGCGAAAAGTACTAATTGGTACTAAATTTGGTATTGTGTAAACAGATACTGCTTCAAATCTTAAATTTGACATTATTGAGATTGAGATTTGGAGGTGGTTTTGGAAATACGTACTTAATGGTACTAAATTTGGTATCTAAATAGTACCATATTTGGTGAGTAAAAAGATAGTGCTTGAAAAGTGCAATTCGATTTTAGAGTCAGATTCATATGTAATCTGGACTTGTGGAGGTGTTTTCGGAAATGTGTACTTTAATTGTACGGAAAGTACCAATTGTACTAAATTTGGTATAGGGTGAAGAAATAGAGCTAGAAATGTATTATTAAAATCTCTGTTTGTATTTGGAATTAATATACGGAGGTAGTTTTGGAAATGTGAACTATATTTGTACGAAATGTGCAAAATGGTACTAAATTTGGTATTGGGTGAAGGGATAGAGATAAAATTCTGAACTTTTATATTTAGATTACTGCTGATATATTTGTGTGAGATTTGGCTGTGGTATGGAAATGCATCCTATATTTGTACGAAAAGTACTAAATTTGATATTGGGTACTATATTTGGTATTGGATGCAGGAATAGAGTTACAATCTGTGTTTGAGATTTGGCGAAAGGAACTTGAAAATTAAAAAAAATCCGTCGAAAAAGACCCCTCAAATATAGTCTATAGGTAGACGTGTTGCTGGACAATTAATTTTTTGTCACAGGCTGTAATAACGATTCTGAATTTCGAATACGAAATTCCGGGGAATAATGTCGCTAATATAGACAATTTTCCGCCATAGGTTGCAGTACCCATTACGAACTTCAAATACGATATTTGACGCAATTCCAGTGAATAAAGTAGCGAAAAATCCTGTAAATACCGAATATCTCTGGAGTAGTGTTATATCAGTGCTATACTAAAACGTAGACCTATATAGACAACTCTCTTCCAGGGGGTAAAGTTGTGGATTTTCAGAATTGTGTAGATTTTCAGACTATTCCATTTAAAAATGTGACTAAAATCATAAAAATACCGATACCGATTCAATATCGTGGACCTATATAGAAAATTCTCTTTCAGGAGGTAAAACACTCACATGGAACTCGTTGTGTAGAATTTCAGAAAATTCTATTAAAAAACGTGGCTAAAATCATCAAAATACCGAATATAACCGGTGCAGTTATATGGGGGATATACGATATCGTGGACTGATACTTGAGCTGCCTGCAGACAAAAGACAGATCTGTGCAACATTTTAGTTTCCTATCTTTATTCGTTTTGACTCAGCATGATTACATCAGACGTACGGACAGGGCTTAATAGTATTAGAAATTTACGACGATCTAGAATATATACACTTTGTTGAGTCTAGAATTATTATTTCGATGAGTTACAAACGGAATGACGAACTTAATATACCCTCCATATGTATGGTGGAGGGTATAAAAACTGAACAGGTGGTATAAAGCGGGGAGTAAGTTTGCAGAAGGTGTGGGCTGATATTGATGTTTGCATCTGAACTACGTTTTGTATGTTTTTGTTTCTGAAAATTTTTAATTTTGTTTGGGGAAAATTCTGTATAGATTTAAGTTTAACAAAAATATTACAATTATTATTTTTATTAATCATAAGGCTAAGGCAATAAAAATTATGTTTGTGATCAATATGCAGATGAAAGGGATATTGCAGATAATGACCATTTTTTACGAAGGCCATTCATTCACCTTAGCAACATTCATCTTTTTATGTTTAAATTGTATGAAAAGTAAATAAATATAATTTGCCTACAAAAAATGAATACTCCAGTCGGCGAACAAAGGCGATGAGTCTTTCACCAATAAAAATTGATGAAATGCAATGTCTGGCCGACTATGGCTACATGTTTTTCTATGTAAATATCGATGCTTGGCCACACCAACCATCATCATCCTCCATCTACGGGTATAGTCGTCATGCCCTTGCAGTTATTTTAATTGCTGCTGGTAAACATTTTAACCACAAAGTGTTGTGGCAAATAAAACAGTGGAAGTCTCCATTTTTAATGTTCCTTCGCACAGACAAAAAACGAAAAAAAAGAAAACAAGAAGGCAAAGAACCGCAAAATATTTCTTTTTGAGGGCAATAAGTAAAATGTAGCTGCTGCAAAAAAAAATGTAATTTCTTTTAAACGATATAATGTGGTTGTCGGCGGGGGGATAATACGCATTTCATGCAGACAGCCGTGATTTGTTTACAAAACCTCAAATGGCAAGAGTGGCGACTTGAAGTGTTTCTTTCACACGGTTCCGTAAAGAAGAAATTATTGTGGTTGTAATGTAAATGTTGGTAGGCCTTTTTGGGACCTGATGAACTTTAGATGAAAGCTACTAAAAATGACTTGTAGTGGTTAATTGAATACTCTCCGACATATTTTGAAAAAAACTCTAAGTATTTATAGCAGACCCACCCCATAATGCATATAAAGGCTGATTTTATAGCTATTAACTTTTTTTTTGGCAAAAGCGTGTTTTGCTTCACTGTCAAACATCTTCAGTTTGGTCTATCATTTAACCATGAATCGTCTTACAATCGAACAACGATTGCAAATCATTGAATTTCGTTATCAAAATGCATGCTCTCCAGAAAGTTCTTCGGGTGCTTCTTTCATTGCGTCGAACCTCATCTATTATTCTATGTGTACGTAAATAAGAAAATTGTTGATTTTGGAGAGAAGATCAGGCAGAAGCAAAAGCTACCAATGCATCCGGAAATTGTCACAATTTGGTGTGATTTATGGTCGGGTGTGGTCATTAGGCCATACTTCTCCAAAGATATTGCGAATGGTAATGTAGATGTGAATGAATGAGCGCTACCGTGGGTTGATATCCATTTTTTTTTTTTTGTGGTGAAAAAGCAAAAGTTTGGCTTGCATCACATTTGCCATTAACAAAATGGTGTCACACAGCTCGCGTAAATATGGACTTATCGAGAGGCGAGTTCGTTGAAGATTAGACTATTTTTTTGTGGGGTTATTTTAAAGCTTATGTCTATACACACTAGCGTGCTTCAATTGACGCTTTAGCTTCAGTTGGGACAGCGAGTCTGAGTCTCTCAGTTCCAACCGAAATCTAGAGTAGTAACGTAGAGGTAGTCGTATACCGTAGCATAACCTAAGTAACTAACCTTCGAGCTCCGATACGAGTTCCCGATCAATTAATCATCGTACACGATCCGAACAGCTGTGAACCGAATGATTTTCGCCAGAGTTCAAGATAACAACGCAAGCAGCAGTCATTTGTAGTCCGAACATGATGGTGGCAATCCCTGGACAGCCGACGTCTATCCATTAGAGTTGTCGACTATCTTCCAATCGTCTACAAGCCGAAGATTATCATCGTAAACCCCTGACATCCGACGTCCATTCATCAGAGTTCTCGAATATCTTCTAATCTACAACCTGAACATCATCATCGTAATCCCCATATACCCGACGTCAATTCATCAGAGTTCCCGATTATCTTTAAGTCTTCTACAATCCGAACATCTTCATCGCAATATCCGAACACCCAACGTCCACTTATCTGACTTCCTGATCATCTTCCAATCAACAACCTGAACATCATCATCGTAATTCCCGGACACCCGACGTTTATCTACAAATCGTCAAGAAATCGAATCGCAACACCAGCATTCCCTACCGTTGTAAACATCGAACTTCCAATCATCAATTGCACCTGAACAGCTATATATTGAAATATCGAGTATATTTGAAGCCAATTCGCCTAATAAATCCACAATATCACATTTAATCACGATTAGATTGTAATTTAGTATTTAAATTAATTTTTACCCCCAGGAAATATAGAATTCTACTCTTTTTATAAGGTTTATTAGGTCCTGGCAGCGACTGGGTTACCCCAGCCATAGAGAAAACTACGTTACACATTTTTATACCCTACACCACAAAGTGGAAAAAGGAAACGAGATGAACCCATAGTTCCTTTTGATTATCTAGAATCACGCTCCGAGTCGATTTATGACGGCCCTTCCGTACAATAGGCTTTTTCTGCCCTATCCAGATGAAATTTTCCACAAGTCATTTGCTGGACAAACCCTATTGAAATTGGAGAAAATCGGTCAAAATTTAGATATAGCTCCCATATATATCTTCGTCCGATTTGCCTTTTATTGTGCACCAAACGTGTGATATTATCCCAATGGGATGGAGTTACGATTAAATTGAGCCTAGAATGAAATATGTCAAATTTGTTGAAATCGGTATAGCTATAGCTCCCATAAATATTGTTCACCTGATTTGTTATGTTTGTCCCCCACAGTCATAATATGCCCTCCATAACAATGATATTCGGGGAAATATATCAACTACAGCTCAGAAATGCCTTTGCTACATTTTATCCAGATCGGTTCAGATTTAGATATAGCTGTCATATATATATATATATATTTATCCGATTTCGAGTTAATTGTGCTCCAAGTGAGTAATATAAGCCCGAATTGAAAAGGAACAAATGCCTCGGCAAATTTAGTAGAAATCGAATCAGAGCAGAATATTCCTTTCATATATTAGTTCCTTTGGACTTTAAATTATAACAGAGTTATAGTTGGTATGATTTAATGATCACAAATTCGCCATAAGAACTTTTATTTGTTATGCAAAGCTCTATTTAATATGCAAAGACTTTCTTCACTGGCTCTAATTTTTATTTTTTTAAGAACTTTCCTTTGGCTCTTCAAAAATTACACTTTATTCTTTTTTAATGAATTAAAAAATCAATTAGCCTCTATAGTTAATCACCAAACTTTTTTTGTTATTAATTACGACAATTTTTCTGAGTTAGTGTTGTCGGTTCAAAATTGACTTGAAATAAATATTCATTTAGTACCTATTTATAATTTCTTAAAAAGTAAACAAATTTCCCAAGGCCCTTGGCAACCCTACAGCTTAAAATATTCTCATTTCCGTGAGAATAAAGAGAGAGAGAGAGAGAGAGCGCGAGATTCCCCAACAAGAAGAGTTCATTAAACGTTTGTTGTCGTAACAGGCAAATAACCTACCAAACAACCCATATTCACCAAAAGCAGAAAAAAAACATAACAAAACATAAATAAAAAATCTACAGCAACAACAATAGCAGCAACAGCGACGTCGAACGCAAGCAACAGCTGTTTGGGGGGCAAAAAAACAAAACAAACGACGACACGAGAGTCAATATCTTTCAGAAACACAACAATTGTTTTGCATTGTTTATATTTCTATGCGAGTGTGTGTGTGTGTTTGTGAGTTTTTGAGATACTTTTTCGCAAAAACAGTGTAGGTCAAAAGTTTGTATAGATAATATTGTTGTGTGCGGCGTAATAAATATATTTTGTGTTTTTTTATAAGAAACAAAATTAAAACAAAAGTGAAAACTTTAAATGGAAACTCATGGGGAGAATGTTAACGCCCACAAAGAAAAATGTAGAAGTAATGGAGTTGTATATGTGTTAATAAAATCAGGTATAAAACAAATCTGAAATAAATTCCACATGAATCACGAAATTTTAATTCCTAAAACATTTTTTGTTATAGTAGCAAAAAATTATGTTAATATTATTTTAATTATAGACACTCATATCATGTATGTTAATGAACCATTAACATTGTTAGCGGTCGCAGACTGACAGACTCGTAGTGTATAACGTCTACATATCAAATGTTTGCAAATGCCATTCGTGTTTTTTTTTTCTTCTTTGTTTTCATTAGTAACAAATTCTGTGTTTTCCTTTATAATTTTCCTGCTAAACAATTTTACCCAGAGGTGAAATTCATGGGAATTTTTCATTGTTTTTCTCACCAACGTCATTGCGGGGTTTTCAGATCATTCACGAAATTATCTGTTTATTGCAAACAATATGCGGCAAAGTTTGTGTGCACTTTTTAATCATTATTATTAATTTTATTATTCCATGAAATACCAATGGCGATGTTTAGTGAGCTACGATGTTATAGAGAGACTCTTTGAAGATATATTCATTGAGGGGGGAAATGTCAACATCTCTATTTTACAAAAATAGTCAGGTGTATACTAGAGAAGTTCTACTGTAACTATGTTCGTATGATGTATATTTAGCAGATTTTACGCATTCTGGATTACTAAATTCGTATCTGTTTTTCATTAATTATTACGCCATTGTGCATTTGCTTGTAACATGGAGAAGGAAGCGAGATACACCCATAGTTACTTTTGAGGATCTTCATAGAATCACTTTCTGAGTCGATTTATGCATGTCAGTCCGTCCGTCCGTCTGTACAAGTATTCTTGTGAACAAAATGCAGATCGCATTTATCATCCGATTGAGATGAAATTTTGGAAACAATATTTGTTTGGCCCAAGGACAAGCCCAATTAAAATTAGCGATTATCCAATCTGTTTTAGATATAGCTCCCATATATATCTTTAACCGATTTCGTGTTAATTGTGCACCAACTGGCCAATATCAATCCAAATGGCCTGAATTTTGGCACATCCGACCGACTTTAGTATAGAAACAAATACATCAAATTTGGTGAAAATCTGTTCAGATATAGCTATAGCTCCCATATATATGTTTCATCCGATTTGGTTTTAAAGTCCCTCATATTCGTAATATGCATTCGACAACAATGATATTTGTTACCAGATGTCAGATACAGTCCAGAAATACCCCTGTCAGATGTTATCAAGATCGGATGAGATCTGTATACAGCTCCCATATATATCTTCAACCGATTTCGGGTTAATTGTGCATCAAATGGCAAATATCAACCCAAATGACCTGCATTTTGGCACATCCGACCGAATTCGGTCTTTGAGCAAGTTTTGGGAAAATCGGTTCAGATATAGCTATAGCTCCCATATAAATGTTTCATCCGATTTGATGTTTAAGTCCCTCACATTCGTAATATACATTCGACAACAATGATATTTTGTATCAGATATCTTATAGAGCTCGAAAATACATTTGTCAAATTTTATCGAGATCGGCTAAGATTTGGATATAGCTCCCATGTATATCCTTAATCCGATTTCAAGTTTATTGTGCAAATAATGGCTAATATCAGCCCAAAAGGAGTGAATTTCAGGACGTGCGTTTCCATTTTGTGGAATTCGGCTCCGATATATATTTTTTTAATAAAATTCTTCTTGAGGTGATATCATGCACTCTATAGCAATGTTGCAAAGATTAAAATGTGTCCGTCAAAACGATTCAGAATTGGATAGGCTCCCATATATTAGTTCCCTCTTAAACCTAACTATAACTGCTCTAAAGCGAAATGTTGATAGCTGGTATGATCTACTTCAAATAAATTCTTTATTTACGGTAGCTCATGTATATTTACATGGTGCTGTAGGGTATCAAATAGTCAGCCGCTTAGTTTGCGGGATTTAACGCATTTAGAAAATTTTTTTGTCCGACTATGTTAAACCTCATGTCCATATAGACGAGACCGCTTCAATTGACGCATTGCAAGACAACATTGAATCAATTATTCTTGAGATACTGACCGATATGTTGGAAAGAGTATTTAAAATTAGATCAAGCGGATGGACGCTTTAAGGCGCAGTTGCAGTCAATAGTTGCATGAAATAATCTTCAAACTTTAAATTCAAAGGACTTTTAATTAAAGTAACTATTTCTTGAATTATTTTGAATGTTATGCTTTTATTTATATTTTTTTTTTTTGGGAATTTCTATATAGCTATCAAAAATGACCCTATTAAATAAAGAAAAGGTTTTTAATACATTAATATCTCTTTCCATAAAAAAGGATTCTGAACCACTGTGCATAGTTTGGACTTGGCAAATATATAAAGGTACAATATCACTGAGTTAAAAATAGAATCGGATTACAGTTTTTTTTTTTTTTTTGGCAAAATATGAGAAAGATTTCCGTCATAGCGATAATTAATAAGATTGATTATATGACTTATAGGTTTCGTCCATATAATTATTTTTCTTAACTTCACCACCGCCACTGAATTTGGCTAGGGTGTTAATAGAACCACTTGCGTATGATTTTCGTCTTGTTTTTTTCGATTCAAATGGAATTATCTATTCATTCATCACCAGCAGAGCATAGGCCTGAGCTAACACCCAAACCGTCTATCATCATTATCGTAACGGCAACGGGAAAAGAACAAAACGTGCGAATAACAACATCAGTCATCGACACATTTGTTGCTGTAGAAGATAGACAGCAGCAGAAATATTTAATTCTCTGCCACACCATCATCATCAACAACAGGGCAATGATTTCTATGTCCAGGGGATAATGACTGGAATAAATGTGTGTGACACACACAGAAGGGTATTCACATATTTTTTTTTTGCAAAAATTTTATTATTACGACAACAGATGATTGTAGTTTGCAAAAAAAAACAGAGCTCAATTCAAATGTAAATCAAGTGAAACGATGAAAACAAACAAATTATTTATACTACATATTTCGAAGAGATATCGAAAACTACTGAAGAAAAATAGGCATATATACGGGTGAGATGATAAAACTGCAACCAACTTCAGACTGCAGTCATTTCTAAGCCAATCGTCCGACAGCTCTCAAAATTATTCCAGTGACAGCTCATTATATTGTTCACAAGCGTACAAAAGCATTTTGGTGAGAATTTTCCAAAAAAAAGAGTTATTCGACATGGAAATCAAGTGTGTGTTGTGATCACAAGTGGCTATCGTTAGAGCACTCCAGCATTTAAATGTGAACACCATTGCTCGTTACCGTGATACAGGTTGCGTAGGTTGACGTCAAGGAAGTGGACGGAAGATAACAGCAACATCAGCAGAAATGGTTCGAAAAGTAAAGAAGCGACTTGATCAAAACCCGCATCGCATTGGCCGAAAAATGGCTCGTGATCTGAACATATCGCAATATTCCATTCGGCAAATATTGAAAAATAAGCTCGGGGTAAAGTCATTGAATTACAAAAAGTGCAAGAACTTACACCGCAACAGAAAGAAAATAGACTCAAAAGAGCTAAAGAGTTGCTTTGCTTGGCCGAAAGTGGCAAACTGCCGAATTTGCTTTTCTCCGACGAGAAAACATTCGTTGTCCAGCAGTTTGTAAACAAACAAAATGATCGTGTTAATTGCCAAAGAGGTCAGCTGAAAATGTCCACCTTCAGTTGGCCACCAGAACTCAAGCGCCGGCCATGGTAATGGTGTGGGCCGCCATAACAGCCGATAGTAGCTTCCCGCTCGTATTAATCGACCGTAGTATCAGAATAAATACCAAATATTATAGCGAAAATATTCTGTAGGATGTATTAAAGCCTTGGGCACGCAAACATTTTTGCCGCAGACCTTGGACATTCCAACATGACTCTACACCATCGCACTCTGCACGCGCCACCGAAGAATGGTTGCAAAATGAGGTTCCTTGCTACAGCGTACAATGGCCACCAAAATCTCCGGATACCAATCCGTTGGACTATTGTGTCTGGAGTATTTTGGAAGGCACTGTTGGCACTAAAAAATACCAAAGTGTCGATCACCTCAAGCAAGCGCTTCGCCGGTAATGGCTCAAAATACCGCAGACGGTTTCATTGGCCGTTTGAAGGTCATAATTCGTGCCAAAAGTGACCAATTCGAACAAATCTTAACTTAGTCAAAAAGTTGATGCTATTTCCGACTTTTTTTTGCTTTCATTAAATAAAATTTAATGCAGTTTTTTTTATCTCACCCTGTATATTAGAACAGAAATCTAAAGCTAAATATCTCTGGGGAAGGAAAATAGGCAGGTATATATGATCATTTCTTAATGTTGCACAAAAACCGGCACAAAACCCATCATTTTACGACATTTCTTTTGCAGGGCATGTGCATTTAATTTACTTTCCTCAAATAAAACTAAATCAAAAATATCCACTTCAAAAATATTTCTGGAATGCCACGGGTCACTATTACACAGAAGAAACGTTCCGACAATTGGGCAATTTTAAATATATACAATATATTTCATGTTCAATATTGTTTATTGGAAATATTTCGCAATCGAATTGAATTCAAAATATTAGTTCATTTCTTTCATTTGTTTAATATCAACGATCACATGCCGGAAAGCCACCAAATGGACGGTTGATTGCATCTGTTCACCATTTGATTCTCTTGGTTTCTTTTTTTTTCAAGTAACCGTTAAAATAAATGAATATTTATTGCTGTGAAATTGACATGAAAGACAATTACAAATTAACACAAAGTTGTCATGTGCATTGTGTTGAACGAACGAACGAGCCAACGAAGGAGTAAGGTCATTGCACTCTTCTAAAAGAAAGCCAGTTAATTTCCCAACATTGTAGGATAATTGGAATTAAGTTAATATCAACAGCAAATAAAGACAATGGTGTAGTCAACACACACGACAAATGCATGCAACTTAAAAGATATGGAAAAAGACAGAGGTGTTGTGTGGGTGGGGATACGAATGTGTGAATATAGACTGTAGCATTCGCGATCACTAAATACTAATAGTACAAAAATCTGTACTTTCTGTATTCTTGGGAGTTATTGTAAGAATTTCAACAAAAACCACTAAGGAAAAGTCAAAAGTCGGCCGAGGCCTACAATATGATACCCTACACAACTACGCATATTTAGTAGAGCTCCCGTAACAAAATTATTTATTTTAAGCAGATCATACCACCTATCTGCATTTGGCTTTAGAGCAGTTATAATTTGGTTTCAGAGGGGAGGCATATCCAATTCTGAATCGATTTTCACTAAATTTGACGGAGACATTTTTATCTGTTATACGAAATAACACTGCTTAGAGTGCATGATATCACTTCGAGAAGGATTATATAAAAATAACATATATGGGAGCCGAGTTCCGCCAAATGGAAACGTACGTCCCGAAATTCGCTCAATTTGGGCAGATATTAGCAATTATTTGCACAATAAACCTGAAATCTGATTAAGAATATATATGGGAGCTATATCCAAATCTTAACCGATCTCGATAAAATTTGGCAAAGGCATTTCCAAGCTCTATAAGATATCTGGTACTAAATATCATTGGTGTCGAATGCATATTACGAATGTGAGGGACTTAAACATCAAATCGGATGAAACATGTATATGGGAGCTATAGCTAAATTTGATGTACTAGCTTCTAGACTGAATCCGGTCGGATGTGCCAAAATTCAGGTCATTTGAACTGATATTGGTCACTTGGTGCACAATTATCACGAAATCGGTTAAAGATGTATATATGGGAGCTATATCCAAATCTGAACCGATTTTGATACAATTTAGCAGAGGTGTTTCTGGGCTGTATTTGATATCTGGCAGCAAATATCATTATTTTGGGTTGTATATTACGAATGTGATGGACTTAAACATCAATTCGGATGAAACATATATATAGGAGCTATAGCCATATCTGAACTGATTTTCTCTAAATTTGGTTTACTTGCTTCTAGACAGAATTCAGTCGTATGTGCCAAAATTCTGGTCATTTGAACTGATATTGGCCACTTGGTTCACAATTATCCCGAAATCGGTTGAAAATGTATATATGGTAGCTTTATCCAAATCTAAACCTATCTTGAAACAATTTGGTAGAGGTGTTTCTGGGCTGTACTTTCTTCTAGACTGAATTCGGTCGGATCTACCAAAATTCAGGTCATTTGGAGTGATATTGGACACTTGGTGCACAATTAACCCGAAATCCTTTAAAGATATATATGGGAGATATATCCAAATCTGAACCGATTCTCACCAATTACAATAGGGTTCGTCATTGGGCCAAACAAATATTGTTTGTAAAATCTCTTCTTAATCAGATAATAAATGCGACCTGCCCGGACAGACGGACTGACATGCATAAATCGACTCAGAAAGTGATTTTATGAAGATCCTCAAAAATATTACATACAAATGCACAAAGACATAATACCCTTATTACTATGTGGTGTAGGGTATAAAAATCAATCAAATCATCAAATGTCCGGTCGTGCCGTTTTCTTAAATGCCAAATTTGAGACAATTTCGTGGGTAAATGTGACTAGGATTATCAAAATACCGAATATAGATGGATGCCGTTATATATGCGCTATGGGAAAACGTTCTGCCACCGGAGCTACAACCGAATTTAGACAAATTCTTGGAAAATGCTGTTATATGGGGGCTATACAAAAACGTGGACCAATACATACATGTTCCTCCACCGGAACTAGAACCCATTACGAACTACAAATGCCGATTTTTAGACAAATACGTGTTGCACAAATCATTAAAATACCTAATATACGTGCACTTATACATACAATATTCCTCCACCGGAGCTAAAACCCATTACGAACTACAAATGCCGATTTTTAGACAAAGTCGTGAAAAAATATGGCAAAAATCGTCAAAATATCGAATATCAAAAGGTATTGTTATACGTGGACTATACGAAAACGTGGGCCTATACTTACAATGTCCCGCCACCACAGCTAGAACCATTACGAACTACAAATGCCGATTTTTACACAAATCCGTGGAAAAATATGGCAAAAATCATCAAAATATCGAATATCGGATGATACTATTATATGAAAGCTATACGAAAACGTAGATCTATACTTACAATGTTCCGCCACCACAGTTAGAACCCATTTTTACCTACAAATATCAATTTTCAGACAAATCCGTGCAAAAATGTGGCGAAAATAATCAAAATATAGAATATCGGAAAGTACTGTTATATAGGGGCCATACAAACACGAGGCTATACGTAATGATGCGCTACCGGAGCTAGAACCCTTCACGAACTACAAACACCATTTTTAGACAAATCCGTGGAAAAATGTGGCAAAAATCATCAAAATATCGAATATCGGAAGGTACTGTTATATGGGGGCTATACCGAAATGTGGACCGATATATTTCATTTTCAATAGCAACCATCCTAGACAAATTCTTGTGCCTAAAAAAGCTCTACGTCAAATGATGTGACCTGTATCGTGATAATAGATAGACAGACGGACAAACTTTATACTGATCACAGGACAGGATTTTATGCTGATCATGAATATATATATACTTTATGGGGTCTACGACTAATATTTAGGGATGTTACAAACGGAGTGACAAAGTTAATATACCCTCCTTTTCAAAGTGAAAGGTCTGCTTAGAATAATTTGTGCTGTTGCAAACTGACCGATAATATTAATATACCCCCATGTAATATCGGAGGTTATACAAATACTAGTTAGAAGACAAGTTTCTAAAAATATGATTACAAAATCTATTTACGATGGAAACTTACGCATTCAATTAAGCGAAAATCGATAATGGATTTTTAATATTTCGTGTTGAGAGATCTCTAATCGATCTGAGCATTAACAATGCTGTTGCTGGCTGGCCGACTGTCTAACTAGCCGTCTAGTGGACAGACAGGGTAAATGACAAGTTAATCGTTTTATTCCGTGAATTGGCAAATATCAAATTCGAAACACCGTAAATCACTGACAATTAAATTGTGTACAACAACAACAACAAACACTCACGAGATTCTAGACTGACAACACGAAACTACATTTACAATTTTGACGATAATGTTACGTGTGTTTGGAACCTGGCGAATTCGCGAATATCCGCATCATTTGGTATCTGCTCTGGTCTTAATTGAAAAGAAAAACATCAAATTGGTCGCGAGGTCGGTCCTAAGACGGCAATGATGACAACGACGACGATGACTGCACACCAGAACGTCTCGAAGTGAACTGTTTCACTTCATGCCACTTTGGTGTTGGATTGTTTAGTTGCTTGGTTGCCTGTTTGGATTTCTTTGGCATTCTTTTTTTCTGTTTGTTTGGTTCGGTTCGTTTTGGTTTTCTTGGGTGTAATGGAGGAATGAGTTTACTTGATGGTCGTTTGGTTTGGTTCGTTTCGGTACGGTTGGATTGTTTTCCGACGATGTCGTTTTTGGAAAAGTGTTAGTACTATTACAGCAATGACGTTGCTGGTCCGGTCCCATTTTTCCCCTGTGCTGTTACATATTGATGTTCTATGGCATTAGTGTGTGTGTGTGTGCGAGTGCGTTTAAAGTACCTTTTGCCAACATGCTGTTGCTGTGTGTTGTATTTATAGTTGTTTGCAATTTATCTGCTGCTGTTGTCTATTACAATTTAAAGACAACACAGACTCCTCTCTCGCTCGCTTATCTAGCAACTGGTTCACTGTTGCATCAAACCAAAATAGAAGACAAGATTCCCAACCAAAAAAAAAAAAAAAAACAGAAATCTACATAAACTGCAAGTAAACAGCAACACCCGTCAAAAATGCTAACAACAACGAGACAAAGTCATCAACATTACCATCACCAACAACAAAACAAGGAGTTGCTGAGCTTGGCGTTTTTCGGTGTTGCTGTTAGGGGGATCGCGTATATTTTTGTGCTGTGTTTGACAAAGACAACGTTCATCGTGTTGTGATGGGTTCGTTGCTCAGTCTGTTGTCTGTTTGAATTTAGTTTATGGCGCAAAAATGTTTGAGTTATGGAGTGAGGCTCTTACGGTCTGGGATAATATTGACAGAAGTTTTGTTTTCAGCCAGAGGAATAATATGTGATGTAATGGAGGGTATATGTATAAGGTTTGCACTTCACGGAAATATTTGAAACCTTATGGAAACTAGATATTCTTAACCAGGTTAAAATTTTAGGACGATTTGGACATGACAGCTCTTTGTCGGTTTGTGGTAGTCACTTTAACTTTTCAAGAGATCGACCTAGATCTCTCATATTTAGCTCATAATACTATCCGACAAACTATCATTTTTTAATAACACTAAAAACTCATTAGAACCAGTAAAAAAAGCAGCTAAGTTCGACCGGCCCAACTTTTAATGCCATCCACCATCTGGAAGGAACTTGAAAAATTAAAAAAAAAAACTTGAGGACGTGGGCCTGCTTACGAAATTTTTTCATAGGCCGTAGTACCCATTGCGATCTTCAAATACCAAATTTGAGACAATTCCTGTGAATAATGTTGCTAAAATCACCAAAAAACCCAATATAGGGATGTACTGTTATATGGGGGATATACGAAAACGTGAACCTACATACGATTTTTTTTGTCATAGGCTGTAGTACCCTTTACGAACTTTAAATACGAAATTTGTTACAATTCCGTTGAACAATGTCGCACAAATCATTAAATACCGAGTATTGGGGGGTACTGTCATATGGGGGCTATACGAAGACGTGGACCTCCATAAAAAATTTTTGTCATAGGCTGCAGCACCCATTACGAACTTAAAATAAGAAATTTGAAATAATTCCGGTAAATAATGTCGCTAAATTCATGAAAATACCGAATATCGGGAGGTACCTTCATAATGGGGCTACACGAAGACTTGGACTTGCATACGATTTTTCCCATATGTTTTAGTAACCATTAACATCTCCCAATACGAAATTTGAAACGTTGCTGAAATCATATAACGGAGGTACCGTTATATGGGGATGTACGACCGACATGGCCCATTTACGAACTTTACCTGCCTACTGGTAAACTATGCATGTATGCAAAATTTTAAGACTTCTATCTCAATTCGTTCGAAAGATAGCGCAATTACAACGGACATAGCTAGATCGTCTTAGAATTTCACGCTGATCCATAATATATATACTTTGTAGGGTCTATTATAAATATTTCGAGGAGTTACAAACGGAATGACCATAGAATGGTGGAAGGTATAAAAATAACTCGTTTGTCCGTATCCGTACCATTTGGAAGAAACTCATCGAATATAAAAAAATTTCCCTCAAAAATGCTGATGTAAAAATGTCGAATATTATAGTTATATGGGACCACACGAAAAAGGGACCTCTACGAACTTCAAACACCAAGCTTGAGATAATTCTGTTGAAAATTTTAGCTATAATACCGAATATGGAAGGTACCGTAATACGACGTGGTTCTGTATAATGAGGCGATTTATTGTCATGGGAGGCAGTACCCTCTGCGTACTCCAAATTACAAATTTTCAATAATTTTTGTGACAAGTAAGGCGAAATCCATCAAGTGCATAGATGTGGACCTGTAGAGGTTCCTCTGCATAGATGTTGACCTGTAGAAGCAATTTTTTGCTATACGAGGCATTACCCATTACGAACTCCAAATACCAAATTTGAATCAATTCATGTGTGACACAAAAACATCAAAGTACCGGATATCTTGAGACACAGTTATATGGGAACTATAACAAAACTCAGACCCATACATACAGTTATATGCCCGGATGATTCCTAAATACTGGGAACATAAACTGCTAATTTACAGCAAATTCGAGATAAAATTTGGACTACAGCAGGAAAAAATGTATCAGTCGGTTTTGCCGACAGATATATACCCTTAGCCAATGTTCGTTTATTTAAATATATTTTGACTAGCATTATGATTATTCAAACTATTGACCCTTTATGGGGGCGGTTCCAAAGGAGCCGTATCTGACATAAAACTAATATAAAAAATACACCTATATCGTCTACTTCTTACACCTTATATGAGATATTTGTAAAATGTTTAAATGTACGTGAGATACCAGAAATAGTGGACTTAAGTATACCACTTCTTCTAATATAGATAAAAAATAATGAGATGAAAAAAAAACGAAAATCGAATATTTATTTTAAATTTTATGACAATAATTTTTATTAAATTTTTAACTTTTTATGTGGGAGGTATAAGAAGGAGTGGTCCGTAAATTCCATATTCATATCAGATCTCTGGTCGAAAGAAATATTTAAATATACCAAGTTTGATTGGAATAACGCTGACCTGTTTCACAAGTTATAAGAGACATTACTATTGAAAATTGTGACCCTTTATGAGGGAGGTGCGTTAGTTTTCGAACCTGAATCAACACTGATGATATTTTCTTGTTATCTAAGTTAATTATTTTCTTTGGAAATATTGATTTTTGTAGAGAAGGTACGGAAAGAGTGGACCAATATTGTCCATTTCCAAAATCCATCTAAGTTTTATATTAATATTACGATGTACCAAGTTTAGACATACAAGAGATCTTGGGCATAAAACCATTATTTCGATGAGAAATGATTTAGCCCTCTATATATGACCTCTTTAGCCATATGACTGAGGATATAACAAAGAAAATAACTTTAAACGTTTTGTACAGTTATATGGGAGGCTATAACAAAAGGTGGACCCATACGACCCATTTTCAATACCAAAAATCCAGCGGTCTCCTGGAGCGATTTCTACAGACGGATGAGCAGACTTGGCTGAATCGACAAAGAATGGTATGCTGATTAAAAATATATATACTTTGTGGCGTTTAAAACGGATATTTTGAGATGTTACAAACCCCTGCATATAATGGTGGGGGTATAAAACGAGGACACATGTGTATCGGCGTTTTGAAAGTTTACTCGCAAATAACGTAAATACAATTAGCAAGTTCCCCCTCTTCTACATATTTTGACATTTTAAACGAACAAACGAGTGGAGGGTTATCTTCGTACAAAACACGAACTCTTGGGGCACCCCTACTTGGAAGCATGTTTGACTCGCGTGTAAAAACGAGCGAATCTGACAGACGAAGAATTGGTTTTCCAAGTCAAGAAGCATGGATTTTTTAATATATATTATAAAGTCAATATGGATTTTTTAAATATATTTTTCTAAATCAATGGAAATCAAAAATTGGGGACTTCTTAAAATATGTTGTCCAAGTCAAGAATAGTAGATTTCTTGATAATTTTCCAACGACTATCAAGGCGTGGATTTAAAAAAAAATCTAGTCAATAATATTGAATTTTTAAAAATATTTTTTTCAAGTCAATTGCTAATTTTGTAAAAATACTTTTCAAGGCAATAATTGTGGATTTTTTAAAAATATTTTTTCAAGTAATAATCGTGGATTTTTTTGCATAATTTTTTAAGTTACTAATCGTGGATTTTTTAAAAATATTTTTTATATTTTTCAAGTCTATAATCGTGGATTTTTAAAAATATTTTTTCAAGTCAATAATCGTGGATTTTTAAAAATATTTTTTCAAGTCAATAATCGTGGATTTTTTAAATATTTTTTCAAGTCAATAATCGTGGATTTTTTTAAATATTTTTTCAAGTCAATAATCGTGGATTTTTAAAAATTTTTTTCAAGTCAATAATCGTGGATTTTTAAAACTATTTTTTCAAGTCAATAATCGTGGATTTTTAAAACTATTTTTTCAAGTCAATAATCGTGGATTTTTAAAACTATTTTTTCAAGTCAATAATCGTGGATTTTTAAAAATATTTTTTGAGACAATAATCGTGGATTTTTTAAAAATATTTTTTCAAGTCAATAATCGTGGATTTTTAAAAATATTTTTTCAAGTCAATAATCGTGGATTTTTAAAAATATTTTTTCAGTCAATAATCGTGGATTTTTAAAAATATTTTTTCAAGTCAATAATCGTGGATTTTTAAAAATATTTTTCAAGTCAATGATCGTAAATTTCGTGGATTTTTAAAAATATTTTTTAAGTCAATGATCGTAAATTTCGTGGATTTTTAAAAATATTTTTTAAGTCAATGATCGCAAATTTCGTGGATTTTTAAAAATATTTTTTAAGTCAATGATCGTAAATTTCGTGGATTTTTAAAAATATTTTTTAAGTCAATGATCGTAAATTTCGTGGATTTTTAAAAATATTTTTTAAGTCAATGATCGTAAATTTCGTGGATTTTTAAAAATATTTTTTAATTCAATGATCGTAAATTTCGTGAATTTTTAAAAATCTTTACACTTCACCCCACATCCAGTGTTGACAGAAATAATACAATTCACAAAATTATTAACAAATATATCGAAACTTATTTCAAAATTTACGAAAGTTATGACGCTTTAAAATTTTGGCTTTTTTGGGGGAGAGGAACTATATTTTCGATTTTTGGATTTGACTTAAGTCGCGTATAAATATTATGGCTATCTGATATAAATATTATTATTCCTTTTAATATTGAACATAACCTGGCACCTCCTAAGAGAAGTGGATCAATAAAAAACATTTTTGAATTTCAACAAAAATTTTAAGACGTATCAAATTTGAATCAAGTGGGTTACTCCCTTCCATTGAGTTCGTGAAATCGAAATCGATTCCAAATGTCCTAAACGAATTTTGTCTCCAAAGAGCGATAGAGTCTACATTGTTATTTCGGCAAAACCTTTAAATAATATGTAGCCCCTTTTACATTAACGCTGGGCCTATAAAATTTTCAATTTTCATAAGCATACTACACAAATCCGCTTTATTCATAACTCTTACAATTTGCTTCACCATAGTTTTTATGGTGCAATACTAAAAAAGAAGATCGTAAAACAGACTTCTTTGTTCATAACAGTCGAACAGAAGCAAAAATAAGCTTATTTGTGGTTACAAAGAAAACAGAGGGAAAAATGCAATAAAAAAGGACATGCAATCTTTCTAGGTTTCACTGCTTGCCGTGAGCAGCATTAACATTAAACCCCATACAGTATGTATGTATACAGTAGCTTCCATCAACAACACTTGGCGACACTATCACCAACGTCGGCGGCGGCAACTGCGACGGATGCCACCGCCATCACCACCACCACCATTTATATTATGAGTATATTGAACTTGAACCTGACCATACCAAAGGATGAACGAACGAGCGAACGAAAGCAATGTTGTGGGTGCCGAGTGAAATGAGCTGGAAAGCGCAAACGCTTTGAATAGAAATATTCTTTTGGTTTTCGTTTTTTTTTTTTGTCGTTGTTGTTGGTGTTTTGTAATTCATTCTTGCAGCATCAAAAGAAAGTGAATGCACTCAAATGCATAATGATAGAGGAAAGTTTCATGTGAATACTCCTTTGTGCGGAGCCTGTGTATGTGGAGGGAAGTTAACGCTGATTTGAAAAAAAAGAAGGTATGTCATAAACACAAAGAAGGAAATTGAAATGGCAGTCGCTTGTGTAACCTTATGTAAAAGAAAGACAAAAGGAAGACAAAGGAATTAATCACAGTTGATGGATTAGATTAAGTAATTCAGGAGTGGTCATGGAGAGAGTTAAAACATATGAACAAACAAAGAATTTTTAGAGAATGTATGCATTTTTCAAGGAAGTACGTAAAATCATATGGAGAATGAGGAAAAAACAACTTTAAAATGTTTTTCAAAGACCATGAAAGGAAATAATCATATATTTTTTTAAATATTTTTTCAAAATGTTTTAAGGCAATTATCGACATATTATTTACCCTCCGCATACATAAGTATATTAAGTTTGTCATTCCGTTTGTAACTCATAGAAATAATAACTTTGGATATAAATTCTGATGAATATAAATTCTAAGTTGATTTAGCCATGTCCGTCAAATTTTGCATAGAGTTGTTTTTTTGCCTGCAGTCAGGTCATGTTCGAAAATATGTTATATCAGTCAAAGTTTTCGTATAACCCCCATATAATTGTACCTCCCCTTATTGGGTATTTTGACGATTTTAGCCACACTTTCGAACGAAATAGTTTCAAGTACGGTATTTAGAGTTTGTAATGGGATCTACCTTATGTGGCAGAATTTTTTCTATATATTTTCTATATATATTCTCCTACCAATATTCGAAATTTTGATGATTTTAGCGACATGTTATAACGTAATAATTTAAAATTTGGTATTTGTAATGGATTTTACCTCCTGTGGCACAATATTGTATACTTAGGTCCACGTTTTCCCAAAGCATATAATTCTATCTTGCCATATTCGATATTTTGACGATCTCAGTCTCAGTTTCTAATGGAATAACTAAAATTCGGTATTTAGAGTTCGCAATGGATTCTATCTCCTATGGCACAATATTGTCTATATAAAGGGTGAGATGAAAAAACTGCAACCAACTTTAGACTGCTGTCATTTCTAAGCCACTCGTCTGACAGCTGTTAAAATTATTCCAGTGACAGCTCATTCAATTGTTTGCAAGCGTATAAAAGCATTTTGGTGAGAATTTTCCAGAACAAAAGTTATTCGTGATGGAATTCAAGCGTGCTACAGTGATTTCTTTACCTTTGGCTGGAAAACCTCAAGTGGTTATCGTTAGAGCACCCCAGCATTTAAATGCGAATAAATCTTTTGTGTCTCGTACCATTGCCCGTTACCGTGATACTCGTAGCGTAGCCCGACGTCAAGGAAGTGGACGGAAGAAAACAGCAACATCAGCAGAAATGGTGCGAAAAGTAAAAAAGCGACTTGATCGAACCCCGCGCCGCAGAGGCCGAAAAATGGCTTGTGAGCTGAACATATCGCAATTTCCCATTCGGCAAATATTGAAAAATGAGCCATTGAAATTCCAAAAATTGCTAGAACTTACACCGCAACTGCAAGAAAAAAGACTCAGAAGAGCTAAAGAGTTGCTTCGCTTGGCCGAAAATGGTGAACTGCCGAATTTGATTTTCTCCGATAAAAAAAAAACATTCGTTGTCCAGCAGTTTGTAAACAAACAAAATGATCGTGTTTACTTGCCAAAGAGGTCAGCTGAAAATGTGCACCATCGGTTGGCCACCAGAACTCAAGCGCCAGCATGGTGATGGTGTGGGCCGCCATAACAGCCGATGGTCGCTCTCCGCTCGTATTAATCGACCGTGGCATCAGAATAAATGCCGAATATTATTCTGGAGGGTGTATTAAAGGCTTGGGCACGCAAACATTTTGGCCGCAGACCTTGGACATTCCAACAGGACTCAGAAACATTGCGCTCAGCACGCGCCACCAAAAAATTGTTACCAAATGAGGTTTCTGAGGTTTCCAGAGCACAATGGCCACCAAAATCTCCGGTTGGCACTAAAAAAAAACCTAAGTGTCGATCACCTCAAGCAAGCGATTCGCCGGGAATGGGCCAAAATACCCAGAGCAGCATTTGGGCAGCGTGTAACGGTTTCATTGGCCGATTGAAGGCCATAATTGGTGCCAAAGGCGACCAATTCGAACAAATCTAAACTTATTCTAAAATTTGATGTTATTTCCGACATATTTTGTTTTCATTCAATGGAATTTTTTAAAAAAAAATGTAAAAATTATGCCGTTTGACTTTTTTATAGTTTTATTTTATCTCACCCTGTATTTATTCGGACATATGTCATAACTGGAATAACGTCAGGTGCTCCCTTTGCTCAATATGATATTTTGATGTTTTTATATACTTTTTTATGGTAGATAAACAAGGATTGGACCGATATTGGATGGTCTAAGTTAGATGAAAATTGAACAGTGATTTCACGTTTTATTCAAAATTTAGTCGTTTGTGTAGGGAATACAAAGAGGAGTGGGTCAATATTGCCTATTTTCGCTCCTGACCTAAGTCTTCTCTATATATTATCTATTAACAAACTTTATCGAGATTTCCCATCGTTCAATATGAGATTCGTATTTTTTTAACTTTTTGGGCTACTACGTGGTATAATCATTATATAGTATAGTATAATCATCCCAAAAAATCATACGACTCAAACTGAATTCCCAGAAGTACTTACACACAAATAAAGTTTTCGATATTCTTACAAAAATCTTGTTTTGAATATTTTTTAGAAAGTATCGATAATTTCTAAAATATTTCATAACAATCTCTTAAAATGTATTCATGTTTATAAAAATCTACGAAAGCTCGCAAAAAAGGTTTTCATATTCTCCTACTCTCCTCGTAAAAAATCTAAAAAAGAATAAAAAAAAAACAATAAAATACGTATAAATATAAGTAATAAAAATATGATAATTTAAAAATATGTGGCAACTAATAAAAATCCACTATAATCTCAGTCATAAAGATTCATAAAAATATTCATAAAAATACCGATACATTCTCAAAAAGCTTTATAACCTGCAAGGACAAAATTCGGGTGGCGTGACTTTATGATAACCAACTCCAGTAGGCCCCATATAACGATACCTCCTTATCCGGCATTTTGATGATTTAAGCGACATTATTCACCGGAATTGTTTCGTATTTGAAGTTCGAAATCGGTACTACAGCCTATGACAAAAAATTATTATGCCGGACCACGTCTTCGTATATATAACGAGTTTTACTTGAGAGTTTTTTTTTTTTTGAAATGTTTCAAGTTCCTTCAATATGGTGGAGGCCTGGCCTCACTTACCTGTTTTTTTAATTGCTTTATTTCCTATTACCAAATTTGTTTTTTGCGTAATATAATAACAATTAATAACTTAACTTATTGACCTTTAACAGTGTAATATATTTCCAGAACAAAAATAGTAATAGCATGCATTTTGACAATCCATCATTATCGAAAAAAGTTGTCAAACTCTATTATACCTTATTCATGCGATTCTCTTTCACCTTTATATCCAACATACAAACTCATTCATAACCTTTTGACATTAGGCATTCTGACAGCGCTTGTACGATTATTTCCATAACAATGATTTGTTGCGTTGTGTAAACATTTACATGAAGGCATAACAAAACAATGAGGAAATTGTCTTTAGAAGCAGCAAAAAGACGATGTGAAACTAGTAGGGATAGGGATGTCAGTATTAGAAATATGGTGATATTTTACTCTCGACTTGTATATGTCATTGGATATGGCCTCATTGAAATTGGGTTCTTACACTCTACGCCTAGTTCCAAAAGTCGAACCTTTATTTAAAAGACAGGTGCGATAATTGAAAATTCCACATGCTCCTTCTGGAGAATTCTCCATAAAAGGTCACAGCAGTATTGTGTTCCTGGCCAAGATTCGTGGATTTCTAAAAGATATTTTTCAAATACTTCTGATTAAATATCGTAGATAATTTAATTTAAAATGTTAGTAAACATCTACTTTAACAATAATTGTATTTTTTTTTTCAATGTATTCTCAGAGATTATTTTCTGAAAATTCCAGTCGAAGTCGTAGATTATTGTAAAAAAATTTCATCAATTAGACAATTTTTAGAAATATTTTTCAAAGACTTCTTGACCAAAAATATTGGAACTTTAAAAATACTTTCCAATAACTTCTTGAACAAGAATAGTAGATCTTAAAAACAAATTTTCAAGGAAAATCAGGGATTTTTAGAACTATTTTAAACGATTTCTAGCTGAAAAGATTTTTATAAATACTTTTTCAAAGACTTCCAAGAATCGCGAATTAAAAACAAATATATATTTTTTAGGAACTTCCTGACCAGAAATCGAGGATTTTTAAAAATAATTTTAAAGGACTTCCTGATCACTAATTATGGATTTTTTAAAAATACTTTTCAAAGATTTCCTGACACAAAAACATGGATTTTTAAACATATTTTTCATGCACATCGTGACCGAGAATATTGGATTAAAAAAATATATTTTAAGGCCATCCTAACTAGAAATTATGGATTTTTAAAACATATTTTTCAAGGACTTCCTAACCAAGAATTGTGGATTTTTTAAAACCATTTTTCAAGGATCTTAGATTTAAACATTGTGGATTTTTAAAGCCTTTTTTCAAGGAATCCTTTTCTAAAGGAAATTTTTTTCGAAGATAACTTGGCCATAAATTGTGGACATTAAACAAATCCTTTTCAAAGACATCCTAAGAATCATGGCTTTTTAAAAAATACCAAAAATTTTAGATTTTTTAATTTTTTTCCGGGACATCCTGGGCAAGAACCGTGAAAGAAAAAAATCCTGACCAAGAATCGGGCATTTTAAGAAAATATAATTTAAGGATTTTATTCATGGATTTTTAAAAAATATTGTTTAAGGACTTCCTGGCCAAGAATCGTGGATTTTACAAAACCATTTCAAGGATTATTTTTTCCAAGGATCGTGGATTTACATTTTTTCCGAGGATTTCTTGACCATAAATCATGGATTTAAAAAAAAGAATATTTTTCAAGAAATTCCTGCCCAAAAATTATGGATTTGTAATTTTCTTTTCGGGACATCCTGGCTAAGAATCGTGAATTTAAAAAAGAAAAGGATTTTTAACAATATTTACCTAGGACCTCCTGACCAAGAATGGTCGATTTTTAAAAATACTTGTTTGAGTCTGGACCAGGTAATCGTGGGTTTTCATACCCTCAGCCATATGGCTACAGAGTGTATCGGCAAAAACGTGCCTCATCGAAATAACGGTTTTAGACCCAAAATATCTTTGGACCAAATCCATTTCAGAACATTTGGTGTCAATCTAGAGGTGTCCATCCTGATTATAAACTGTGGATTTAAAAAAAAAATTTTTTTCATAGACATCATGGATTTAAAAAAGTCGGCCAAAACATGGCTCATCATAACGGGTTTATATACAACATTTCTATGAAGCATATCCGTTTCAGAACATTTGGTGTCAATCTAGCGGTGTCCATCCTGATCATAAATTGTGGATATTAAACTATATTTTCCAAGTACTTCTCCTATTCGAGAGAATTTTGAAAAATTCTGAGCATGTATAAATGTTTTAACAACAAGGTCTTTGTTGGTTTTTAATAAAAATATTCAAACACCTTCTGACGAAAAATAATTAATTTATCAAGTTTTTTTTTAAGATTTCTGAGTTAAAAACTATGGATTTTTCCTCGAATCCCTGGTAAAAATCAGGCCATGATTAGATTTTTTTTCAGAAATTATTATTACTTTGGCTTTTCGGAAAACCTTCATAGACAAAGTCTCGCTTTTAAAATATATTTTGAGGAAGCATTCGAACATACTTTGAATTAGAATTTAAAAAAATGTGTTTGATGACCGTATCGACCCTGAAGAAAACTCTAGATTTTTATAAATTTTTCTAAAATCTGATTTTTTTAGAAATGGAAAACTTTGTAAAAGTAACGTTCTGCCCATAAAAGTGCGATTACCTGTTAATGGATTGAGTCATAACTCATTCCCCACCCACCTACAACTGACAAACCTAACCGAAGGTTATTAGCCTGCCACAATACACGGATGCAGATGAGTTTTGTATGACATGCAAATCGGGAATAGCTTGGCTCTGCCTCAAGGGGAACATGTCAGAAGAAGAAAACGAAGAATTTCACCAAACGGCAACAGCAGAAGAACAAAGAAAGCAAATGTTGTCATGTTAACAACGAAGAAAAACACACAAACAAACACACACAATAGGGGAACTATTTATATATTCTAAGCCAATTTTGTATTACAGACAAATTAACATACCTACATAGAGGATGGATGGATGGATAGATAGATGGATGAATGGATTTACGTACGTATACTACACTTACGCAGATCATATCAAAAAAGAAAAAAACAATAAAAAACCAGAAGCACGCAAAACACTATGAAACGTGTAAAAACAACAACAGCAACAACTGTTAGTTTGGTTTGTCAGAAGCAACAACAAAAAATATAAATATATTCGGGATGTGGACAAATAGGAAGAAGACAGTTTTTAACGAACAAATGTCTGGGGAGGGTTGGGGGAGAAGAGAACAAAAAGTTTGTTTGCATATAACAATCAGACATGATGATTTACGTGGGTCGATTTTTTGTTGTTGTTGGTATCTATAACGCACATACAGAAGACAAGTAATATGCAGGATGTGATCACTAACAGACAACGGATGTGAATGAAACAATATAAATAAAATGCAAGTTATGTGTGTGTGGAAATGTTTTGAATGAAATTATCAAAACAATTTAATGGAAATTAATTGAATTTAATAATAAATTGGTAAATATTGGCAATAACAATTAAAAAATTATTGTATAATTTCAAAATAAATACAAAGGTCAGTGGCTGCAAAATATAACATTACTATTTTATTGTGTCCCATAACACGAAGCGTATAGGTCTTTAAATATTCATCTTTATACTAAAAACATGTAAAACGAAGTTACGTTCGGGACGA
Organism: Musca domestica; assembly: GCF_030504385.1. Taxonomy (NCBI): domain Eukaryota; kingdom Metazoa; phylum Arthropoda; class Insecta; order Diptera; family Muscidae; genus Musca; species Musca domestica. Next base: position 1,796,660 of record NW_026712238.1, on the reverse strand, counting down.
ACTTTTTATACCCTACAAAACTATGCGTTGGGAGTTTTGTAAGTTTGATTGAACCAAAGTGAATGTGTACGTCCGTCTGTCTATCCATGATCATTTGTAATCACGCTACAGTTAGCAATTATAATCCACCTGATTGCACCCTACAACACTACGTGTGGTGAGTATTACATACAAGTGTCAATTATCTTCTGATCCTCATGCATTGGGATCGGAAGATAATTGACACTTGTAGGGTTGTGTAAGGGTCAAAATAGAAGCCTATGGTTTTTGAAGATGATCGCAAAATGTTTAGAGAAATTTTCCAGTCCAGTATTCGCTCTACAGATCACAAGTAAGGACCAATCGGCACGGAGTTTCGCATAAGGTCAAAGTTTAGGACAGGGTAGAAGCCTAACATTTTGGATGGCAATCGGATAATATTTAGGGGGTAAAATGGACCACAACTTTTGTGTAAAATTTTTTTGAATACCTATGTGGTTGCAAATTCCAACGGTCAAATAACTAAAGGTAAAATCGTTGGCAGGACTGTATGACATTATTTCAAAAACGAAATCGATCAAAACGGTGTTGGACCTAAGGGGATTTTTCAATGTATTATGGTGTTGTATTTGGAGATATCATTAATCAATACCCATATAGATTATTTTTTTAAATACAGCTGATTTTATTTCAAATTGGGGTTAAAATATTTAAATATCGCAAAGCGAGAGGTACTGGACCAAAAAATGCATTTTATTGTAATATATGCCAGGAATTAAACTACCCGCGGAGAAACCGAAATGTCAAATTTGAAACATAAATATTTAAAATACCGGAGGTTTCAGGAGGTTGTATAGTACAGTAGACCTACATTGAAAAATTTCCGTGGGAGAGAAGCCAAAATTTCAAATTACACTTGATTTTGTTGGAAATTGGGGTAGAAACCTCTAACGTATCGAAAATCAGGAGGGGCTATACCAAAGGGTAGACATACAGGGTGAGATGAAAATGAAAACCAACTTCAAACTGCTGCCATTTCTAAGCCCCTAGTCCGACAGCTGTTGAAATTATTCCAATGACAGCTCATTATATTGTTTACAAGCGTACAGCGTACAAAAGCATATTGATGAGAATTTTCCAGAAAAAAAATTATTCGTGATGGAATTCAAGCGTGATAGTGTGATTTCTTTATATTTGGCTGGAAAACCACAAGAGGCTATCGTTAGAGCACTCCAGCATTTAAATGTGTATAAATCTTCAAAAATGATTCGAAAAGTAAAGAAGCGACTTGATAGAGTGTAGCGATATGGTCCATTTTCGCACCTGAACCAGCACTTATACAAATACTAGGATGAGCGAAGTTTTTTGGACCAATATTTCCCATCTCCGAATTCGATCTGTGTTTCATATCGGATACTAACTTCGAGAGTTATCGTGTCACCAGCTAGACAGAGAGACGGATGGACACCCCAAGATCCTGAAATTTCATAATATCTTCTCCAAAAAATTATCAGAACAATTCACGATATTCCTACCAAACGATATTCATAAAAACAAACAAAAATTAAAAACATCCAACTTATTCGCTCCAAAAAATATTCATAAAACGCCATGAAATTTTCGTCGAAACATATTCACAAAATTCCAGGTTATGTATGTAATCCACCATAATCTATTCAAAAGATTTTCATAAAAATCCACGACATTCTCTCCACATTTAAATCTGATTATTTACGATATTTTCTCCAAAAATATTTATAAAATTCCACAAATTTCCCACGAAAATAGAATAGAAAAATGAATTATATTCTCTCGGAAAAAATATTTATAAATCGTTGGTGTTTCTATCAAAAAACATTTATAAAATCAACACTTGATAACAAAAGATGTTCATGAGGATTCAAAATATATATTTTAAAAATCCAAGATATTCTTTAGAAAAGTTAGTCGTAAAGTCAGCAATATTATCTCCAAAAGACATTCGTGAATTCCACCTTATTATTTCCAAACAACATTCATAAAAATCGAGATATTCTCTCTAAAACTTATTCATAAAAGTGCACTATATATTCATAAAAATCCACAATACTCTCCCAAAAGTTCTCTCTCCCATAATACCCTCTCCAATAGATGCTCATAAAAGTCAATAACAATCTCCCCAATAAATGTTTATAGAATCCACGATATTCTCTCCAAAAAATGTATCGTCTATATTCTCTCCAAAAAGGGAAGTCATAAAAATCTACGAAAATCTCCCCAAAAGATGTTAATAAAAATCTATGATGTTCTGTCCATCAGATAATTAAAAAAAATTAAATTCAGAATATTCTTTTCAAAAGATATTCTCGAAAAAATAAATATTTTCGATTATCTCCTAAACGTGTGCAAAACTCCGCCGAAAAAATTGTTTATATAAAATATTGTAATTTTGCCTTCTCAAAGGTTTTAGTATTTCTGAGAAAAAATACATTTTCGTCTTCGATTTCTTCCCTTTCCACAACACAGCATAAATTACGTTCGGAAATACAATCCAATATTTATTCTCCCCTTGCAACCTTGAAAATGCCAAGTTACATTATTTGTTGCTTTTATGTGACACGAGAATCCAATTTCGTCCACTAATCAGTTTTCAGTGTAAAAAAATAATATCGCAAAGCTCAAATATTTATACAGCTGACTGATAGCTGCTGCTGCTGTTGACGAAAATGGCGATGACTCAAAAGAGTCCAGTGCTTATTACCCAAAAGGAGGGTTTCTATTATGGCGTCAAATTTTTGTTTTTTCTTTATTATTTCCATGGTCTGTGAGTGTGCAAATATGAGACCAAAATGGGGTTTTATTATGGCTTAAAGAACCAACGACAAATCAAAGCAAAATAAGCGACAACAAGCCAACCAAAAAAAAAAAAAAAAAAAAAAAAAAACAAAAAATAGCTGCATAAAACTACAAGACAAGACACCATAAAAATGTTAGAAAACAATGTTGTATCATCTTGCAGCAGTAATGTGGCGACATGTTGATGTCGCGGATGATGACGGCGATGATGATATCAAGTAAAATATCAAATTTAGTATTTCTGCTGATTCTTTTTAGGAAGTAATCCGCAACAGACAAAGACAAAGAACGCAACACTTCGAGACAGAGACTGTAGGTAATAATAACGTTGAGTAAGAGCACAAGTACAAAGAAGTGAATGTGATATGAACGAACGAATCACACAAAAAAATCTTGGTAATTTAAACTCTTAAAAAGAAGCTACAAAAACTTAAAGATATTTACCATAGTAAATATTTGTTTGGGACTTTATGTACGAAATTGACTCGGTTTCATATGGAAGAAAAAATTTAGAAAAACTTGGTATTTGGTAGGAATTGCGAAAATATTTTGAAATAATTTGGATGAAATGGGGAGGAAATTAACAGATTTTCTCGGGAAATCAATTATATCGACTTACTGCTAAAAATAAATTTTTAAAAATTGGCAATTATTTTAGTAGTGATGAGCCCTTGCTCATATGGCTCATGCTTTTTAGTTTTTGATTAATATTCACATTTATAAAACTGTTTTTGAATAATAAAAATAAAATTACTTTATCTAATGGTTTTTTTTTTTCTTTTAATAGGTACCTTAAAAGGACCAAGAATCAAGGGTAAGTGAATATTTGCTAAAAATATTCTTTAATTTTGGTCGCATTAAGAATAAACCCAATACTTAACGTTTCTATCTATACATAAACGACTAGAGTGATGTGCGGCTGACCGATTCATCAATGACCAGACGGAACGGCTAAAGCCAAAATCTTGGAACTTTGCATGAGAGTCAATGTTGGTGTAAGTGTACTAAAAGTTCTAAAAGGTACGAAGAACTTTACCCATTATATTGGTCAGCTAGAATTCTTAAGGGTCGCTGATGATGGGAAATTCAAACAATAAGTGTATCAAATTTACTAAAATGCACTTAATTTGGTAACATCTTGACATTTCGTATAAGAATTAAGGTTATAAAGTAGGGAAATCCTTATTCACAACGTCTCCATATGAAAACCTTAGAAATCAACCGTGAAAGGGAACTTCAATATCAAATTACAGAATTTTAGCTTTATCCCTTCACCCAATACAAAATTTAGTAGCATTTAGTACTTCTCGAACAATTATAATACGTATTTTAAAAACAATCTCCATATCTCAAACTCAGATGCAAACAGTGACCTCCACATCAAATTGATGGATTTCTTCACCAATCGCAAATTTAGTATTATCTAGTACTTTTCGTACAATTATAGTACACATTTATCTCAATACTAGAGACCTCAATATCAAATTGCGGGATTCCAGCTCTATCCTTTCTTTCAGTGCCAAATTTGAACAAGTATAATACACATTTCCAAACCACCTCCAATACCCAATTTATTACCATTTAATACTTTTCGTTCAAATATAGAACACATTTCCAAACCCATCTCCAAATCTTAACCTTATATACCAACAGTTATGTAAATAACATATTTAAGAATTGTATCTCTCTCCGGTCAACCACAATGACCCATATATAAAATTTTAAAAATGTAAGCCCCGTCTGTTAATCCAATACCAAACTGTATCAAAGTTAGTACAATTAAGTATTTTTCGTGCACTTTTTCAAAACCACCTCTTTATCACAAACCTACCACTAACAGATGCCTCAATATAAAATTTCAAAATTCCAGCTTCATCCGTTCTAAATTTAGTACCATTTAGTAAAGTTCGCACACTTAGTACACATTCCTCAAACCATATTCATACATCAAACTTAGTTTCCAATTTTGATTCTCCTACCAAGTTTCATGTTATTAGCTCTATCCGTTCACATAATATAAATTGGTAACATTTTAGAGGTTCTATTTTAGAACTTTTCGTAACCTTAAATTTCGAATTTCCAAAAACCATCAGGTACATTTATTTTGCACTCCGTCAGTTACTCTCTTTTCAAGTTTCCGAATTCTATCTCATTCCGTTTTTCCAATACAGAGTATTCCATTTTTAGTACTTTTCATATCCTTTTAGTACGAATTTCCAAAAACCCACCCTTATCACACGTCTACGCACCAAGACTGGCTCTCATGCATATGTCTACCTTCAGCCGTGTCGTCTGGGCGTTGATCCTCGGCCAATCAGTCAGTTATTTCACTATGTTTTTATACATATAGATTTATAATTCTTTTAAAATTATTAATTTTATATCTGATGTTTATAGAAACATTTGAATACGAGATATGGGGAAAATAGCGGTTATGCATCTGGTTTACTCAAACTATTTATCTAATGTTATACATATTGCAACCTTATATAAGCCTGACAAAAATATTAAGATGTACCAAGTTTCAACGAAATCGGGTTCTCCATTCGTTTTCTGCTAGACACCTAATTTTTATACGATACAACACCACATAGTGGTAGGGTACTATGTACTTGTGCATTTATTTGTAATATGAGGAAGGAAGCGAGATTCATTGTTATTTAGGATCTTCATAGGATCACTTTTTGAGTCGATTTATGCATGTCAGTCCGTCTGTCCATGTATTCTTGTGAACAAAATGCAGATCGCATTTATTATCCGATTGAGATGAAATTTTCCAAACAATGTATATTTCGCCCCAGGACGAACCCTATTGAAATTGATGATAATCGGATCAGATTTTAATATAGCTCCCATATATTTTCAACCGATTTTGGGTTAATTGTGCACCAAATGACCAATATAAGTCCAAATGACCTGAATTATGCCACATCTGGCCGAATTCAATCTAGAAGCAAGTACATCAAATTTGGTGAAAATCGGATCAGATATAGCCCTAGCTCCCATATATATGTTTCATCTGATTTGGTGTTTAAGTTTCTCTCATTCGTAATATTCATTCGACAACAATGATATTTGCTACCAGACAGCTTTAATACCTTTGCCAAATTTTATCGAAATCGGCTAAGATATGGATATAGCTCCCATATATGTTGTTAATCTGATTTCAGGTTTATTGTGCAAATAATGGCTAGTATAAGCCCAAATGGAGTGAATTTCGGAACTCGGCTCCGATATATATTTTTTAATATAATACTTCTCAATGTTATTTGGTACAAAAGATTAAATTGTCTCCGTCAAATTTAGTGAACATCTATCCAGAATTGGATATGCCTCCCACATATATTTTTTCCCTCTGAAATTAAACTATAACTGATCTAAAGTCAAATTTTGATAGGTGGGTATGATCTACTTCAAATAAATTATTTTGTCACGGAGCTCTACTAAATATGTATAGTGGTGTAGGGTATCATATAGTCGGCCGCGCCAAACTTTTGACTTTTCCTTACTGGTTATAATTGTTGGCGTACCAAAAGGGGAAGGAGTAGGTCGATATAACACATCCTCGAAATTGTTCTAGTTTTAAAAAGAATATCAGGAAGTGCAAAGTTTGATCACAATTGGATACTCTTGATGGATATTGCGATGAAGTACATTTTTGCCGTGTCAATAGCATTAATATTGTTACACAAAAATTACATTTCATATTCGAATTAGATACATGTTCTATTCTGCAAATAAATCTGATCAATGTGAAGTTATTCTTAAGTTCAATATGGCTGCATCTTCAAATAACCCCAGATCAATGCTATACCTGATTCCACTACCTTCCTTAATGTAAGTTTATCTACCTTTATGTAAAGGACTGATCTCCCCCTTATAAATGTATAATTTCAAAATGTACAAATATATACCCACATACATAAATAGATAAAAAAAGAGTTCATTAGAATCCTTTCTTCCATTTATTTTTGCTGATGATTAAACCCGTATTGCGCATTTTGCAAATTCACAATTATCAGTCATTTAACACGCCAACCACAAACGGAAATCAGAATAAAATTAGGTCGAATTTTTAATGGAAAAGAAGCGTATGTATATATGTTTTTTTATATGTACACTCTGTCTGGTTCTTCTCTTCGGTGATACAAGAATTACCGAATTATAATGTCAATAAACTTTCGTGAAAAGAAAAAAAAAACAAAAAAGCACAACAAACGAAGTAACAACAACAGGTTGGTGGCTCTTCTCTGCTGGTTATTCTGTTGTTGTTGCTGTGTTTTTTTTTTACTTTTTCGGTTGGAGGTTCAGTCACTCTGTTTTGCGGTGTAAATGAATTTAACCATATTGGAAATAAGTATATAGGTATAGCCATCTATGGATGTGCGTTACGAGGATAAGAAGCAACGAGTGGTTGATTGACCCTAGAAGGGAAGTCAGATTTCCTTATTTTTTGATTTCCATAAAAAAAAAAAAAACATATATTTTCACAATAGACATAATAATCTGGATTTGGAAAGTTTCCGAGATATTTCTTAAAAATTAATAAAAATTGGAAAAATACAAATTTGAAGAACTTTTCTCATCTCAGGGGTGAAAATGCAAGTCGCCAAATATTGTCCATGTTCACAAACTTGCATCCATCATTTTGTTGATGGCTGATATTCGATAAAGACACGCAGTAAATGTGTATCTACGTCGCCACCAGAACCGCCACAGTACATCTGGCCCCCTTCGATAAGAGTCAGTGGAAAGACCTTTGGCCGTCTGTTGTTCGCATGCTTGCTTGTTTTATGCTTTGTTTTGTTTTTATTTGTTGTAGTTTTTTTAATGTTTTTGCTAGGTCGTTTTTGTTGTAGTATTCTGACCAGCGCAATAATTTTTTTTAAAACCAATATCCCCTCGACACACTAGCAAATCAAAAACAAACTTACACACACAGACACCCAATCTCCAGCGTATAAATGCAAACAAACAGATAACAGATGAGTTGAAAGAAAGAGCAATAAACTTTTAGTTTGCTTCGGCACCAGAGTTGCCATCACCGAAAAATATTGAATTCTAAGATTGAAAATGAAATCTATTTAAAACCGATATCAATAAAAGAGGCAAGTGATTGGCTCTATGACTGCCTGATTGTCCCATAAACGCACAGGCGAAAATACTGAATCACTGACGGATAAAGCGGGATTTGTGTACTTAAAGTGTACGAAAAAAGATACATTTTAGCCTTCAGTACCTCACCATGTCACCTATGCTTTAGTAGGTCAATCAGCCAGTTAGTAAGTCAATCACGTTACTCTTGCATTAAGGCATGAAGGAGGTAGGATAAGGCGGGATATTTTGAAATTCTTACTTCAGGGTACGAAAAGTACTAAAAGGTACAACATGGCACAGCATTGAAATTGGTTCAAACTGGAACATTGGAATGTGGAACTTCGTACTTTAGGTCTGTTCCAAAACTGAAAGAATTAAAAAGCTCTTACAACGATAACCGATTTTCCCTTTATTATGTCAAAAAAATTGCAAAACTAGTAGATTCTGGCAGGTTCTGGAACAGATCATTTAAGTTAACGAAAAGTCCTAAAAAGTACAACGTGGTATAACATTGTTATTGAGCAATTGGCAAGAGCTTTAATTTAATTATACCCTCAGTCATATGGCTAATAAGAGTACATATATAATTTCATACGGCCAAAACGTACCTCATCAAAATAACGGTTTTAGACCCTAGGTTTTTTTGGAGCAAATCCCTTTCAGGACATTTGGAGGCGATCTAGAGATGTTCGTCCGTCTGGCTGACTGGTGCGCACGATAACTCTCGATGTTATCCAAACTTGGTACATCGTAATATTATTGTCAAACTTAGATCGAGTTCGGAGATAGGCAATATTGGTCCACTCCTTCTGGTACCTCCCCCACAAAATGTCACCATTTTCAAAGAAAATAATTTACTGGAGAGAAAAAGAATGGATTATCCGATTTTGCTTCAACTTTGCAAATCCCAGATGCGGTCCACTCCATCAAGGAACTACCCCACAAAGGGTCAAGATTTTGAATAATTATAACCATTATAAAATGTAATGTAAGTGTCCGTTTGTCTACAAATTACAAACATCACATTATTTTTATTAACAGAAGGTTTGGTGTGAAGATGGAATATATCCACTCCTTCTGGTACCTCATTTTAAATATCCATGAAGCTCATAAAACACGACACTAACATCCGATTTCATTTGGACTTGGCACATCTGAATATTTCTATCGACACAGGATCTGTTATGAAGACGGTAGAGATCGGACCATTTATTCTGGTACCTCTCCACAAAAGGTGAAAATTTTGAATAACCAAAACGATCATAAACGATCTTCATATTTCACACATCCCATTATTTCTACTAACACAAGATCTGCTGTGAAGATGGAATATATCGGTCCAATCCTTCTGGTACATCCCCCACAGAGGGTCAACTTTTTGAATATCCATGAAGCTCATAAAACACGAAATTAACATTCGACTTCATTCGGACTTTGCACATCTCCATATTTCTCTCACAACAAGATCTGTTATAGAGATGATAGAGATCGGGCCATTTCTTTTGGTACCTCATCCACTAAGGGTCCAAATTTTGAATAACCAAAACGATCCTAAATAAGCATCTGGTTCTCTTCAAATTTCACACATCCCATTATTTCTACTAACACAAAATCTGCTCTGAAAATGGCGCATACCGGCCAACTTCTTCTGGTACTTCCCCCACATAGGATTAATAATTTCACACATCCAAACATTTTTTGCTAACACAAGATCAGTTGTCAAGATGCTAGATATCTAGCAAACCCCTTCTGGTACCTTACCCACCAAGGGTCACCATTTCCAATGGTTGTATCTGTTATAACTTGCGAAACAAGTCGGCGATTCGATGCAACTTGCTACATAAAAATATTTCTCTTAACCATAAATTTGATATGAATATATAATTCATCGGAAATTAAGATTTCGTATAAAATTGGATATAAATGTTCGATTTCCTATAAATTTTGCACATACCAAAATTTTATATGTACTAGATGAAGTAGAATATTTCGGTCCACTATATCTGGTACCTCACGCGTATTTCCATATTTTCCAAAAAATTGCGCATATCTCATATTAGAAATGCGACTGAATCCTAATAAAGCTTTTCGAAACTCTTCTTCGTGGTGTATCCACCGAGGTAAAACTTGGACCTCAAAGATAAGATTTCTCCAAGGACCCAATTAGCAGCGGCACGATATTATTGATAAGGCCGGCTTTAATACCCATTTACATTTTCTAAAACATTTCGGGTTGCAGCAGATTTTTCTAGTTAATTTTAAAAAATTCAATGCATCATTCCAGTTTTTAATAACGGAGTAGGTTCTACTTTCCAAATTACTATAGATGCTACAGGATAATTCCAAATAACAAATCTTGTTGGAATGGCCAATGCGACTGATTCGCTACTTATTTCAAGTTTTTTCAATGCTAAATTGATCACAGCAGACAGACTGACAATGGCTACATCGGTTTCAATGGGTTGTGAACACGATATTTAAATATAAGGTTGGTTCCAATGCCTATATAAGGTCAGAGAAGAAGACAAAAGTTTTACAATAAACTTAGGCGCTATTGGGATTTTATTTTATTTGAAATTTAAATCACAACAGATTAATCTTTTATAAGAATTCATATAACCAATTTTCCTTTTATGATATCAATAAAAATTGCAAAACTAGTAGATTCTTGCTCGTTCTGGAATAGAGAAATACTCTCCATACTATGTTGGTAAATCATATACAAATTCATCTAACTGCATGAAATCTACGGCAAATCAAGTCATCATCAACATTATCAACTCCACAGAAATCGAACACACGCCACAGCCAACAACAAAAATTTGGGGCAAATGTACTTTTCTTTATCGCACACTTTCAATCATTTCACAGCCGATCGACAAAACATAATGCGTCTTAATTCTTGCTTTCGCATGTGATTGATAGACCTAGAAGTGGCTAAAAGCAATTACAATGGAATTTAAAAGCATTTAACAGCTTTAATGCACAAACAAATACCTTTCTACATTAAAAAAAAAAAAAACAAAATACAACAATCGTGTCATTATCAAAACATGCAAATTATAAAAAATATGTACCCACAGACATACATTTATTTGTATCTAAAGCATTTGTTTCATTTTCTTTTCTATTGTTTACACTACTTAATGCGAAGGAGGGGGGAGGGGCTTCCTACGTGGCGTATCTCATCGACGCCAAAACGACTCGACATTGTTGATAATGCTCCCCCAAAAAGCGAGCCACCATTATAATTGGGTGAGAGTTTTCTTATCATTTGTTTATGTTTATAAAATTTTTGTTTATGTTTTTTCGCTTTTTTTTTTTTGTTTTTCTTTTTTCTCGATGGGTTATAAACATTTGTTTTTGGTGGCAGTCGATACTCTCACGAAGTGCGAATTGATATTTCTTATTCATTTTTTTATTTCAAAAGTGCGCAAAAAGACCAAAACAAATATTGACGACAGTAAAGGCGCACGCCAAGTTTTTGACCTATTCTCTGCCAAAATAAGTAAAATTATTTTCCTTTTTGGGGGTGGTGGGAGAAGTGGCCTATGTCTGGGGAATAAATAATTATCAAAATTATTTGCTGTTGGTGTAAAAGTCGAAATTTTGTTTTTAAAAGATCGGACGTTACTACTTAGACCCTTGATATATTTTTTCGTGGAATATATTTTTCCATATTGAAATATTAGAACATCCTTAATGTGGATGTACTTTTAGTGGTTTTTTAATACCGCTATTTGATCATGGCAAAATACAGGGTGAGATGAAAAAACTGCAACCAACTTCAGACTGCTGTCATTTCTAAGCCACTCGTCCGACAGCTGTTAAAATTATTCCACTGACAGGTCATTATATTGTTTACAAGCGTACAAAAGCATTTTGGTGAGAATTTTCCAGAAAAAAAGTTATTCGTGATGGAATTCAAGCGTGATAGTGTGATTTCTTTATATTTGGTTGGAAAACCAAAAGTGGCTTCGTTAGAGCTCTCCAGCATTTAAATGTGAATAAATCTTTTGTGTCTCGTACCATCACTCGTTACTGTGATACTTGTAGCGCAGCCCGACGTCAAGCAAGAGGCAGAAGAAAACAGCAACATCAGCAGAAATAGTTTGAAAAGTAAAGAAGCAACTAGATCGAAACCCGCGTCGTAGTGGCCGAAAAATGGCTCGTGAACTGAACATATCACAATATTCCATTCGGCAAATATTGAAAATGAGATCGGGGTAAAGCCATTTAAATACCAAAAAGTGCAAGAACTTGCACCGCAACAGAAAGAAAATAGGCTCAGCTTGGCCGAAAGTGGTGAACTGCCGAATTTGGTTTTCTCCGATGAGAAAACATTCGTTGTACAGCAATTTGTAAACAAACAAAATTATCGTGTTTACTTGCCAAAGAGGTCAGCTGAAATGTGCACCTTCGGTTGGCCACCAAAACTCAAGCGCCCGCCATGGTGATGGTGAGAGCCGCCATAACAGCCGATGTTTGCTCTCCGCTCGTATTACTCGACCGTGGTATCAGAATAAATGCCGAATATTATCGCGAAAATATTCTGGAGGGTGTATTAAAGCCTTGCGCACGCAAACATTTTGGTCGCAGACCTTGGACATTCCAACAGGACTCAGCACCATTGCACTCAGCACGCGCCACCCAAGTATGGTTACCAAATGAGGTTCCTCGCTTCATTTCCAGCGCACAATAGCCACCAAAATCTCCGGATACCAATCCGTTGGACAATCGTGCCTGAAGAATTTTGAAAAACAAAGTTGGCACTAAAAAATACCAAAGAGTCGATCACCTCAAGCAAGCGCTTCGCCGAGAATGGGCCAAAATACCGCAGAGCAACATTCGGGCGGCGTGTGACGGTTTCATTGGACGTTTAAAGGCCATATTTCGCGCCAAAGGTGATCAATTCGAACAAATCTAAACTTATTCTAAAATTTGATGCTATTTCCGACATTTCTTGCTTTCATTCAATAAAATTTGAGAAAAATTGTAAAAATTATTGCGTTTGACTTTGTTGCAGTTTTTTATCTCAGCCCGTATATATACTTTGTCAAACATATTTATGATATTGAAAAAATTGCGAGTAGATTCTTACAGGTTTTTAAAAAGAACATATGATAAAGCTAACACATTTGTTTTATTTAGTGTCCCTAGGGATGAATAAGTAGCAGATAAGTTTAATTACATATTCAGTCTAGTTTGTCAATTTGTCAAAAGATCCTGATATTTCAATTGAGTGCATTTAAAAAGCCAATATAGTTTTTTAGTAGCCATCGGGTAATATAAAAATAAAAGCTTATGGCTAAAAAAACACTCGAAGAAAAAAATTTGCATGTGAAACCAAAAAACAGCTCACAAAAAGAATCAAGCGAATGCACATCGAATACTAATTGTAAATGAGGTGATAACGTACCAGGTGATTCTTCAAACGATATGTGGTCTGAAAAAAATAAACATTCCATAAAAGTTCTTTTAACTAACGAAAATAAATGGCAGCAAGCAAACGCCAAGAATAGCCAACAAGGCAAGGCAACGACTTCAATAGAATACGAAATAAATGTAAAAGATAAACAAATAAAAAACAAACAAAACAAAAACACATTAAAGCTTGACTTGAACGCTGGCGCAAAAAAATAAACAACTGGTTCTTATCCTCATCAACCGAGTAACGGTTGTCCAACTTAAACTGGTTTAGCAAGAAAACCTCCAAAAATGGTAACAAAGAAATTATTATTAGTAATCGCAATGAGATAGTGTTATGATAATTTATTCTCCAGCGATCAACGATCATGTTATGGATGATCGTATGAAGGTAAAAGTAGCATAATGTTTTCATTTGAAAATTGAATATTCAATGATTTAATTATATGAAGAATATATCCAGGTCAAATGCAATATCAAAAAAGTAATGCAATGATGCGATGGAAGATAACAAATTAAAAAAAAATTGTAACGTTATGTTTAAAGTTGATTGAGGCATATATTTTCGTTAAAAATTAAAATAAAGTTGGGAAATTGTCCTTTCAGTTTTAATATGCTCTTGCTTTTGAAATCCTTTTAGAACAATTGCGCCGAATTTTTTACTTTTATATAATTTTGCGCTACCGGAGCTAGAGCCCTTTATGACCAACAAATACCAATTTTCAGACAATTTCGTGAAAAAACGTCGCAAAAATCATCAAAATACCGAAAATCGGGAGGTACCGTTTTATGGGGGATATACCAAAACGTGGACCTATCTATATGTACTATGTTCCGCCACCAAAGCTAAAACCATTGCGAACTACAAATACCAATTTTTAGACAAATCCGTTAAAAAATGTAGCAAAAATCATCAAAATACCCAACATCGGAATGTACCGATATATGGCGGTTATATCAAAACGTGGACCGATATATCTCATTATCATTACCAAACTTCCTGGCCAAAATTTGAAGCCATATGTCGAATAATGTGGGCTGTATCGTGATTTCTACAAACAGACGGACATCGTTATATCGGCTTAGAATTCTATGCTGATTATGAATATATATACAGGGTGAGATGAAAAACTGCAAACAACTTCAGACTGCTGTCATTTCCAAGCCCCTCGTCCGACAACTGTTAAAATTATTCCAGTGAAAGCTCATTATATTGTTTACAAACGTACAAAATCATTTTGGTGAGAATTTTCCAGAAAAAAAAGTTATTATTTATATTTTGCTGGAAACCCACAAGTGGCTATGATTAGAGAACTCCAGCATTTAAATGTGGATAAATCATTTGTGTCCCGTACCATCGCTCATTACCGTTATACTTGTAGCGTAGCCCGACGTCACGGAAGTGGACGGAAGAAAACAACAACCTCAGCAGAAATGGTACGAAAAGTAAAGAAGCGACTTGATCGAAACACGCGTCGCAGTGGCTGAAAAATGGCTCGAGAACTGAACATATCACAATATTCCATTCGGTAAATATTGAAAAATGAACTCGGGGTAAAACCTTTGTCCAGCAGTTTGTAAACAAACAAAATGATCGTGTTTACTTGCCAAAGAGGTCAGCTGAAAATGTGCACCTTCGGTTGGCCACCAGAACTCAAGCGCCGGCCATGATGATGGTGTGGGCCGCCATGGTCGCTCTCCGCTCGTATTAATCGACCGTGGCATCAGAATAAATGCCGAATATTATCGCGAAAATATTCTGGAGGATGTATTAAAGCCTTGGGCACGAAAACATTTTGGCCGCAGACCTTGGACAGTCCAACAGGACTCAACATCATCGCACTCAGCCCGCTCCGCCCAAGAATGGTTACAAAATGAGGTTCCTCGCTTCATTTCCAGCGCACAATGGCCACCAAAATCTCCGGCTACCAATCAGTTGGACTATTGTGTCTGTAGTATTTTGGAAAGCAAGGTTGGCACCAAAATTATACCAAAGTGTCGCCGGGAATGGGACAAAATACCGCAGAGCAACATTGGGGCAGCGTGTTTTTCATTGGCCGTTTGAAGTTCATAATTAGTGCAAAAGGTGACAAATTCGAACAAATCTAAACTTATTCTAAAATTTGATGCTATTTCCGACTGCTTGCTTTCATTAAAAAAATTAAAAATAAATGTAAAAAATATGGCGTTTGACGTTTTTGCAGTGTTTTATCTCACCCTGTATAACGACACTGTTTTTGACGGGTTTTATTTGGATCTTTGGACTTTACAAAGAATTAGTTGTTCCGTACAAACCTTTCAAAAATCAGTCCAAATTTTATTATAACCCAAATCCCATTCGGGATGATTCCGATTTTTCTTATATTTAAATATTATATTTGGTATGGTATTTTTTATTCTAATGGAATAGCCTTGTTGTTACGGTACCACCTGATATTCAATTTTTTTGAGAACTTCAAATACATTTTACAATAATTTCTGAATTCATTTAAAAGACACAGATCTGCATTGCAAAAATAAATTGGAATGGGTACATTCAAATGTTTTTATTTTCTTTCAGTGGAAGATAAATATTATCAGTTCATTGCCTATTGAATTTTTATACCCTACAACACTATGTGTTGGGGGTATTATAAGTTTGATTGGGCCAAAAATTATGTAACACCACGAAATATTGGTTTCCCACATAGGAAAGTATATATGGATCATCCTAGCTCGCCGAGCTGAGTCGATCTAGCTATGTATGTCCATCCGTCCGTCTGTCCGTCTGTCCATGTTAATTTGTAATCACTCTACAGGTCGCAATTATGGCCCGATCTTCACGAAATTTGGAATGGAGGTCGGGGTCGGGCCAGAATAGAACCCTATTTCTTTTTGAGATGATCGCCAAATGTTTAGGGGTTGAAATGGACCAAATACTGAAAAAATTTCGGATTTTGCAGTAGCTATACAGGTCGCAATTATAGACCAATCGACGCGGAATTTCGCATGTAGCTAGAGTTTAGGACGGGAAAGAAGCCTACCAAATTGGGTGGTCATCGGATAATATTTAGCGGGTAAAATAGACCATATATTTTGTGTTGAAAAAATTCAAAATTTTTCATTAAACCGCGAATATTTTAAATCCCGGCGAAATCACAAAGTTATGACAAGGTTACTTCTGACCTTTACATTGATGTTAACATCCAACAAATCGGATATATAGCAAAATATGTGCGATATATATGTTTATCAAAGAAGATATGCTTGAAAGATCTCTTATATGTCGAGAACGGCTGAACTGATTTCGACAGTTGTGTTTAATTCAGAATGGCCTCTTGGCAGGAAAGAAAAAACGTCTAAAAAATCGCATAAAAATATCTCTCTAAAGATGAAAATATTGATTTTGTAAAATTTTCTCATATTTTTTCAATTTTGTCATATTTTTGGCATATTTTCATTTTGAATTAAACATTTGCTAATATTTCTACAGCTAACATAACTAAGTTATTAGGATATCAGGATACCATATACAGATCGCATTTATGGCCCGATCCTTACGAAATTTTGCATGGGGATAAGATGAGGGTCAGAATAGAAGCATACTCTTTTTGGAGATGATCGCCATATATTTAGGGGTTGAAATGGACCAAAAAACTGCAAAATTGTCGGCAGGTCGTAATTATCGCCCGATCCTCACGCACATTTGAATGGGGGTTACCGGACATTGCAAAAGCCAAGCAGTTTTGGATGGCCATCCAAAAATATTCTATGTGTGAAATAGTTTGCCAACTTTTGTAGACAAAATACGAAAATGTCCATTCCAGAGACTTTTTCGAGAATTCACAAATACAGGAAAGACGCACTTCTGACTATTTCGTTAACGCTGATTTCATTAAGGAATATAGTCAAATGTCTGTATCTCATATAGATGCGTTTCAGTCAAAAACCAATAATAAATGTTAATCTTTTGCCACTCCTAAGAAATTATAGGTCTTTGGGAAATATTGGTTCCAGAGACCATTTAAGTGCAACATCTACCAATAAATTGGAAATGAGCAAATTAGTTTAAGTTGCTATTATTTGAACATTAGAGAACGAAACATGATGGTTTTCTTTTATTATTTGTCACAATATCTTGTGGAATTCTTTCGAGTATCCCGCCTATATAAACTGTATCGTTTATTATAGTGTTGTAGGGTATTCAACTGTCGGCCCCGCTCGACTGTAGCCTTTGCTTACTTATTTTACTTGGTGTTATTAAATTTTAATTGCCGAACACATTTTAAACACAATTTCAAATTTGTATCTCCAATGGTTGCATATGTGCCAATAGTATAAATTCTCATTGCATTATTCAATAACACAAATACAAACCAAAATTTATAAAACACATAAATTGAATGTATGCCAAAAACCAAATGCTTTGACTCATTTTCTTCACGATGCTACCTTATATTGCTAAAAATATTTCCCGATTTGTTAAATATTTTATCTGCAAGCATAAAATTGGCAGGATATAAACAAAATATTGGAAACCAAGTTGGTTCTTAGATAGACACCATCTATCTATCTGCTCGTGTTTGTATACATTTACACAATGTTTTACTATATGGACCCCCACTTCCCAAAATGTCATGTACTAAATATGTATGTATGTATATATGCATGATGGTGTGTTTGTATGTATGCATGTACATAAAAACTTACCAACGAGACCTTGAACTGATTCTTTTTGCTAATGTTTGCTGCTGTTGTTGCAGTTGTTTGGGTAATTGTTATGGTTGCTGCTGTTGTTGTTGGATGGTTGATTGGTTGGTTGGTAGAGGGTTTGTGTTGTTGGTTTTGGCCTTCTGTGGCTAGTATCTTTGTTGGTTTACAGAAAAAAATAAAACACAAGGTTTTGTTGTTGTTGTTTTCTTTTATCTCTAAATGTTGAATGTTAGTGATATTTTTGTTGCTGTTGTTGCCTTTCCAACCAAGATAAAATTTCAACTTTGCAAAAAAGCCAGTTTTGTATCTTGTCTTTTAATATCCGCAATAAACATTTGAATAATTAGCGTAATCGACAATGCCTGAACAATTTTCCCTATAATATATATAAATAATAATGATTGTGTATTGGTTAGCTGCTGCCACAGCTGGCGAAAGGTATACACCAGGTATTGCCTGACCGAATGGACGGACGGACCAGCATATGGTGCATATGATTTGGCCCACTGCATCGAACGAAAAGTATAATTAACAAAAAGCAAATACCAAACAAAAACTTAGAAAAAATTGGCAAAAACAAAGCTATGACGGCGTTAACACGATACATTACAACTACCACATTGAATTTCTTTGTGGTCCCAAGGGGGGAGGCACTATTGTTTCTGGCTAATTCATAGGTGATAATAACAATGAATGTTTATAAATTATTCTTCTTTTTTATTTTGCTTTTCAAAGCAGCAAACTCTAGAACACAAATATACGAAATACTGCAGAAAATTATTTGTTCGCTCTTTCATTTAATGACGTACACAAACACACTCTCACTGAGCAAATAGAATAGCAACAATCATTAGAGCAAAAGCAACACACACGAATTGCGCCCACTCTCCACCTCTCAAACAATACGAAAGCAAAAAAACACAAACAAATGTTGATGAAGGGCACCCATGGCAGAAGGAAATAATGCACTATGTGAAATGCCAGCAAAATTGCACTTTTTATTTTGCTTTTTACACAAAAACAACAAGAATGAATTGGAAAACGACAAATGTTAACGACATAGATACGAAGTTGTTTTTCTTTTTTTCTGCCAGATAATTGTAAACACTTCGATTTTTCACATTTAAACGTACAAAAACAAACCACAATCTTCTTTAGTGTCCGTCAATTTGATTTTCCGGATATCAGATGATCTATTTTGTATTTTCCAATCAGTATTCTAAATATTTAGAACAAGAATTTAAATTTTCCAATTGCTTCAATCCATAACAAAATAGCACTGCAATTTTTGTTCTTGTTTGACACACAAAATTACGCAGTTAAGAAAATGTAAAGTAGGTCGGCGTTAGCGCCATTCGTTTTCTATGTCGACGGCGTTGTTTTATTATTCCACAGGAGAATAGGTGGCAAACAATGTAATTTACATCCGGTTCAAAATCCGAATACAATCGTAAAGGTGTTAGGAACACTTCAGAGATTTTCCAAATAGAGAATCCCCTTTATTAAGTAAATTCATAGATAACAATTTACCCTTTAATTTTTTCCTCCCAAAAGATGCGACGGCTTCACGTACACTAACATTTAAACGGCATTGTGTTGTTAATGTAAATGCTCTCTATTGTTTTTCTCTGAGCATAAGACATTCAACTTTTTATATTGCACATCTCATCGTGATTTATTTTATTTTTTCATAAATTATTGGTATTTTCATTCATTTCTGTTATTTTTTTTTTAATCTGTGGCTTTTTTCCGTTTAATAATTGTTTCTTATTTCACAACCAATGAGAACTACACAAAAAAACAAGACACACTCTCTCCGTGTATCTCGTAACTGTTTGTGTTATTGTTTTGATGACATTAGGGACAGGTAGGTCGAGTTCTGACCAATCGATAATGGAATTTTTGCAAAACAAGCAGGTGGAATTTCTTTTTGGAAACATAGGAACTGTTCACATAGATCGATTTTTCTCCAATATTGTTTTTCATTTCTGTTTTAGACTTCCACCATGGTAGAGGAATATAGGTAGTCGCGTCGACACAGCTGCTGGGACAATGAACTGTCAAACCAATTTTGGAATTGAAAATGTTGAATGAAAAATTATTTTAATTTGCAAAAATTTTTGGAAAACGCTAATTATAATAGCCTCCTTCTAACTTAGAATAAGAAAACATATAAAAATCTACTTATATTTTAAAAAACATTTCAATTTTTTTTTGACATATCAATGCTCCCACGCGTTGATGCATCTACCTGTATTCTTCTGCATGACTTCCACTTTATTCAATTGATATAAAGGTGTCTTTAGACCAAAAACAAATGTGTTTGATTTTAATATATAAACCTACTGAGGTTTTCTTTTGTTTCCCGGATATTCAATCGACCTATTTTTTTAAGTAACAAAATTTTGTGATAAAATTGAAATATTAAGAAAATAATTTCTGACACAATGGGTACGACGCAGATGTATAACAAAATGCTTATATTTTTACAAAATATATGCTATATTCCGAAACCTGCAAGAATCTACTAGCCTTGCAAATTTTTCGATATCATAAAGGGAAAATCGGTAATTGTATTAAAAACTTGTACTTTCCTGCAGTTCTGGAACAGACCAATAATGACAATGACATACTCTAAATCAGGGGTTCAATTCTCGTTCCATTTTTTGAACATTTTTATGTAATTATTTGTACAAGGTAGACACCTTTGGCTTCGCAGATAATCTGCAAGTAAACGATAAAGAATGGACAAATATATCAGCAATAATCTCTGTTGTTCCTGAGGGACGTGTACGGGCTTTGACCTTATTAGTTCCAATTTGTCCAACAATTTATTTTTTGCAAGATGAATTACCCATTTTGCCAAAACATATGCAAAGTTGTTCTGTTCCAGAACTTATAAAAGTAGTTTTGAAAATTTTCCCCAATTTTCATACCCTCCACCATACTATGAAAGTATATTATCTTTGTCATTCCGTTTATAACTTCTCGAAATGCTCATGTCAGATCCGAATAAAGTATATTTGTTTTCGATCAGCGTAAATTTCTAAGTCGATTTAGCGATGTCCATCTGTCTGTTGCAATAACGCTATATTTTGAACGAATTGAATTGCACACATGTGTATTTTGGCGTTAAGTTCGAAAATGGGCCATGTAGGTCCACGTTTTCATATAGCCCCCATACAACGGCACCCCACAGTATTCTACTACAATGTATGACAAATAGTTGTCCTTAACCCCCATATAACGGTACCTACTAATGGGTACTACAACCTATAACAAGATATTGCATATGCAGGTCCACATTTTGCGGTATTATGCACCAGATTTGTTTCAAATTTCGTAATTGAAGTTCGTAATAGGTACTAAAGACTATGAAAAAAAAAATAATAATGGAAAAAGGTTCATCATTTGAGATGTATTTTTTACGGATTTTTTTTTTTTTTTTTTTGAAAATTTCAAGTTCCTTAAAAATGGCGGAGGGAAAATAAAGTTCGGCCAGGGAAAACTTGACAGCTTTTCTTCTTGTTTCCGCACTGATTAGGAATGTTTAAAAATTTTTGTTTTCGTGCTGGAACAAACGCTGTTTTTTGTGTGTAGTATTTCGAATAATATAAAAAATTGTTTTGAATATTTGTAAAAGTGTTAAATAAAACACTTATTTTACATACAACGTAAAATTGTATTACTGTAATTTTCTATGACTCCCCTTGTTAATTTTTGTGCCATGTTAAAAAATAAAAAAATATTGGTGTTGTTTTTATACAAAGCTGCAATGTTGACTGATTGTTCTTCAAATAAGAGATTCAAACTAATAATCCCTTTACATTATAGTTTGAAAGTAACTGGAACATATATTTTGTGTAACGGATATCACTTTTGTATTAGTATAATGAAGAAGAAGAGAACAATTTGCACTGCTTCCATTCCAATTGAGAAAACAGCTGTTGCGTCGTTTTGCCTCTTCCACTTTCTATACATGCTGGGTATTTGGTGGGTTGTCTCTTCCTTCATTCGCAACTCTCGGTGTTTTGATGTGTACATGTGCAGTGGTTGTTAATGTGTTTGTGTGCAGAGTACACATACAAGATAAACCTACGCCGTCGAAAAAATCATTCCGCTACGTTGTCTGATACCCATCTCATTCTGTAAAAAATTCTGCCGGAAAGTGGTTGCAAAACATCGAATTCTTTTGTTTTTGTTTAAACAAAAGAAAATGGCAAGACAATAAACAATAAATTCTGTTACAACAACAAACTAAAAAAGGAAATGTGAGCAAACCAAAATCGAGAGAATACCAAAATAAGCAAAACTCATTAAACAATCAAAAGTATACCATAGAAGACGACGCGCAAAGTGATAAACAAAAATACATAGACAAATTGAAAACAATTAAAAATACTCATTGACACACAAAAAAAAGCAATAACAAATAGAGAATACCAGAAATATTTCGTATGTAAATTTTTGGTTAAAAAATATCTTTTAAAAATAAAAGAATAGCCATGAGCAGTCAAAGTCATCGAAAGATGTCGGGTATACGACCCAATAAGCCAAGAACAGATGAAATAGAATTGACAGGTAAGTTATTAGTGAACTTGGGATGGTGAATTGTTAATGGCAGTGTGTATTTATCTCTTAATTTTGCAGAACTTTTCTCCTCACAAATGTCCCAGCTATGCCTCAATGAAGACTATTCCGATGTTTGCTTTATTGTAGAGAATCAAAGGTTACCAGCCCATCGTGTTATGCTGGCTGCTCGTAGTGAATATTTTCGGGCCCTTCTCTACGGTGGCCTTTCCGAGTCCACACAAACAGAAATACATCTTAAAGTACCGGTTGAAGCCTTCAAATCTTTACTGCGCTACATATATTCCGGTCATATGTCATTGGCTCAAATGGACGAGGATAATATATTGGATACCCTGGGTTTGGCAAATCAATATGGTTTATCGGAATTAGAGTTATCCATATCGGATTATTTACGCCAGTATTTGGCCTTGGGAAATGTTTGTGCAATTTTGGACGCAGCACGTTTGTATAATCTGGAGAAGTTGACAAAGGTTTGTTTGACCTTTATGGATCGCAATGCAGCCGACATTTTGCAACATGATTCTTTCAAGAGTTTATCAAAGGTAAGGGGGGAATGAGATTTAAATTTGAACAATTTTATTCTAATTTATACTTCTATATCACAGGAATCTTTGGAAGAAGTTCTGCGTCGTGATTCATTTTTCGCTCCAGAAGTACAGATTTTTATTGCCGTATGGGACTGGTGCAAACACAATCCCAATGTTGATATCAAGGTTAGTATAAGGATTACAATTTCAAACTACATTTTCAATATTTTATTTGTATCCCTGCAGTCTGTTGTTTCGTTCGTCCGTTTGCCTCTCATGAATCTGGAAGACCTGTTACACGTGGTCCGCCCATCTGGCATTCTAAATCCGGATAAACTTTTGGATGCCATCGAAGAACAAAACACATCGAAATATTTACCATATCGTGCTGCATTGTGGCCCGAAGAAAATGTTGCCACAGCTAAATTTGTATCACGCACCATTATGGGAGAGTGTCGTGCCGAACTACTGAACGGCGATGTTACTTCATATGATATGGAAAAGGGTTATACCCGCCACTGCATATCGGATACAAATGAAACGGGTATTGTCGTTGAACTAGGAACAATTTGCATTATAAATCACATTAAAATATTGCTATGGGATCGTGATAATCGTGCCTATTCGTATTTCATTGAAGTATCGCCAAATCAAACGCAGTGGGATCGTGTTATAGACTATTCAAAATATCATTGCCGATCATGGCAATTTCTATATTTCCCGGCCAGACCTGTGCGTTATATAAAATTGGTTGGCACATATAATACCGTCAATCGACTATTTCATGTGGTGGCCTTGGAGGCTATGTATACGACAAATTTACCCAAAGTGATCAATGACATTGTGGCACCGACAGCAAATGTGGCTACCATAGAAATGAGTGCTGTGGTCGTGGATGGAGTAAGTCGTACGCGAAATTGTCTAATTAATGGAAATTACACTGATTATGATTGGGATTCGGGCTATACGTGCCACCAATTGGATAGTGGAGAGATTTTAGTGAGATTGGGTAAGTTATCACCACATCGTATCATTTTTGAGTCCTTTTCCATTGTCAGTAATACCCAGATCTTCGGTTTGTAGTGGAATGATCGTCGGCATTAGTAGATTGGGAGGCTAAATATTTTTATGAGGTCATAGCTTCTATCCTTCTATACCCGTAAGCCTCGATTTTCAATTTTATATTCATTCTCCGACCAGATTTTTATGACCAGAAGAGAAAAACCTGATAAAATCAGACAAATTTTCTTTAGGGATGATTTTGAAATCTCTTGAGTTTTCTTATCTTTCCCCCAGATATTTGTGAGGCATAGTCTCTGTGCCCCACCGATGGTTTTTCTTAAAAATCTATGACTTTTGGCTTGTGTACGAGGTAACTTGGTCTTTTAAGATACTGGATTTCGGTTTGTAGAGGGTAATTCCGTCAATCGGGAGACTAAATATTTTCATGGGGTAACTGATACTATGTTTATTTTTTCCTCTAGCTTCGATCCTCAAGTCTATATTCCTTTTCCGATCAGATTTTTATGACTTGAAGAGATGAACATTTGGAAATCCAGCACGCCTTTTTATACCCTCCACCATACATAGTATGGAGGGTATATTAAGTTCGTCATTATGTTTGTAAATTTTAGACATAACAAATACATATTCTTGATCAGCGTAAAATTCTAAGAGATTTAGCCCTGTCCGTCCGTCCGTCTGTCCGTCTGTTGTTATCACGCTAGAGTCAAAACGAACAAAGTTCCTGTCTTTGAAATTTTGCACAGTTCAGTCTTTTGTCTGCCGGCAGGTCAAGTTCGAAGATGGGTTATATCGGTCCACGATATCGTTTATCTCCCATACAATGTTACCCCCCGATATTCGGTATTTTAATGATTTTAGCTACATTTTCCAATGGAATTTTCTGAAAATCCACACAAGGAGTTCCTTTTGAGTACTTTATCCACTGGAAGATTATTGTCTATATGTCCAAGATATCGTATATTCCCCATATTACGATACCTTTTTATATTCGGTATTTTGATGATTTTAGCTACATTTTTCAATGAAATTGTCTAAAAATCCATACTAGAAGTTCTTCCCAAGCATTTTACTCCTTGGAAGAGAAATGTCCATATAGATCAACGATATCGTATAGCCTCCATATAACGGTAGATTCCAATATTCCGATGACATTATTCACCAGAGTTGTTTTACATTTCGTATTGAGAACTAAAAAACTGCAGTCTATCACAGAAAATTGTCTATGCAGGTCCGGGCCTTCGTGTAGGCCCCATATATTAGTACCTCCCTATATTCTGTATTTTGATGATTTTAGCTACATAACTCACCGGATTTTTTATGTTCGGATTTCAATATTGTAACGGTTTATGACAAATATTTTTATTCAGATCCACGTCTTCGTATATATAACGGCTATATTCGGTATTTTTAAGATTTTAACAAAATTTTTAGCGGCTGTTTTTATATAACGGCTATATTCGGTATTGTTTTTTGTTTTCTTTTTGAAAATTTCCAAATTCGTTCAAATTGGTGAAGGGTATTCAAAGTTCGGCACGGTCGAACTTACTGCTTATTTTCTTGTTCATGGATAAAATTGCTATATTTTGAGTTTCCTTATAAGAATTATTTCCCCGTTATGTCCCTATGTCGATTTAGTCATAGTCACGGAGAAAAAAAAACAAAATCCGCTATTTGAAAAGATAATAATCCTGTACTTCCTCCACTCTTTCCTTACTTTTTGAATACTACTCTCTTAACTTGTATAAAATTTTGAAAAATGTCTACCCAAACTAATTGTTATTATTTATTTCAGGCCAACCCTACATCATTGGCTCAATGCGCCTGCTATTGTGGGACTGCGACGATCGTACATACAGTTTTTACATTGAAACATCGGTAAATCAAAAGGATTGGGTTATGGTCGTCGATAAACGTAACGAACATGCTCGATCTTGGCAAAATTTCTCTTTCAATCCCCTACCCGTGGTGTTTATACGCATTATCGGTACTCGCAATACGGCCAATGAAATTTTCCATTGTGTCCACTTGGAGTGCCCATCGCAAGATCCAAATTTTTTATTAGCCGAAAAAGAAAAACAAAAACTGATGGAGGAGAAAGCAAAAGAACAATTGCGAATTGTGAATGATAATCAAGCGAGTACCAGTGCGGGTAGCAGGGCATCTACACCACGTCGAAGTGTTAATAATTTACGTGCCATAGCACCAGCAAATGTACAGCTAAGAGAAGTGGAGGATAATATCCTGGTGCAACTTGGCAATGTTGCCGGCGGACAGCATAATGTTTAAGTAATTTAATTTTATTTGTTACACATAGTACATACAACCCCATTCTTTCATAATACACTAAATAATAATAATAGCACATAATTCGTTGTAAACAAAATCGAATCGAATAAAAATTAACATAAATTATATTTGGGCAATAGACGGTACCACAATTTAATATATATATATATATGTCACAGTGTAGTACTAATTGAAGTGTAATCAGTGATATGTTACGATAATATAGTAAAAAAAGTATTTCTCAAAAATAAGAAAATAAAATTAAATTCCAAACGTTCGGAATGTTTTGCAATCGTGATACAATTCAATTGGTAATATTAGACTAACTTGGAAAATATTTAAGAGTGTTCATTTTATAAAATTATTGATCTGTTCTAGAACTGAAAGAATATAAAACTTTTTACTACGATAACCGAAAATTGGTAGATTCTTGCAGATTCTGGAACAGACCATATGTGAAATTGTGTTGCAGGTATGTTTGTGTCGTTATGTTTAAATTATGTAAATTTGTGTATTTGTTAATTTTTTTGTGTACAGTATTTTGGTTTGATAGTTCAGTAGTGGTAGTATTTAGATGTTATTGGTTTAATTTTTTTCTCTAAAAAACAATAAAGAAGTACACACATTTTTAGTGTTGTATAAAAATAATGCAATAATTCCATAAAATATCAGAATATTGTATTCATAGTAGTTTGAAATGATTTTTTTCAGTAGAATCAGCTGAATTGCCTGAATGAATATAGAGGTTGTAGCCCCGAACAAATTTTCTGTATAAAACTTACAATATATCCCGATGGTCCTTATAATCTAATATTCATGATAGTGGAAGCTCCAGTAGATATACTGGGTAGTTGCGAATTGAATAAACAGTCGTGGACAGTCAGCGGGTCTGGGGGGAGAGTCTCGGCTAAATTACCCGAGTACCAATAATTCTTAGACTCAGGCCTGAAATAGGCAAACCTATATACTTATCCCCACATAAAGAGGACTCCCTAACGCTGGGGTGTTATATGACCATGTGCTCATTACCGTTACATGTTTGCATTGAGGATACCGACTGTATTCTAACGTAGCTTCGTTGATGCATAGGGATCTCAACGAATTACCGATGTTGCGTTACAAGACGCCATCAAATCTTGTCCTACAATTTTTGCGGATATGAATCGTTAAGGCAAAGTCAGGACCGCATTCCTGTAGACTTTTGGGAAAGCCCTTCGTATGAGTGGGAAGAGGAAATGGATATTACGATAGTCCATGTCTCGACCTCAAGATAGGGGTTGACTCCCAAGCAAGTCGATCTGAATAGCCCTCTCTATCAAGACAGGATGCAATTTAGGTGGAAGCAGGACAAAGTGACGTCCATTGATAAAATGGACTCAACGTATAAAAAGGCATATCAGAGAGAAGTAAATTATTGTAGTCGATACGAAGTTGTAGGTTAGGACGAAATTGAAGTTCGTTACGAAGTTCGAGAGGAAATACACTAACACAACACTAAGGGAACTTCCGACAAACTGGATACTGGATTTGCAGAACAGTGATGAAACCAGAAAATCCCTGCTCATCTGTATAGGTGGTGTCGTAAGAGACCGGACCAAAAAAGATCATTGAAAAGAGAAGAAGAAATCGAAGTCCGGCTCAGCCAAGCCCATCAGTTAATTCATGAACAAAACCCATTACAGCGGAAAACGTGGTGATACAGCATATGGATGTGGCAGAGTCAACGGAAAATAAGGCTTTAGCGAGCGGATGTAACAGCGTCTTATCTGCCCATTTACCTATCTCGCCGAAGGCAGAAACATCAAAGGAGACCAAGTGTCAGTGCCAGTGTCTGTGAAGCGGATGCCGTCAACTGAGGTGCAGCAACCCAAGGCAAAAACAATTCTGACGACGTAGATGGTTCATTATGGACATTTAAATAATGTCTGCCTGAAGAGTTTCACGTTTTCGCATAGGACACATACAACGCTACCGCAAGATATTCCGATAATTGATCATTTTACCCACAACAGAATTTTCTCAAATCGCAGTGGGTACAACTTCCTGCTGTTTTTTTTTTTTGAGGACGAACATAAAAATTGGCTGATTCACTTAGCTGCAACTATACGGCTGTCTGTCCGTCTGTTGTAGTCACGCTATCTTTCGAACAAATTGAGATAGAAGGCTAAAATTTTGCACACATGTGCCAGTAGGCAGGTTAGGTTTGTAAATGGTACATGTCGGTCCACTCCACCGTAGTATGTAGGGTATATAAAGTTTGTCATTCCGTTTGTAACACCTCGAAATATACATTCTGGACCCCACAAAGCATATGTATTCTTGATCAGCATAAAATTCTATGTCGATTTTGCGATGTCCGTCCGTCTATCCGCCTACCCCTGTGGAAATCACTCTATCTTCCGAACGAATTGAAGTAGATTGATAAAATTTTTTTCAAACGTATATTATGTTTGCAGGACTGTTGGTATTGAAAATGGGAAATGTAGGTCCACGTTTTGGTATTGCCTCCATATAACGGTACCTCCCGATTTTCGGTATTTTGATGATTTTAGCAACAATATTCATCGGAATTGTTTCAAATTTGGTATTTGAAGTTCGAAAGGGATACTACAGCCTAAGACAGAAAATTGCCTGTGCAGGTCCATATCTTCGCATAGCCCCCATATAATGGTGCCTCCCGATATTTCGTATTTTGATGATTTTTGCGACATTCTTCACCGGAATTCTTTCAAATTTGGTATTTGAAGTTCGTAATGGATACTACAGCTTAAGACAGAAAATTGTCTGTGCAGGTCCACGTCTTCATCTAGCCCCTATATATCGGTACCTTCCTATATTCGGTATTTTGATGATTTCAACGACATTAGTCACCGGAATTGTTTCAAATTTCGTATTTGGAGATATTAATGGGTGATACAGCCCATGACAAAAAATTAAATATGCAGGACTACGTCGTCGTATAGCCCCCATATTATGGAATTTTTTGAAGGTTTTTAAACGTTTGGCTTGTCTGCTTTTTAATTGTTCTATTTTAACTACTCTTCAATTTCAAAGTTGTTTTCTTTTTCAAATTTCATATTTCTTCTGATTGAATTAATGTTACCACTTCGCCTTAATTAATTGTGCCATAAATTGCCTTTATCCTTTACCATAAATCCTTTAATAGTTTTTCGATTACATCGCTTTGTATTGGCATTAGCCACATGGCTGCGTGAACAATCCCTTGAGACTTTTGGGCCATAGCCATATTTGCTGTCTTCTGTTTGCATTCGATAGCAGGGGAAAACTTGAATTGTCTTAAGGTTTTCTCGTTTCCGTTTATTTTTGTGATTGGTTAAATCAATCACAATGGCAAACTTACTTTCTACAATGGTTTCGTTCGTAAACATTGCGGATTTGGAATGAAATCGAAGCTATTCCATTCGCATGCGAGGGTGGTGGGAAAAGTGGATTTGGAAAAATGACAACACAACTAGAATATAAGCCTTTAAGTGTTTAGAAAAAAATTCGTAAAAAGTGCTTGGAGTGATTCAGATTAACTAAATCCAAAAAAAACTAATATAGCCATTAAAAATTTATATAAATTATTTTGAGAATTATTTTTAACGAAATCTTATTTTTTATATTTTCTTTTTCCAGATTTGGTGAATATTTAAAAAAAAGAGGCCGCAAGAGGTCTCCACTGTAAGTTCTACTACATCTATCCATATATTTTTTTGAAATCAATTTTTTGAAAACAATTCCCTTTAATTGCGATCCTCGCAAAACTGCCTGTACCATTGCAAATAAGTACCATTTCTTTACGCTCTTCAACTTCCGTGATTCCATTTAACTTCAACAAACGCACACACACTGACTGGATGTGACTAAATCAATTTCAAGGCCACAATGGACTAACATCCATTATTTACTATTTGAACACCGAACACGACCAGCTGGTCGTATCTGCACCACTACCAGCAGCATACCTTCTTCAAATATAGGGAAAACGAAAACAAAAAGGACGATGATAAGTTGAATGCCATAGCTGGAAATGATTGCATAGCTGGATGGGGTATGCCATATAAGACCACAATTCCTCTCGTTCACCATGCATTGTCCGTCCGTCTGTCTATCTGTGTTTGCATTGAATTCGTGTTCATTGAAGCACGACGAAGCTTATGTTGATTTGAAGAATAACAATTCTTAAGAAGACAAGTCAACTTCTGACGCCTTTAATGTTTTAGAGAAGCCGCATAATTTTAAGTTAAAAGATTTTCAATTGATCCCGTTTTAAAATCTTCTTTGAATTTAAGAAATTTGATAGGCGTATGTGTCATTTTAACTCTACTGCTACACATTGATACCCTACACCACATTTTGGTGAGGGTATTGTGTCTTTGTGCATTTATTTGTAACATGGGAAAGGAAGCGAGATAGACCCATAGTTACTTTTGAGGATCGCCCGTCCGTGCATGTATTCTTGTGAACAACAATGCAGGTCGCAATTATTATCCGATTGAGATGAAATTTTGGAAACCATATTTGTTTGTACCAAGGACGAACCCTATTGAAATTGGTGATTCCAGATTTAGATATAGCTCCCATATATCTTCAACCGATTTCGGGTAAATTGTGCACCGATTTCGTGTTTAAGTCCCTCACATTTTTAATATACATTCGACAAAAATGATATCTGGTACCAGCCTAGAAATACTTCAGCCAAATTTTATTAAGATTGGTTCGGATTTGGATATAGCTCCCATATATCTTTACACGATTTGGGTTAATTGTGCACCAAATGGTCAATATAAGTCCTAATGACCTGAATTTTGGTACATCCCACCAAATTCAGTCTAGAAGCAATTACATCAAATTTGGAGAAAATCGGTTCCGATATAGCTATAGCTCCCATATATATGTTTCAACCGATTTGAGGTTTTAAGTTTCTCACATGCGTAATATGCACTCCACAACAATAATCTTTGGTACCAAATATCAGATCAGGATAGAAATACATTTTTTGTGCACCAAATGGCTGATATCTGCCCAAATGGACTGATTTTGGCACTTTCGACGGAATTCAGACTGAAAACTAGTGCTTAAATTTTTTGTAAAAATCGGTCCAGATATAGCTATATCTTCCATATATATGTTTCATCCGATTTGGTTTTTAAGTCCCTCATATTCGTAATATGCATTCGACAACAAGGATATTTGGTACCAGATATTTTATAGAACTCAGAAACACCTTTGCCAAATTTTATCGAGAACGGCCAAGATTTGGATGTAGCTCCCATATATATCCTTAATCCGATTTCAGATTTATTGTGCAAATAATGGCTAATATCAGTCCAAATTGAGCGAATTTCGGAACGTACGTTTCCATTTGGCGGAACTCGGCTCCGATACATATTTTTTATACCCTCCACCTTGGAAAGGAGGGTATATTAATATTGTCGTTCTGTTTGTAACATCCTTAAAGTATATATATATTCATAATCAGTATAAAATTCTAAGTCGATTTAACGATGACCGTCTGTCTGTTGCAATCACGATACAGCCCACATTATTTGACGTAGAGCGCCAAAATAGAAAAATTAGCAGAACAATTTTTATTGCGTCTAGGATGGTTGGTATTGAAAATGAAATATATTGGAGCACGTTTTGGTATAGCCCCCATATAACGGTACCTCCGTATATTCGGCATTTTGATGATTTTTGCCACATTTTTTTGCGGATTTGTCTGAAAATTGGTATTTGTAAGTCATAACGGGTCCTAGTTCGTGTGGCGAGACATTGCATGTATAGGTGTACGCTTTGGTATAGCCCCCATATAACGGTACCTCCCGATTTTCGGTATTTTGATGATTTTTGCCACATTTTTTTCACTGATTTGTCTAAAAATTGGTATTTGTAGGTCATAATTCATGTGGCGAAACATTGTATGTGTAGGACCACGTTTTGGTATTGTTCGCATATATCGGTATTTCCCGATGTTCGGTATTTTGATGATTTATGACACATTTTTCACGGATTTCTCTGAAAATTGGTAGTTGTAGGTCATAATGAGTCCCAGTTCGTGTGGCGAATCATTGTAATTATATTATTATGGTATAGCCCTTATATAACAGTACCTCCCGATATTCGGTATTTTGATGATTTTTGCCACATTTTTTCACGGATTTGTATAGAAATTGGTATTTGTTGGTCTTAATGGGTTTTAGCTCTTTTGGCGAAACGCTGTATGTATAGGTCCACGTTTTTGTATTTTGATGATTTTTGGCACATTTTCCCATGAATATGTCTAAAAATTGGTATATGTGGGTCATAATGGGCTCTAATATTTCCTTTACCCTAAGGTGGAGGGTATTAAAAGTTTGTCCCGGCCGAACTTAATGTTTTTTTTACTTGTTTTTAATATAATTCTTCTCGAAGTGATATCATGCACTCTATAGCAGTGTTATTTGGTATAAACGATTAAAATGTCTACATCAAATTTAGTGAAAGTCGATTCAGAATTGGACATTTCTCCCATTTTTTCTCTTGGATTTTCTCCCGCTCTGAAGCCAAATTATAACTGCTCTAAAACCAAATGTTGAGAGGTGGTATGATCTACTTCAAATAAATTCTTTTGTTACGGAAGCTCTACTAAATATGCAAAGTGGTGTAGGTTATCCCATATTCGGCCCCGCCCGACTTTTGACTTTTCCTCACTGTTTAAGAAATGTTGTGTTATTCGAAGTTTACACCAACCAAATTTTAATGGAACTTAAGATTTTCAAGATTTTCGGAAGTTCACGTTTTCACAATTGATAAGCTGAAGGTATAAAAAGATATTTCATAGGTCTTCTATGAAAAAAGACTATTGTCCATTTATAGGAGAAATCTTCGTTCTAAAGTAAATCGCTTGCTTTGAAGTGTTCCTGAAGTATCATCTGGATGTCTTCAAAAAAGAACACATTGATTTTATATAACAAGATGGTCTTATAGTTCTCTCAGTTCCTTAGAAATCGTAATAGCGAACTTTCTTTAGACCTTTATAACTAAAAGACCCCCTCTTTTCATTACATATGCATAATGAGGTATCGAAGGGATTTCGTTCCGATTTCGTTCAAAGTTGCTATATCTTAATATTATTATCAAACTTAGGTCAAGTTAAAAAATTAACAATATCGCTCCATTTTTTCTAGTACTTCCCTCAGAAAATTTCAAAAATTTCATCCGATTTTATTCAACCTTTAATTTTTTATTATTATAATTTTTTTTAATTTTTTAAACAAACAATTTTAATATTTCAAAAAGAAAATATTACATTTCAATATGGATGTCCTTTTAAACCAAATTCCGCTTTATGCCCTACAAAAAACATCAAGGTCATGATAAATGTTATCACAAACTGGGTCTGGTTTAAATCAAAAACAACTTTTTTTTGCCTTTAAAGAAGGAAAGAAAAATAAATATCTAAAATATGAAAATATATCAACATTTAGCAAGCGTAATTTATCATTACCCTAGGATATGCATATTAGCTCTGTATGTCCGTGCGTGTGTATATAATTCAATACAGGTTAACACACACACACCCTTAGTTGCGATTTGCCCTTTTTTGCCCGCATTTTAACACAAGTATCTCACGTGCGGCGTTGTTCATTGGCTATTATTATACCAAAATAATAGAATATGATTTAGGTTAATCTAGATAATTTAATATACTAAACGTCGAGCGCCATTGCGATTGCCGTCACACCAATACACATACACATTTACACTTAGCTCCATTGCATGGTTGGGCTAAAACCACCAAAAAATTGTAACCTTTATCACACAATTTGCTGAGGTAATAAATATAAAAAATGAATAAGAGAAATCCGCATTATGTGTTCACATATTTGGATGTAACGACAAATGTTTGTGTGTGTGAGTAAAACGAGGGTAGCATAAAAATTATGATGGAAAAAGGAAAGACAATGAAATAAACTTTAAAAGGAAAAATTGTCGAAACCTTGTGACGAATACTTCCAGGAATAAAATATCTTCTTAAACTCTGTTAAATGTGGAAAATTCTAATAGATATTTCTATAGATTAAATAGTTTTTATAGGTATTTTTAAGATAGAAGTCATCCTAAATTTATTTTTATATTTATGCGACCTTCTAAAGATTTTCTATAAGTAGACGACTTTTTAAATGTATTTTAAATGATCTTTTACAGATCGCTTCTTTCGATAGAGTATTATTTAAAGGTCTTTGCAGATAAAATAACTTCAACAGGTCTTCCATAAATAGAAGACCTTTACCGCTTCTTCTATGTACAGAAGACCTTCCTCATCCTTGAAAATACCATTAAGCTCATTGTATTTAATAAACAAGTAAGCTCAGGCTATGACCGGGGGTGGCCTACCACTAGCCCAAAACACTACAATTTGCAGTAAATTTTTTGCAAATTTGAATCCCTTGTTCCTAGAATAAAGATTCCCCTAAGATACTTTCCCATACCTACTACATAAGATAGGCAAATGTTATTCCTGGTTGCTCCTCTTTTCGTATAATTATCATAAATGTCCCAATATTTTCTATATTTTCCAAAAATGTACATAAAAATCTGTACCAATATCGATAAAATTTGGCAGAGGCATTTTCGATATGTATCTGATGTCCGGTATCAAATATTTTTGTTGCATGTGAAGGGCCTTTAATACCAAATCGCATGAAACATATATATGGCTATGTCTGAACCGGTTTTAACTAGCTTTGAAGCACTCGCTTCTGGAATAAATTCCGTCGGTAGTACCAAAATTCAGTCAATTTGGGCTGACATTAGCCATTTGGTGCGCAATAAACCTAAAATCGAATAAAGATAGCTCCCATATATCCAAATCTGAACCATTCTTGATAAAATTTTAAGCACTTAGTTCTGAGCTATATCTGATATTTGGTATCAAAGTTCATTGATGTGGAGTGCATATTACGCATGTGCTGGACTTAAAACCCCAAATCGGATAGAACATATATATGGGAGCTGTATATATATCTGAACCGATTTTTCCAAATTTGATGTACTTGCTTCTAGACTGAATTCGGTCGAATGTGCCAAAATTCGGGTGATTTGGTGCACAATTAACCCGAAATTTGAGCCGATTCTCACCAATTTCAGTAGGTTCGTCCATGGTCCAAACAAATATTGTTTGAAAAATTTTATATCAATCGGTTAATAAATGCGACCTGCATTTTGTCCACAAAAATACATGGACAGACGGATGGGCGGACTGACATGCATAAATCGACTTAGAAAGTGATTCTATGAAGATCCTCAAAAGTAACTACGGGTCTATCTCGCTTCCTTCTCCATGTTAAATACAAAGACATTATACCCTTACCACTATGTGGTGTAGGGTATGGAATATCTCAAAACATTACAGAAAAATATTCCGATTTTTATTTGGATCTTTTTATGCGATTTTATTATTTTCTGCCAAAGAGAATTCTAAATTGGTCAAAATTGTCAAAAATCCGTCCAGCCGTTCTTGAGTTGTAAGCCGTCTAACTAATATGGACAATTTTCTTTCAGGGGGTACAGTACCCACAAAGAACTCCTTGTGTAGAGTTTCAGACAATTCCATTTAAAAATGTGGTTAAAATCATCAAAATACAGAATATCGGGAGGTACAGTTATATGGGGATATACGATATTGTGGACCTATATATAACCAATTCTTTTTCTGGGGGAAAAATAGTCACGATAAACTCCTTGTGTAGAATTTCAGACAATTCTATTGAAAAATTTGGCTACAATCATCAAAATATCGAATATTATATGGGAGCTATACGATATCGTGCGTCGATATAGCCCATCTTCGCACTTGATCTGAGACAGACAGGTCCAAAGCTTCAGCTTCCTATCTTTATTCGTTTCGACTTTAGCGTGATTACAACTGACGGACAGGGTTAAACCTTCTTAGAATTTTACGCTGACAAAGAATATATAAATTTTTCTGACTCCAGGCATCAATTTTCCCAACCAGTCCCAATAGAATTTTTATTACAAATGGTTTCGATTTTTCTCCACATAGCTATACCCTCTTCACATACACATTTCATAACACTCTAACACATTTCTTACACACCACGAAAGAAAATATTCATTCACGGCATTTTACTTCATTATCGGGTCATGGTGTAATGTGGCTGGGAACAAAATGCGAACAAAGAAGATACTAGCTGAAGTAGGTATTTTTGTAAGGCATTCCATTCAGCGGGAAGTTGACTGTTGTCGGAAATATAGAACATTTCTTGGTTTTGAGTTCGGCACACACACTGGCTCACACTCACTTACATATATGGGGGTCCTTATTAAATATGCAAAGTAAGTACACATTTTCGGTGGAATCTTATGGCCTACAAATGAATTCGGTTAAGCCCCTAAGGTTAAGTGTGAAGAAACTTTGCCATACAACGTGAATAATTTCGGCATCTATTCACAGAGTGTTAGCATAATGTTAGTGTGTACGTATGTGTGTGTGTGTGCATTAGAGCAATGGTTTGTTCAGGCCTAAATTTTGCTATGTAGGTGAACATCATATGTCCCAGGCAAAAGTTGAAAGTTATTGGGCTTAAAGTAAGTATCCTCATACCAAGGCAATGGCAAACAAATGCCAAAAATTATGCAAAGTTTTTAAACATTTCCAAAAATAAAAATAAATATATACGTATGTATGTCTAAGCCAAAGGGCTATTTTTACTTCTTATCGCGGTGGGAACAGTTTCCCAAATTCTTATGTTTTTGTTTTCTTATCTTACTTTTAAGTTTTGTAGAATTTTTTGCCGGGTGCCCTAATGCGCCGAAAACTGCAGTTTGTGTTATTGCTTGCTGCCTTCCCTACGGTTTACTTTCACACCTCTAATTTCCGGTCTTTGCTGTGCAACAAATTCGTTGTTTAATTTAAATGTCATGCAACAACGTAACACGGGAGGGAAATAAAGCTACAACATCCGACGTGAGAAGGATTTGGCTTTCCACGAAACACACAAAAACAAAAAAAAAACAAGTAAGCAAAGGCTATAGTCGTGCGGGCCGACCATGTGATACCCTACAACACTACAATAGATTAGAAGCCCCCTTATGTCCAAATCCATTTTGGAAGATTTCGCTTTTGAAATTATGTGACGGAGCACTGCCCAGATATTACCCTTAGCATTTTGACCAGGGACATTTGCCCAATGTTTACGCACTCCGTCGTATTTTGCAAGAGACCCCTCTGTATCTCCAAATTTAGACTCTTCTATACGATCTTCTTGTCTACGAAAATTGGCTATATTCGTCAACGAAATCAGCAAAAAAGGCAGAAGTTCGCATTTTGTGTATTTCGGCTATCGCCTGTAAGTAATGTATGTATTTTTCACACAAAAGTAGTGGTCCATTCTACCCGCTGTCCTAAATTCTAACTTAATGCGAGATTTCGTGTCTTTTGGTTTCTATTTGTGACCTTTATAACGGCTGCAAAATCAGGAAAATTTTTAGTTGTTGGTCCATTTCAACCCCTAAATATATTGCGGTCATCCTTAAAAACAATAGGCCTAGCCTATTGAGCCTAACCCTACCCTTTTCGTAAGGATCGGACGATAATTGCAATCTGTATATAATATCCCAAACCTGTGTTGTAAGTGGAAAAATATTACAAAATGTACACCTTAATATTATAATTCAAATTGAAAAAATCGCATGCGATAAAAAATATGAAAAAATAAAAAATGTCAGAAAATACAAAAAGATCTATATTAAGATCATTTTTGACTTATTTTTATGCGATTTTTTTAGATTTTATACTTTTATGTCAAGAGCGCGTTCTGAATTGGCAAAATTTGTCAAAATCGGTCCAGCCATTCTTGAAATATAAGCTTTCCATCTAACATTCCTTTCCTTTGTATATATACATTGTATATATTTCGCTATATACTATACTAAAAAAATATACTAAAAATATTCGCGGTTTCATAGAAAATTTCACTTATATTTAACACAAATGTTGTGGCCTATTTCACCCGCTAAATATTACCCGATGGAAGGCTTCAGCCCAGCCCAAAGCTCTAGCTCCATGCTTATTTCCGCGTCGATTGGTCCATAATTGTGACCTGTAGAGCAACTGTAAAATCAAGAAATTTTTCAGTTTTTGGTCCATTTCGACCCCTAAATATTATGCGATCATCTCCAAAAGAAATAGGGTTCTATTCTGACCTTGACCCCACCTCCATTCTAAATTTCGTGAAGATCGGGCCATAATTGCGACCTGTAGAGTGATTACAAATTAACATGGACAGACGGACAGACGGACGGACGGACATACATAGCTAGATCGACTCAGCTCGGCGAGCTAGGAAGATCCATATATACTTTCCTATGTGGGAAACCAATATTTCGTGGTGTTACATAATTTTTGGCCCAATCAAACTTATAATACCCCCAACACAAAGTGTTGTAGGGTATAAAAAGCAAAACAAAAAAGTACGGTTAAACAAGTGGAAAATTAATTTTTAAATTTGTTTGCTTTGGACTCAGAATCTAACACGTCGGAATGTTTTGTTAGCTAGCTGGCTGGCACAATTTCCGACACATGTTCGGTAATAAATTTAAAGTTGAAACTTTGATAACAATGAGCATAAGTGTGAGGGGGGAAGACATTA
This sequence comes from Musca domestica, assembly GCF_030504385.1. Lineage (NCBI taxonomy): Eukaryota > Metazoa > Arthropoda > Insecta > Diptera > Muscidae > Musca > Musca domestica. The sequence continues at coordinate 1,757,539 of NW_026712238.1, read as the reverse complement.
ATTATGGTTATGGCATTTTTGGAATACCAAGGAAGGGGTCCCTAGACCAATCTGAGTGGTGATGACATACTCCACATTGGCTATTATGTGCTTAATTGTTGGCGAAACGAATGGAAATATTTAAAGAGATCCAGTTCGTATGAGTGTTCTTAAATTGCATTACTTATACGCATAACATATATGAACGTAGAATATGACGGGTAAACAATATATCTAAATACGATAAATTGCGATTTTTATATGCTCCGCCACACATAGTTGGAGGGTATATAAAGTTAGTCATTCCGTTTGTAACTCATCGAACCAAAATTCTAGGACGAATTAGCCTTGTCCGTCCGTCTGTCAGTTGTAGTCAGGCTAGAGTCAAAACGAATTATGATAGGAAACTAAAATTTTGCACAAGTTCGAAGGCTACATCGATCCACGATAGCATATGGTCGCTATATAACGGAACCTCCCGATATTAGGCAATTTTAAGTTCAATTGGAATTACCTTAAAATCCACACCAGGAGTTCCCTCTGAGTACTTTCATCCCAGGAAGAGGGTTATGTAGAGCCCACGATATCGTATATCATATGTAGAGCCCATGATATCGTATATCCCCCATATAACGATACCTCCCGACATTCGTTGTTTTGATGATTTTAGTCACAATTTTCAATAGAATTATCTGAATATCCACACAAGAAGTTCATTCTTAGTACTTTACCCCCCCTGGAATAGAATTTTCTATATTGGTCCACGATATCGTATAGCCCCCATACAAAGGTGCCCCACCAATATTCGGTATTTTGGAGATTTTAGCCACATTTTTCAATGAAATTATCTGAACTACCGCACTAGGAGTTCTTTGTGAGTACTTTACCCCACCCCACCCCTTGGAAGATATTTGTCTATATAGTTCAGCGACATCGTATATCCCCCATATAACGTCACCTCCCGATATTCGTAATTTGATGATTTTAGCGACATTATTTACCAGAATTGTTTCAAATTTCGTATTTGAAATTCGAAATGGATACTTCAAAAATTGTCTATGCAGGTCCACGTCTTCATATAGCCCAAATATAACGACACCACCTTTTATTTGGTATTTTGATGATATTAGCTACATTATTCACCGGAATTGTTTGCAATTTCCTATTTGAAGTTCGAAATCGGTACTATAGCCTGTGACCAAAAAGTACTTATGCAGGACCACTTCTCCGTTTAACGGTTTTCATATGAGTGGTATTTTTCTACGGATTTTTTTGTGGAGGTTATTAAGAGTTCCGCTGCTTTGTTTTTTGTCTTGTTATAATATCAGCCGTTAATCCGGCTTCAAGGGCTATATATGTATATCTTGTGATACGCCTTTTTCACCGCGGATATCAGGTTATTACTGAATATGCAGGTCGATGAAGTTTTCGACCATTCCGACTCCAAGGTCCTAGGGGTCACATTTGATAGACTTTTCAAGTCATCCGTGCATATTACAGCTATCTGCAAAATGATTAGAAGGTTCTCAAGTCTCTTGCCGGCAGGAATTGGGATGCTGTTAACCTTGCTGACCTCTTACAATGCTATAGGCCGGTCTGTTGTAAACTATGCGGCTCCGGTGTGGTCCGCCAAAGTAAGTGCTACGCAGTGGAAGAATATTCATTCCTGCCAGAATGCCGCCGCTAGAACCGCAACAGGTTGCCTGCTCATCACATCTACATGAGGACACGAAGGTCTTACCGGTGCAAAAGCATAATAAAATACTGAGCTATCCCAATCACCATCTGTTGGATAGGTAACATCCGTCCAGGCACGTAAGGACATACCTTTATAATTTAGAGAGAGCGGTACAAAGGATATAAAACTGAATGCTATTCTCTCAGAAGTCATGGAGACCATCCCCCTCCCATCGGAGTGGGGAGGGTAAGTTTAAGCAAAAATCTCCTACAAAGCATCATTTTTGAAGGATGACGTCAGAGACACAAATATTTATATATATTATTTGATGCTTCAAATCAAAATAATGGTTCTTCCGTCCGTCTGGCTGGTACGATTACCTTCGAAGGGAGTATCCGATTTGATCCAAACTTGACACATTGTAATATTATTGTCAAACTTAGGTCTAGTTCAGAGATGGAAAATATGGGTCCATCTGGTATATCCCCCACAAAATGTCTAAAATTTCAAAGAAAATAATTTACTGCACAGAAAGAGAAAGGATAATCCGATTTTGCTTCAACTTTGCAAATCCTAATATTTGCATCAATGCTAGGTCAGATGCGAAAATGGACAATATCGGCCCACTCCATCAAGTACCTCCCCACAAAGGGTCAAAATTTGGATTAATTATAACTCCTATAAAATGTGATGTAAGTAAGAGTTCGATTGACTTCAAATTACACACATCACCATATTTTCATTAATCCATGGTCTGGTGTGTAGATGGAAAATATCGGTCGACTCCTTCTGGTACCTCCCTCACAAAAGGGAACAAATTTTAAATATTCATGAAACTCATAAAACACGAAATTAACATCTGATTTCATTCAGTCTAGACACATCTCAATATTTCTATCAACACAAGATTTGTTATAAAGATGGTAAAGATCAGAGCATTCCCTCTGATACTTCCCCCGCAAAGGGTTAAAATTTTGAATAACCAAAACTATCATAAAATCCGAAATAAGCATCCGGTTTTCTTCAAATTACACACATCTCAATATTTTTATTGGCCCAAGTTCTGGTGGTAAGATGGGATATATCGGTCCACTCCATCTGGTACCTGCCCTACAAAGGGGCAAAATGTTGAGAATCCATGAAGCTCATAAAACGTCAAAATAACGTCCGATTCCGCTCATACTTGATATATCTCAATATTTCCATTAACACAAGATCTTTTATGAAGATGGTAGAGGTCGCACCATTTCTTTTGGTACCTCCTCCACATAGGGTTCAAGAATTTGAAAAACAAAACGCTCAAAGAAAGCGAAATAAGCATCCAACTCTCTTCAAATTTCGCACATACAAACATTTTTGCTAACAAAAGATCTGTTGTGAAGATGCTATACATCTACCAACCCCTTCTGGTACCTCACCCACAATTTTCAATACTTATATCTGTCATAACTTACGATAAATTCGGCGACTCTTTAATATATACTACTACAGTTTATGACTATCCCTAAATAACTATCCCGTTCAAGAGCTTTCATTCACCCATAATCGGCCTATATGTAGCTTACGTAGAAAACTTGGAATGAAACCTTCAAAATACTTTAAATCGAAAAGCTATAATCCAAAGAGTAGGCCTATATTAAACATTTTTTCTTAATGAGATGCCGAAACGTTAAATTTAAACTGATTTAGTTTAAAACTATGCCCATACGAGTGCTGAAAATTGGAAGTCGATACTTTCTTGACTCCACCTAATAACAAAAAACTTATCCCCAAATACTTCTCCGAACATTTCCACGTAAAAGGACGTTAATACTTTTTGCATTTTATCTAGAAAGGTGTGAATACTATAAACACATGTCAGCGCACATATAAAACCGGAAAACTCAATTTGTACTTTTTATCCATCCATCTATCTATCGGCCATAAAAAAATCACCTGAAAAAGGAACTGCCGATGTTGGAATGCAGTTTGAAAATGACATTAACAAAAAACAACAACTTAACCCCGGAAACGTGTACTATCAGCAGCAGAAAAAAAAGAAAAGAAATGGAAAGGATTGACTTGACTTTGGCTGGCGTGTTGGCTCTTTAAGTGGCAAAGCTCACCTGCCGACACTTTCGTTACACAAAACGGAAATCATTGTTAAGTTCAACATTGGCTGCCAACTGTAATGGTAAGACGATGAATGCAATGCAATGATGAAGAATGAGACACTTGTGTAAATAATGGCCAAAGAAGTGTTGGTATAATCGCCTGGAGATTCCTTGCCTCAATGAAGATTGTTTCTTGGAGCAATTTCATTAAATTTACTTGTGTCGAAGCAAAGGCAATAAGCACTGCTAATTTCAGCAGAAGAAGAAAAAAAGAACTCAAAGAAAAGTAAAAGAAAACATTAAACTATTTGAAAATGAAATGGCTAAAGTCGATACTAGGTAAAGGCTAAAAACTGCAAAAAAAAAGGCTAAAAAAGAAAATAGAAAAGCAAAATCATGAACAAACTTTTCTTTTGCTTTTGTGAAAACTAATTTTGAAGTGATTTAGCAAAAATGGAAAAGGCTTTAGCACAAAAAAGGGCAATTGTTGAAGTTTGAATTTGGTTTTCGTGTAACTGCAAAGGGCTCTCTGTAGCCTTACAACTTGTATGAAATTAATGTATGTGGATAGTTTGAGAAATAGCCAAAATAAAAGGCCGGGTTAAAGTGGAATAGATTTTTTAAAAAAGAATCCCTAAGTGCAATCATATCGCATTTTTGATATCCTCCACAATTGACGAACGAAAACGGTCAAAGAAACCAAATCGATTGGAAAATATGGCCAAGATCCGTGCAATAACTAAAATCAGGCTGTTCCAAAAGACTGATCTACATTATAATTATTGTAAATAGCGTTTCTACATAATAAGAACTCAAAATGCAAAATTTTGGCAATATTAAATGGTAAAAAACGTAAAAAAAAATCGTACAATCGGAGTTATCCTTACCAGGGTACCATTTCATAAACAGGGCTCATATTTTCTGTTTTAAAGATCTATATTAAATTTCAAAGCTATATCTTAAGTATAGCGAAATATACCTAAATTATAGGGGTTCCTTTATATATGGTCGAATCTAAATAAGGACATAAACAACATTTGGCCAAAGAACCCAAAACTCCTTTGGGGGTTTGACCTAAACCCAGAGAACCCAGTAAGCAAAGGCTATAGCCGTGCGGGACCGACCATGTGATGCCCTACAACACTACAATATGTTAGAAGCCACTTTATGTCAAAATCCATTTTGGAAGATTTCGCTTTTGAAATTATGTCACGGAGCACTGCCGCTAGAAAATGCTAGAATTCGATTGGCTTCAATTGTGTGATCAGGATTTTTTCTATTTTTGGTTCATTTGAGTAACTAAATATTTTTCCATTTTGAAAAACAAGTGGCCCCTCCGTATCTCCAAATTTGGACTCATCTATATGATTTGCTTGTCTTCGATATTTACTTATATTCGGCAACGAAATCAGCATAAAAAGCCAGAAGTTCGCCTTTTCTGTATTTCGGATATCGCCTGTAAATCATGCTGGTATTATTTCACACAAAAGTAGTGGTCCATTCTACTCACTGTCCTAAACTCTAACTTCATGCAAGATTTCGTGTGACCTTTATAACGACTGCAAAATCAGGAACATTTTTAGTTCTTGGTTCATTTCAACCCCCTACAATATGTTAGAAGCCCCCTTATGTCCAAATCCATTTTGGAAGATTTCGCTTTTGAAATTATGTCACCAGGAACATTTGCCCAATATTTACGCACACCGTCGTGCTTTTAGTTGTGTGGTCCATTTTACAGCTAAATATAATCCAATGGTCATCCAAAATGCTAGAATTCCTCTCTGTCCTTAACTCCCTTCTCAGACGTGTCGATTGGCTTCAATTGTGTAATCACGAATTTTTTTCCGCTTTTGGTTCATTTGAAACCCTAAATATTTTGTGAAAGTAAGAGACCCCTCTGTATCTCCAAATTTAGACTCATCTATATGATATGCATATCTACGATATTTGGCTATATTCGTCAACGAAATCAGCATACAAAGCCAGAAGTTCGTCTTTTGTGTATTTCGGATATCGCCTGTAAGTAGTGTTGGTAATTTTCCACACAAAAGTAGTGGTCCATTCTACCCGCTGTCCTTAACTCTGACTTCATGGAGATTTCGTGTCCATTAGTTTCTATTTGTGACGACTGCAAAATCAGGAACATTTTTAGTTGTTGGTCCATTTCAAGCCCTAAATATATTGCAGACATCTTTGAAAACAATATGCCTAGCTCTTCTGAGCCTAACCCTACCCTTGTGAAATTTTTCTTGAGTATCGGACGTAATTACAATCTGTATATAATAACCCAAACCTGTATTGTAAGGTGAAAAAATATTACAAAATATACACTTCAATATTATAAGTCAAATTGAAAAAATCGCATGCGATAAAAATTATGAAAACAATACAAAAATGCCATAAAATACTACAAAACCTATATTAACATCGTTATTGACATCTTTTTATGCGATTTTTTTAGATTTTATACTTTAATGCCAAGAGGGCACTCTGAATTGACAAAATTTGTCAAAATCGGTCCTGCCATTCTTGAGAAATAAGCATTCTAGCTAACATCCCCTTCCTTGGTATATATACATTGTATATATTTCGTTACGTATATTCGAAATAATTTCATCGGCATCTACGTAACGGTAAGAATTGACCTGTTCGTCTATTTGTGATTTCGCCGGGATTAAAAATATCCGCGGTTTAATGGAAAATTTGCACAAATTTTAGTGTCTGTTTCGCCCACTAAATATTACCCGATGGCATCCAAATAGTAAGGCTCTGCCCAGCCCTTAGCTCTAGCCCCATGCGTCAATTGATTCATAATTGTGTGACCTTTAGAGCAACTGCAAAATCAGGAAATTTTTCAGTTTTTGGTCCATTTCGATCCCTAAATATTATGCGATCATCTCCGAAAGCAATAGGTTTATTTTCTGACCCTAGCCCCACCTTCGTTCTAAATTTCGTGAAGATCGGGCCATAATTGCGACCTGTAGAATGATTACAAATTAACAAATGGACAGACGGACGGACGGACATACATAGCTAGATCGACTCACCTCGGCGATATAGGAAGATCCATATATATTTTTCTATGTGGAAAGCAATATTTCGGGGTGTTACATAATTTTTGGCCCAATCAAACTTATAATACTCCCAACACATAGATCTAGGTATAATAGTTTATAAGATAGTTACATTAATCTTTTATATATTACAAGTGATAATTAAATGTTAACCTGTTTGAATTCAAGTCTAAGTCAAAATCTCACAGAGTTCTTCATTTTTTGGGGAAGTATCAAAGGAAGAAATATTCCAGATCCAATATAATTGCTAGTCTCTGAACAAAAAAAAATTAATAGTTTATTTTCGAAAAATTTAGCACTTTTTCCAAATTCATTACAAATTGTCGAATAATTTTAATTTCACCAATAGCCAATGTGGGCTGTGAAAAATTCCAAAACAAAATAAACAACTTCCATGGAACTAGTCCATTGTGAGCTTCCGAAAATAAACAAGTAAAAAAGCTGTAAGTTCGGCCGGGTCGAACTTTTAATACCCTCCACCATTTGGTACAAATTTGGCAATTTTCAAAAAATAAAATCCGTTAAAAATTCTGTTAAAATCTTAAGAATACCGAGTGCTTATACGACGACGTGGGCCTGCATAGGCATATTTTGTCATAAGTTGTTACAATAATTTAAATGTGAAACTTGAAGAAAAATCTGTTTATAATGTAGTTAAAATCATTAAAGTAACGAATATGTTGGGGGTACCGTTATATGGGGGCTATTCGAAAACGTAGACCTGCACAGACAATTTTCTGGCATGGGCTGAAGTATCCATTACGAACTTCAAATACCAAATTTGGAACGATTTCGCTAAATAATGTCGCTTAAATCATTAAAATACCAAATATCGGGAGGTACCATTATATGGGGGCTATATGATAACTTGGACCTACATGGCCCATTTTCGAACTTAACCTGCCTACTGGCAAAATATACATGTATGCAAAATTTTAGCCTTCTATCTCAATTTGTTCGAAAGATAGCGTGATTACAACAGACAGACAGACAGACGGACAGACAGACAGACAGACACACAGACAAACAGACGGACATGGCTAAATCGTCTTAGAATTTTACGCTGATCAAGAATATATATACTTTGTTGGGTTTGACATGAGTATTTCGAGGAGTTACAAACGGAATGACAAAATGAATATACCCTCCATAGTATGGTGGAGGGTATAAAAAATGATGCCATTCGAATTTTACTACCGATTTATCACAACTTTTTTACTTACCATCATCTTACTGACCATGACACTTAGGGGGAATAAAAATATGTTGAAGGATACTCATAAATTTGCGTCAATAGCAACAAATAATAAAAACAAAAATGCCAGAAAAAATGAGATTTGAAGTACATACAGACATACATACATAAAATATTAATTGCAGATATTCCATGGTTTGATCCCATTGGCCATTATTAAAATAATTATTAACAGATGCTTATGTGTGGGTGTGGATTTGCGTGTGTAGCCGGCAAATGACTAAACGAATTTTTGGACGAATGCCTTTTTGATGAGCAGCATATTCCGCTGTTGTTGTTGTTTTTATTAATGGCATCTTCAAAAAGAAATGATTGGTTGTCTGGCAATAATTGCTTTTTAATTTCACCATAACGTTCTACCAGACAAAAAAACATGAATTATGTATCTACAACAAATTAAGATTTTATTTTTTTATATTTAATGGGAATTATTACAAAGATTTATTTATTATATTAGATATTTAAAACAATTCACCCGCTGGCTTGATGATCATTTCGTGAATTTGCACATTTGCTGGCGTGCCAATGGTGTACAGGATTGCATTGGAGATATCGTGTGGACTGAGAATGTGTTGACCCAACATTTGTTTCAGTTCATCACCCATTATTTCTGTGTTGACAGCACCAGGACTGATGCTCTGCAAAGAAGAAAAAATAATTCGATTAAAAACTATTTCGGAAGGTTGATTAAGTAGCAAACATTTAATTTTTATTATTTTTAGCGTTTATCTTTTTGTAAAAAAGGGTTTGAGCGACAACTGCTGCCGTTGGTCTCAGAAATATGGATACAGAGGGTATATATAATTTGATACGACTAAAACGTGTCTCATCGATAAAACGTTTTTATACTCTAGGTCCCTTTAGAAAAAATTCGTTTATGGTCTGTGGAGTCGATCAAGCGGTGTCCGTCCGCCCGCTTGCCTATCTGACTGGGTGGTGCTTACGATTACTTTCGAAGGGAGTATCCAAAGCTTCATACCCCCCACCATTCTAAGGAGGGTACTCGTAAATTACCTTTGTCATTCCATTTGTAACTCCTCGCAATATTCATGATAGACCCTACAAAGTATATGTATTCTGGATCAGCGTAAAACTTCGTGTGTCTGTCTGTCTGCCTGGACGTTGTAATCACGCTATCTTTCAAACGAATGGAGATAGAAGGCTAAGGCATGTGTATGTTCCCCGTAGGCAGGTTAAGTTTGTAAATGGGCCATATTGGTCCATGTTTTCGTATAGCCAACATATAGCGATACCTCCCGATATTCGATATTTTGATGGTTTTAACAACATCATTCAGCTACTCCCCAGATTTTTTTTTAAATATCATATTTGCAGATTTTAATAGGTACTACAGACTTTGACAAAAAATTACTTATGCAGGTCCGCGTCTTCGTATAGCCCCGGTATTTTTTGGAGTTTCTTGAAATTGTTCAAGTTCTTTTCAAATGGTGGAGGGTATTAAAAGTTCGACCCGGCCGAACTTAGCTACTTGTTTATTTTTCGGGAAGGATAATGGGAACATATTTACCTTTTACACCAAAAAGTCTCCAAAACCTGAGTTTAAGGAGAAGGATATTAGTAAAACCATTTCATAATCGGCCCACATCCAACTTTTCAGTCTAGAACTATTTCAATGTCCCCATAGAAATCAACAATGACCTCAATATCAAATTTGAGTATTTAAGTTCTATCCCAACAACCAGTGGCATTTTGCACCTTTCGTACGTTCATAGTACGCATTTCCAAACCCACATCGTTCTATCAACTACAGACACCAACACTGACATCCATATCCAATTTCAGGATACCAGCTCCATCCCTTCACCCTAATTAAATATCACTTAGTACTTTTTGAACAATGTGTACTTTATTTCCAAAACCACCTCCCTATCTTAACCACAAAGACCAACAGTGATATCTATATAAAATTTCAGGAATTCTCATCTGTTCCTTCCTCCAATACCTACCAACAACAGGGACGCTAATATACAATTTTCACCCTAAATCAAACTGTCCAAAATTTAGTACCATTTAGTATTTTTCGTACAGTTATAGCACGCATTTCCGAAACCACCTTCATTTGTCCAGGCTAGACATGACAAACGACCCCAAGGCTAAATTTCAGATTCTAAATACTATCTATTCCCCCTAATACCAAATTGTACCTAATAGACAGGGTGAGATGAAAAAACTGCAACCAACTTCAGACTGCTGTCATTTCTAAGTAACTCTTCCGACAGCTGTTAAAATAATTCCAGTGACAGCTCATAATATTGTTTACAAGCATACAAAAGCATTTTGGTGAGATTTTTTCAGAAAAAAGTCACTCTCCGCTCGTATTAATCGACCGTGGCATCAGAATAAATGCTGAATACTATCGCGAAAATATTCTGAAGGGTGTAATAAAGCCTTGGACACGCAAACATTTTGGCCGCAGACCTTGGACATTCCAACAGGACTCAGCACGCGCCATCCAAGAATTGTTAAAAAATGTGGTTCCTCGGGTCATTCCCAGCTCACAATGGACACCAAAATCTCCCGATACCAATACGTTGGACTATTGTGTCTGGAGTATTTTGGAAAGCAAGGTTGGCACACAAAAATACCAAAGTGTCAATCACCTCAAACAAACGCTTCGCCGGAAATGGACCAAAATACCGCAGAGCTACATTCCGGCAGCGGGTGACGGTTTCATTGGTCTTTGAAGGTCATAATTCGTACCAAAGGTGACTAATTCGAACAAATCCAAACTTATTGTAAAATTTGACTTTTTTTGCTTTCATTCAATAAAATTTCAAAAAAGCTTAATTATGACTTTTGAATTTGTTGCATTTTTTTCATCTCACCCTGTCGTGCTATTAAGTACTTTTCGTATACCTGAAGTGCACATTTCCCAAAATACAATTTCAAAATTTCAGCTTCATTCGTTCACCCTAAACAAAACTGTTCCAAATGTAGTACCATTTAGTACAGCTCGCACATTTAGTGCACATTTCCAAAACCACCTTCATATATCAAACTTACTTTCCAACCACGATTCCTAACTGAATTTCAAGTTTATAAATCTATATGTTCACATAATACCAAATGTTACCATTTTAGAAGTTAAGTACAATTTTAGAACTTTCCCTAACCTTAAAGTCCGAATTTCCAAAAATCGTTTGGTACATTTTTTCTTCCTTCCATCAGTGACTCTCATTCTAAATTTCAGAATTCTAGCTCATTAAGTTTGCCGTCCCCTTTTAGTACGAATTTCACAGAAACCCAGTCTTTTCACATGAATACGCACCGAGGTTGACCCCCGTGCCAAATTTCCAGATTCGTTTCGTCTGGGCCTTGATTTTCAGTCAGTTATTTCACTACTCTATTACATACATCAATTAAAATTTTACTTACCGTGATTTTAACCTTAGAACCCAATCCATTGAATTCTTGTCGGTACATTTCGGTGAGAGCTGTTACAGCAAATTTCGTTGGTGAATAGATGTTTGTCACGGGCGTACCGCCAACACCACCAATCACCTTGTGTCCACAAATACTATTGATTAGCACCACATGGCCATTGACATCGCGTTCCTTCATCGATTTGAAGGCTCTTTGCGTGCAATAGACAATGCCCATGACATTTGTTTGCAAAACACTTTGTATCGCCTCAGGGTCCATTGTGACCAATTGGCCATTTTTGGTACAACCGGCATTGTTGATTAGAATATCGACACCACCAAACTTGGCAATAATTTCATCGAATGCCTTATTGACTGAATCCAAATTGGAAACATCACATTCGATGGCGGTTAGCAAGGGTTGTTGTTCTGCCGGTAAACTGGCAATGATTTCCTCAACACGATTTTTGCGTCTGGCCAAGGCAACAACTTTGACACCGGCCGCAACTAAATCCTTGGAAACGGCAGCACCAATGCCCGAACTGGCACCCGTCACAACAGCTACCTTATTTTGCCAACGTTCCATATCGAATAATTTTTGCCAACTAATAACTAGCGTGACTTTGCTCTACCCAGTTATAGCTGTCTATTTTACAAACTCGAAAAGATAAGGCAATATCGATTGGTTGAGTGAGCGATAACACCAAGTAATATTATAATTATCAAACGCTAGTTTTTTTTTTCTGCGCTTACCACGGTATCAATGACCTTTAGACAAATTTGTAATAGTTTTTTGTTGTTGTTGTTATAATGAAAATGTTAAATCACCGCTAATATATGTAAAATCGAATGTTGGCTGTGACGTATGTGCTGCTACAAACATATTTCGCTTTGATGATGACGAAGAGTTTTGAGGCGTGCGATTAAATTGTCGAACGCTTGTGAGGTTTCTTCTTTTTTTATTAATTTTGCAATTCATTTTCTAATTCTAAATAAATTCTGATTAGATTGCATAAGAGATAACATATTTTCAATTATTGAAAAAATACATATTGAACAAGTTGAACACAAAATCAGTTATTTGCAGTCACCCTTACTGGTAAAGTTGGCATTATATAAGCAGGTGCTACCACACTTCTTCAGTTGTGTTTTAAGGTTTAAGTTATAATTTTGAATGAAATTAGACGAAATTTGATATTTCTTGGTTTGGAAAATGAGAAACTATACAAATACATTTTTTATATCGGTAGAAGGGCCATACAATTTTGCCTCCACTGGCTTAATTGTCACCCTGATAGATATCTTTAGTTTTACCATACACATGTTACCATAAGTGATTCATATGTTGGAATTTAGTTTCAAATTTCTATAAGCTCTCCTTTTCATATGGAACCTATGTATGCATCACGAAACTATCACCAACAGGAATTCCAATATAAAATTTCAAAATTCCAGCTTCATCCATTCACCCTAAACCAAACTGTTCTACATTTAGTACACATTTCCAAAACCACCTTCATATATCAAACTTACTTTCTAACCTTGATTCTCATTCCGAATTTCAAATTTTAAGCTTTATCTGTTGATGTACTAACAAATGGAGCTATTTTAGAAGTTTAATGCCATTTTAGGACTTTTCGTTACTTTAAACCTCGAATTTGTAAAAATTCTTTGGTGATACAGGGTTGCCCATATTCGACGGACCCATCTGGCAACGCCATAACTTTTGACAGAGATGTCACATCGCTTAATGACATACCGCGTTTGAAGCGTCAGTCCAAGCAGATTTTTACCATGAACCAATACACGCCACCCGAGCGCTCTGAAATAGTTGAAATTTACATTCAACAGAAGAAGTTAAATGTGAAAAAAATGTGAGAAGTGCCCTTTCTAAGAACACCATTAAGCGTTTTCGACTGGTAAGGCTCTTTCTAATCCGAAGAGGCCATATAAAAGTCGACCAAGGCGATCGGCCGAGAATATCGCTGCCGTACGAGCCAGTGTTGAGAAGTCCCCAAGAACATCACAAAAACGCCGTTCTCAGCAGTTGGATATGTCTCGGACAACTTTACAACGGATTATTCGCATTGATTTGCATTTGTTCCCGTACAAAATTCAATTGACGCAAAGAATGTTGCCTGCGGACACGCCACAAACATGGGTCCGTCGAATATGGGCAACCCGTAGGTGTACCTCCTGTACCTGCTCTCCATCAATTTCTTTCCAAATGTTATAATTCTAGCTCACTCCGAATATCCAAAATAAAGTCTTCAATGTTTTCTATTTTTCGTACCCCTTTTAGTTCGAAATTTCAAAAACACAGCCTTAGCACACGCTTACGCACCAAGACTGATCCTCGGCAAAATTTCAATATTCTAGCTTCAGCCGTTTCGTCTAGGCGTTGATTCTTAGTCAGTCAGTAGTTTCACTACTCTTTTATATACAGATGAATTTCTAGTATTTCAAAAAAAAAAAAAAAAACTTAAATTGGGCAGCATATACAGGGCATATACATTGCAGAAAAAAAAAACTGCAACAAAGTCAAACGCCATAATTTTGACATATTTTTTTTTAAATTTTATTGAATGAAAGAAAAAAAAAATGGTGGAAATAGCATCAAATTTTAGAACAAGTTTAGATTTGTTCGAATTGGTCACCTTTGGCACGAATTATGGCCTTCAAACGGCCAATGAAACCGTCACACGCTGCCCGAACATTGGTCCGCGGTATTTTGGCTCATTCCCGGCGAAGTGCTTGCTTGGGGTAATCGACAGTTTGGTATTTTTTAGTGTCAACCTTGCTTTCGAAAATACTCCAGACACAATGGTCCAACGGATTGGTATCCGTATATTTTTTTGGCTGCAGTGCGCTGGAAATGATGCAAGAATGTAACCATTCTTGGGTGGCGCGTGGTGAGTGCGATGGTGCTGCGTTCTGTTGGAATGTCCAAGGTCTGTGGCCAAAATGTTTGCGTCCCCAAGGCTTTAATATACCCTCCAGAATATTTTCGCCATAATATTCGGCATTTATTCTGACGGTCGATAAATACGAGCGGAGAGCGACCATCGACTGTTATGGCGGCCCACATCATCACCAAGGCCGGCGCTTGAGTTCTGGTGGCCAACCGAAGGTGCACATTTTCAACTGACCTCTTGTTCATAAACTGCTGGACAACGAAGGTTTTCTCATCGGAGAAAACCAAATTCGGCAGTTCACCTCTTTCGGCCAAGCGAAGCAACTTTTTAGCCCTTTTGAGTCTATTTTTTTTTGTTGCTGTGTATGTTCTTGCACTTTTTGAAATTCCAATGGCTTTATCCCAAGCTCATTTTTCAATATTTGCCGAATGGAATATTGCGATATGTTCAGCTGCCGAGCCATTTTTCGGCCACTGAGGTGCCTGTTTCGATCAAGTCGCATATTTACTTTTCGAACCATTTCTGCTGATGTTGCTGTTTTCTTCCGTCCACTTCCTTGACGTCGGGCTACGCTACCAGTATTACGAGCGATGGTACGAGATACAAAAGATTTATTCACATTTAAATGCTGGAGTGCTCTAACGATAGCCACTTGTGGTTTTCCAGCCAATTAGAAAGAAATGACACTATCACGCTTGAATTCCATCACGAATAACTTTTTTTTCTGGAAAATTCTCACTAAAGTGCTTTTGTACGCTTGTTAAAAATATAATGAGCTGTCACTAGAATAATTTTAACAGCTGTCGGACGACAGCAGAAATTATTATTTGGTGGTCATATAAAAATAGTATGAAATCTTCTTTTTTCAAAGACATACGTTTTTTGGGATGTAGGGCTAAACCACTTCGGCGTGACTGAAATTAACTTTTTTACATGTTTTCTCTTAACATGCTTAGTCATTAAGGTCAACGGAAAAGAGAGGAAAAACAAACAGAAATAAATTACGAAAACAAACTATGCCCTAATTACACTGGGCAACAATTAAAATAATTTTTACGTTTCTCTTGTGATATACCCTTTATTACAAGAGAAAATCGCAATAGAATTGCTCTTTTTTACATATTTTCCTTTACATTGAAAACAAGAATAAATGAGAAAAATAATATATGACAGATTTCAGTTATCTTCATGTTTATACCCGACATCAAATTGTGTTATAGGGTATTATGCCTTTCCGCATTTGTTTGAACCCATACTTGCCCATATTAGACGGACCTCATTCCAATCGACGAGGCTTTTCCGCAGGCAACATTCTTTGCGTCAATTGCATTTTGTACGGGAACAAATGCAAATCAATGCGAATAATCCGTTGTAAAGTGGACCGAGCCATACCCAACTGCTGAGAACGGCGTTTTTGGGATGTTCTTGGGGACCTCTCAACACTGGCTCGTACGGCAGCGATATTCTCGGCCGATCGCCTTGGTCGACTTTTATATGGCCTCTTCGGACTAGAAAGAGCCTTACCAGTCGAAAATTTTTCGTATAAGCGCTTAATGGTGTTCTTAGAAGGCGCACTTCTCACATTTTTTAATGTTTTAAATGTGGTAAAAATCTGCTTGGACTGACGCTTCAAACGCGGTATGTCATTAAGCGATGTGACATCTCTGTCAAAAGTTATGGCGTTGCCAGATGGGTCCGTCGAATATGGGCAACCCTGTACTTGCTTTTGATGATCTTCATATACTCACATTCCGGTCGAATGTCCATGTATTTTTGTGAGAAATAATAGGTCACATTTATTGTTTGATTGCGATAAAGTTTTGGATCGTTCCCAAGCCCAAACCCTATTGAAATGGGCGTCAATCGGACCAAATTTAGATATAGGTATAGGTTTAGATATAGGTCTTTGAAATGACCTGTGGCAAAAATCATCAAAATACCGAATACCGAATAGGAACCACAAATACCAATTTTTAGAAAAATCCGCGAAAAATTGTGAAAAAAACCATAAAAATATCGAAGATCTGGTGGCTATACTAAAGCGTGGACCTATGCATACAATGTTTCGCAACAGGAACTAGGACCCATTATGACCTACAAATACCAATTTTCAGACAAATCCGTGAAAAAATGTGGCAAAAATAATCAAAATACCGAATATCGGGAGGTACCGTTATGTGGGGACTATACCAAAACGTGGACCAACATATCTCATTTTCAATACCAACCATCCTAAGCACAATAAAAATTATTCTGCTAAATTTTAACGCCCTACGTCAAATAATGTGGCCTGTATCGTGATTTCAACAGATAGACGGACATCGTTAAATCGACTTAGATTTTTATGTTGGTTATGAATATATATACTTTATTTAGGGATGTTACAAACGGAATGACAAAGTTAATACACCCTCATTCCAAGGCGGAGGGTATAATAATTTGACAAATTTTGACGAAGTCTGTTCTGATTTGGATACAGAGCTGATAAATGTCTTCCTCCAATTTCAAGAATACAAAACAATTAATATTAGCCCAAATAGTTTGAGTTTTGTCAAAGAGTACCAAAGCCTAGAAGCAAGTAGGTCAAACAATGACAAAATAATGACAATCGGCTCAACTATATATATCGATACCGCCCTTCTTATGTCTTCCTTTCTGGTTATATATATGAATTGGAAGAATGTGACAGAGATTAACCCGTCATATAACATAGTTTCCTATTATCAAGAACTGACATCTTTAAAAGTGCATTTGTAGATATAGCACTTTCTATTATCAAGTATTCCAGAACGCAAGTGGAAAGACTAGAAAACTAAACATTTGGACGATTTCAAAGGGTATAAATTTTTTGACTTGAAAAACTGCCTTCATGAAATTAGTTACACAGTGTTATTATGATATTTCTGAGGGCTCTCTTAACCCCTAAATCTCGGCCGTACCTGACAAGGCATTGCAATTATCATTCAAGTTTTTGTAATGCTTCTAGCTAGATCGGTATACAAAACGGTGGACCTGGTACAGCCAAAATGTGGATGGACATAACCTCCATCTAGCCATACAATTATTCAAATAATCCCGATCGCATTTGAGCCTCAAAGCATATCAGCATTATTTTTTAGCAAAGATAGCATCGTATTTAAACATTTCGTTTTTAAACTTAGGGTTAAATAGATTTTAAACTTTGCTAGTGAACTCATATTAGATGTTTATATTTATATTAGGCGTTAATAGTTTTTCATTTACATCAACACACACACACACTAAAAACCACAAACGATCACTCACATTTTTTTGCCACACGCGATAAGTAGTAGTTTTCAATACAGACTTACCATAAAACGTTTGTCAAATATCGAAAATAGTAAAAACAAACTTGTTTAGGTTTGATTGGTGTAGATTTGTAGATATTTATGCGGTGAATGAACTCATTAACGTTTATTTGTAAAATACATTTTACGTTGTACATATTTTTCATGTCCAAATGTGTTTTTTTGTTTTGATTTAAACAAGTTCTCCCACCGGCTTTATGATCATCTCGTGAACTTGAACATGTGGCGGGGTGGCGAGCATATACATAACGGCATTTGAAACGTCTTCGGGTTTGAGCATACACTGACCTATCACACTGCGGATTTCATCGAATACAATGTTGGTGTCAACGAAGCCGGGGCTAATGCTCTGAAAAATGAAAGAAAGTTATTGAATTGTGAGAACCAAAAAAAAAAAAAAAAAAAAAAACAAAAAAACAAAATAAAAATAAATAAATAAAAATAATAATAATAATTGTTATTTCAAAATAATCGAGTTTAATTTAAGCACTGTTGTTGGTGTTGTTTTTGACAATAAGAACAACTTTTTTGTTGCGGGAAAAACTACACTGCTTACAGAGTAGGACTTCATTCCTACTCTTTTTAATACCTTAAACACCATGTGTTGGGGGTATTATAAGTTTGATTGAGGCAAAAAGTTTGTAATACATCGAAATATTGGTCCAAAATATATATTCCTGTCTCGGCCAGCTGGGCCGATCTAGCTATGTGTGTCAGTCTGTCCGGCAGACCATGTAATTACGCAACAGATCGCAATTATGGCCTGATCCTGACGAAAATTTGCATGGAGGTGGGGTAAAGGTCCGAATAGCAAATTGTTTTTGGAGATGATCGCAAAATATTTAGGGGTTAAAATGGACAAAATACAGAAAAATCCTGATTTTACAGTTGTTCTAGAGGTCGCAATCATAGGCAAATTGACGGAATTTTGGATGTAGCTATAAATTGGGGCTAGGCGGAAGCTTTCATATTCGGATGATTATCGAATAATATTTAGCGGGTGAATGGACCATAACTTCTATGTAAACAAGTAAAATAGTATCCGTCGGTTTTGCTGACAGATGTATACCCCCAGCCTTGAGTTATTCTGAAGCAGTTGGACAATATTGTTCAATTCGTATCTGACCTTTGAGCGTTTTGTTTTTCAAAAATCTTGAACCTCGTGTGGGGGTAGTCCGATCTGTACTATTTTTATAACAGATCTTGTGTTGATGGAAATATTGAGATGTACCAAGTCTGAATGGAAGCTTCGCGGATATTCAAAATTTTGAAACTTTTGGGGGAGGTACCAGAAGGAGTACCTCATCTTTACACCAGACTTTGGGTCAAAAAAATATGTATTGTGATATGTAAAATATGAAAAGAACCGGATGTTTATTTCGGATATTATAATCGCTTTGGTTATTTAAAACTTTGATCCTTTGTGGGGGAGGTACCAGAATGAGTGGACCGACATATCTCATCTTCACAGCAGATCTTGTGTTAGAATAAATAAAGGGATATGTGGAATATGAAAAGATGCATATTTCGGATTTTATGCTGGTTATTCAAAATGTTAACCCTTTGTAGCGGAGGTACCAGAAGGAATGGTCCGATCTCTACCTCCTTTATAACAGGTTTATGTTGATAGAAAAATTGAGATGTACCAAGTCTGAATGGAATCGGATATTAATTGGGCGTCTTATGAGCTTCATTGATATTCAAAAATGTTACCCTGTACCACCAGAAGGAGTGGACCGATATATTTTTTCCATCTTCACGCCAGACCTAGGTTTAATAAAAATATTGTGATGGATGTAATTTGAGGACAATCGGACTCATGCATCACATTTTTTAAGAGTTATAATTATTCAACATTTTGAACCTTTGTGGAGGAGGTACTTGATGGAGTGAACCGTACGGATATTGTCTATTTTCTCACCTGTCCTAGCACTGATGCAAATATTATGATTTGCAAAGTTGAAGCATCATTAGATTATGCTTTCTCTTTCTGTGCATTAAAATATATATATTTTTGAAAATTTCTACTTTTTTTTGGAGGAGGTACCAGAAGAAGTGGACCCATTTTGCCCATCTCCGAACTTGATCTAAGTTTGACAATACTATTACGATGTATCAAGTTTGGAGCAAATACGATACTCCCTTCAAGAGTTATCGTGCGCACCAGCCAGACAGACAGACGGACCGACAGCTGTACGTACCGACATCGCTAAATCGACTCCAAATGTCCTGAAACGGATTTGGTCCAAAGAGACCTAGGGTCTAAAACCGTTATTTCGATGAGGCACATTTTGGCCGTATCAAATGATATTATTTTCGACAAATTTAGCGCTTTTTCTGAAATCCTAATTTGGGGTATTGCAAAGGTTTTGGCTATATTTTCCAAACAATTTGCTTGGAAACTTATATTATAAGTTTATTTCGTTTTTTTTTTGTTTTTTTTTCTTTTGGGGGGGGGGGGGGGAGGGGGGGGTTACGTTCCAGGCAGAGGGTATTTTATAAAGTATAATATTTTCAGCTTTTCGGACAGCATTAAAGCAAATATTTCTGATTCTGATTTCTGTTTTTGGTAGCTTAGAGAGAAATTTGAAGAAAAATAATTCTGCCGTTGGCGTCATCCTTCTAAAATGATGCTTTGATGGAACATTTTACATATAATGGCAGTTCAGCTTGGAATACTACAATTTCGTTTTCTTCTTTAACGAGTTGCAGTAACTCAGGAGCTCTTTTTTCTTTCTTTGTCTTTAGATTATTAAATATTTCCATATTTGCTAATGATTCGAAAATTGAACACAGATTATAAATTTTTCTTTTTGTCGAACTTGGTCAAAATTACTTATTTTATATTTTTCTTTTAATGCAAAGCATTTGTGCAAATAAATGTTTGAAAAAAAAAGTAAACAAAGGATCACATACCGATATTTTAATTTTTGTTCCCAACTCTCGAAATTCATTGCGATAGATTTCTGTCATAGCACTGACGGCATATTTCGATGGTGAATACACATTTGTGATTGGCACTTTGTGCGGGGGTCCCGTCAGCACCTTGTGGCCGGCAATACTGTTTACATTTATAATATGGCCATCAAAGTTACGATCCTTCATCGATTTAAAAGCTTTTTGGGTACAGGCCACAATACCCATGACATTGGTGTGTAAAATCGCTTCCATAACATCAATATCCATTGAAGATAATTGTCCTTCTTTTGCACAGCCGGCATTGTTTACCAAAACATCAATTCCACCAAATTGGCTAATAATCGTGTCAAAGACTTCATTCACCGACTCCTTGCTGGTGACGTCACAATACATGGCAGTGAGGCGGGAACGTTTCTCGGCTGGTAGAGCATTACGAATTTCTTCAATTAATTCCTTGCGCCGTGCTAGACCAACAACTTGCAGGCCTGCATTAACGAAATCCTTAGCAATAGCAGCACCAATGCCCGTACTAGCGCCAGTTATAACCGCGACTCGGTTTTGCCAACGTTCCATGTTTGAGCGCAATTTTAGAACTGTAAACAATTGCGGCATGTGTTGCTGTTATTAGTATTATTATTATGCATGTGTACATACAAACAAACATGTGTATGTACATATGTGAATTGTTCGTATAAACATGCGGATGAAAGCAAAACCTTCATATATTGTAAAAATAGACATGTTTAGAATTAATTATAGCCCCAAACATAGGCAATACTGCGACATCGAATTTTATTATAAGGAACTTGTACAAAAAGAATAACACTACGAATTGAATATAAATTGCACTTTATTAACCTGAAATGTAGTATTCCCATTTGAGAAGCAGGAGGCAGAGAACAATTATTCTCCAAACCGGGTTTTACGCAACTAATTCTCCCACAGGCTTAATAATCAAATCATGAATTTGAACATGCGGCGGTGTTGAGAGTATAAATATTACGGCATTTGAGACATATTCCGATTTGAGCATACACTGGCCTAACGCTTCGCGCAAGTCATCAAACACAATATCGGTGTCAACGAAGCCGGGACTAATACTCTGAAAAGATACAAGATTAATTTAAATAAAAAATGAGTCAAAAATCAACTAAGTTCGGCTGGGCCGAGCTTTTAATACACTGTACCATTTTAAAGAAATTTGAAAAATGTAAAAAAAATCCGTCGAAAATGCTTCTTAAAGAGAAACCGTTATATCGAGGCTATACGAAGACGTAGTCCTGGATAAATAATTTTTTGTCATGGGCTGTAGTATCCATCATGAACTTTGAATACAATTCAGATAATAAATTTCGTTAAAAATTATAAAAATAGCAAATATTGGGTGTACCGTTGTATGGGAGATATTCCATATCGTGGACCTATATAGACAATTTTCTTTCAGGAGGGTAAGTACTCAGAAGGAACTCCTTGGGGCCAATACGAAAACGTGAACCTGCATACGCAATTTTTTGTCATAGGCTGTACAACCCATTACGAACTTTAAATACAAAATCGGAAACAATTCCGATAAAAAACTTGGGTACAATCATCAAAAAACCGAATATCGGGAGGTACCGTTACATGGGGATATACGATGTCGTGGACCTGTATAGAAAATTATCTTTCAGGGGGTAAAGTACTCAGTAGGAACTCCTTATGTGGATTTTGAGACAATTCCATTGAAAAATTTGTCTAAAATCATCAAAATACCGATTATCGGGAGGTACCGTTATACGGTGACAATACGATATCATGGACCAAGTACTCAGAAGAAGCTGCTGGTGTGGATTTCCTGACAATTCCATTGAAAATTTTTGCTAAAATCATCAAAATTCCGAACATTGGGGGTATCGTTATATGGGGATTATACGATATCATGGACCGATATAGCCCATCTTCGAACTTGACCTGCCTGCCGGTTCGCTGATCAAGAGTATATATACATTGTTATGTCTAAATCCATATACTATGTATGGAGAAGGGTATACAAAATCCGTTGATCAGTTGGTATAGTTATATTGGGCTATACCAATTCTCTTTCAGAGGAGGGGTGTCTTTTGCGAACTCCAAATTCAATTTTCAAACAAATTCAATTTTGAAAAATAACGAATATAGGAAAGTACCGTTATGTAGAGGCCATACTATTAAAGGAGGACGTACTTATTATCAACTACAAATACCAAATTTGAAAATATTCCGGTGAAAAGTGTAACACAATACGTCAAAATATCGATAATATAGTTATATGGGGTCAATATCAAAATTCGGACCTATATGGATAGGTCTCTGCAAATATGCTTCGTACATACTGAGTAAACAAACCTCCAATATATAGTAGATTTAACTTAAAATTGTGTATAAAACTTCGGAAACATATGTTATCTACCGGTGTAGATATGTGGGGGCTATGTCTGAACGTGGACCTATGTGACTCATTTTCAATACCAAAAATGCCACTGACCTAAATTGACATAGAATCTTATGCTGATCAAGAAAATACAGGGTGAGATGAATAAACTGCAACCAGACTGCTGTCATTTCTAAGCCACTCGTCCGACAGCTTTTAAAATTATTCCAGTGACAGCTCATTATATTATTTACAAGCGTACAAAAGCATTTTGGTGAGAATTTTCCAGAAAAAGAAAATGTTTTTCGTAATGGAGTTCAAGCGAGATTGTGTGATTTCTTTATATTTTAAACCACAAGTGGCTATGGTGCTATACGAAAACGCGGACCGGTATAGACAATGTTCTGCCACAGGAAATAGAACCCATTTTGATCTCTTCATTTCAGATTGTTAACTATTGCGTTCGACAATGTGGCTAAAATCTTCAGAATAATATGGATAGGTACCGTTCTATAGGAGTTATTGGAAAACATGGACCTATATAGACAATACTCTGCCACTGGGGGTAGAAAGCGTTATGAACTCTAAATACCGAATTTTAAATTATTGCGTTAGTAAGTGTCTAAAATCGCCAAAATACCGAATATGGGGAGCTATAATCAGACGGGGGCTATATGAAAACGAACTCGACCTTCCCGGAGACAAAAGACGGACGGAGGGTCAGGGCTAAATCGACTAAGGTTGGGTCTAAAATTAATATTTCGATGACGACAAACTTAATATACCTTTCATGCTATGCATGATGGAGGGTATAAAAAATAACTCACAAAATGCGAGATGATTACTCGATTACCTTCGAATTCTCACTTTCCTATTTTTCTATCACCCAGAGTGAAGATCTATTACCTACAGTAGCAAATGAAAAAACCTTAAAATCTCGACAACTTACCGATATTTTAATTTTTGTTCCCAAATCTCGAAATTCGTTGCGATAAATCTCATTGATCGCACTCACGGCAAATTTGGATGGTGAATAAATATTTGTGTTGGGTATTTGGGGTGGAATTCCAGTCAACACTGCGTGGCCGGCAATACTGTTAACATTAATAATATGACCATCAAAGTTACGATCCTTCATCGACTTGAACGCCTTTTGGGTACAGGCCACAATGCCCATAACATTGGTGTGTAATACCTGTTCCACATCACCAATATCCATGGTGGACAATTGTCCTTTTTTCAAGCAGCCGGCATTGTTTACCAAAACATCAATTCCACCAAATTGGCAAATAATATTGTCAAAGACTTCATTCACCGACTCCTTGCTGCTGACATCACAATACATGGCCATAAGATGGGAACGTTTGTCCTCGGGTAGATCATTCCGAATTTTCTCAATTAATTCCTTACGTCTTGCCAGGCCCACAACCTGAAGGCCGGCCATAACAAAATCTTTGACAATTGCCACACCAATACCCGAACTGGCTCCCGTAACTACGGCCACCTTATTTTGCCAACGTTCCATGCTGAAGTCTATTGAATTGGCAACTGTACTCAAATGCAGTGTGGCTTAACGGCGAAGTTTATATATGCAAATGTTTTATAGAGGGAAAATGTCGCCAGTGTCTTTATATTGCAAATATTTATGTTTGAAGCTAATTTAAGGAGAAAATATTTTCTGTCAAATTCAATAGAAACAATGGCGATGTTTGTATTCCAGAACAATGGATATTGGAAATAAATTAAGTTAATTAAACATTTAGTTTTATATCAATATATAATATTTAGAAAAATGTTTCAAAAGTGTGGATATTATTATTTTAACTGTCACGCGTCTGAAATTTGTTAAAAATTCCACAAAAACATTTAAACACAATTTTCAGCGCTAAGCTATTTGAAATGCAAACATTAAATAATATGTGTAGATTGATAAAATGTTTAGTCTATTTCATCCCCATAATATTTTGCGATAATTTTCATCAACTTTCTACTAAACTAACCTTTACTCCATGCAAAATTTCGTGAAGATCGGTTTGTAATTGCTACCTGTACAGTGAATGCATAATAATATCGGCAGGCGGACACACCTAGCTAGATCAATCCAGCTTGGCGAGATAAGAAAATCAATCAAACCTATAATACCCCCAAAAAATAGTGTTTTGGGTTTAAAAATTGATTTTAGACAGTTTTATTGTTTTTTTCTGGCTTCAAAAGTTTAAACCAAACAGATGGCAGCAACACAAGGTCGACGTCGAAGCTTGGCGATATTTTGTAAATTTTGTTATATGTTTAAACAGTATTTTTCATGATGATGTCTTCCGTTGGAGGACGAAATATCGAAAATAATAAATAATTAAACCACAACAAAGACCTCGAGCTCGTTTTTTATTAAATTTACATTTGTAACAATATATAATAAAGGTCGAATTAAATATCTAAAAATCAAATAATTAAAATGTTTTATTTTTAATCTTGATCTGCTCTTTTATAGCTAAACGAATATGGTACATATTTATAGCATAGGTTATTTTAGTCATCCTAAAAGTATGCAATGTTAAATAAATTAATTGCTATATATTTGAAAACGAAAATAAAATAGTACACTGTTGTTCAAAATATATATACCTAAATTTGAAATTGTTTTGTTAAACTTATAACATCAATTAAATTTAACTGAAAACTATGGCTAAAACCTTTAAAATAAAGAAAAAGCAAGAGGAGGTATAGGGTCATAACAAAAAGTGTACATTACACTAAAGTCTTATGGCGATAAGTAAATCTAACCACAGATAATTCGAAATGTTAAATGACAGCTGATTTGACTGAAAATGGGGGCTATTCTTACATGGAACATCCAAATTTTAGTTTTTATACCCTACAACACTATGTGTTGGGGGTATTATAAGTTTGATTGGGCCAATTAAACCGCGGATATTTTTAGTCCCGGCGAAATCACAAATAGACGAAGAGGTCAATTCTGACCGTTACGTAGATGCCGATAGTAAATATATCGGATATATATAGCGAAATATATACAATGTGTATAAACAAAGGAAGGGGATGTTAGCTAAAATGTTTATATCTCAAGAATGATTGGACCGATTTTGACAAATTTGGTCAATTCTGAATGCCCCCTGGCATAAAAGAATAAAATCTAAAAAAATCGCATAACAAGATGCCAATAATGATGTTAATATAGATTTTGTAGACATTTTATTTATTTTTTGAAATTTTTTATCGCAGGCGATTTTTTAAATTTGACTTATAATATTGAGGTGTACATTTTGTAATATTTTTTCTCCTTACAACACAGGTTGTGGCTATTATATACAGATTGCAATTATCGTCCGATTATCACGAAAATTTTCTCAAGGGTAGGGTAAGGCGCAGAAGGGATAGGCCTATTGTTTTCAAAGATGCCCGCAATATATTTAGGGGTTGAAATGGACCAACAACTAAAAATGTTAAGGTTCACAAATTTAAAGGTCACAAATTTAAACCAAGGGACACGAAATCTCGCATGAAGTTAGAGTTTAGGACGGCGTTTGGAATGGTCCACTATTTTTGTATGAAAAAATACCAACATTACTTCCAGGCGATATCCGAAGTACACAAAATGCGAACTTCTGGTATTTTATGCTGATTTCGTTGACGAATATAGCCAAATATCGTAGACAAGCAAATCATAGAGATGAGTGTAAATTTGGAATACAGAGAGGACTCTTACTTTTGGAGATGATCGCAAAATATTTAGGGGTTAAAATGAACCAAAAATGGAAAAAAAAAATCCTGATCAAACAATTGAAGCCAATAAACACGCCTGAGAAGAGAGTTAAGGACAGGGAAGAAGTCTAGCATTTCGGATGACCATTGGATTATATTTAGCTGTAAAATGGACCACAACAACTAACAGCACGATGAAGTGCATAAATATTGGGCAAATATTCCTGGTCAAAATGCTAAGGGTAATATGTTGCCAGTGCTCCGTGATATAATTTCAAAAGCGAAATCTTCCAAAATGGATTCGGACATAAGGGGCTTCTAATATATTGTAGTGTTGTAGGGTATCACATGGTCGGCCCCGTACGACTATAGGATTTGCTTACTTGTTTACTTTCTAACCTTTTTATTTATTAATTTAAAAATGAATGCAAATATCGGAAAGCCTAAGAAATTACTTATAAGACAAAAAGCAGAAAATGAAATGAAACTGTGAGACAAAAGTAATTTTTCTAAAATTATAGCAAAATAGAAAATTAAGCAAATTAAGAAAGTAAAAAAGGCGTTAAAAGTTTTCATCGCAAAGTAACCTAAATAGAGGAGAAAAGTAATTCCCTCTTCCGCATTTTTTTTAAATATTGGGATTATGATTCCTTGGAATCCAATGATTTTGTGTATGTAGTCTCTATGGAGGGTATGTTATGTTTGGCATTCCCTTTGTAACTCCTGTCTACCCACCTATGGAAATCACTCTAGTTTCCGAACGAAATGATCTTTTTTTGAGTTTTGCCTTGTTAAGGCGAAGATCATATGTTTTATGATTTATGTGTTTGTTTTCTCTTTCGAGACGAGCTTAATGATCAGG
The DNA here is from genome assembly GCF_030504385.1 of Musca domestica. Lineage (NCBI taxonomy): Eukaryota > Metazoa > Arthropoda > Insecta > Diptera > Muscidae > Musca > Musca domestica. The sequence goes on along the minus strand of NW_026712238.1, from coordinate 1,729,940 downwards.
AATTTGCAGTGAAAAGGAAAGCCAGATAGACACTATCACACACTCACCACTATGCGACGCGTTTCGCCGTTGGTTAAGCGGCTCATCAGGCATATTTGGTGTGGATGATGGCATACAAGGGCCGTTCTCTGGAAAGTAGTATATATTTCGAACTTATTGCAAATTAGCATATGCGAATTATACACTAGAAACTCTCCAGGTTCGACTCAAGTTCTATTGGCAGATCTTTTTTCATAGCAAAGTTTTGTTTTTGTAGTGATGGATTTTTTGTCCACAACAACTACATTGCTTCCAATGCATACACTTGTTTTAGTGCTGCTTTAGGAAGACGGGTTAATGGCTCTGAACGTAGAGACGGCAACTTCTAGTTGGCTGCACACCGAGGTCCGCGGTTCAAATCCCACAGCCAGGCTCGGCTGAATTTTTGAGTTTTGCCTTGTTAAGGCGAAGATCATATGTTTTATGATTTATGTGTTTGTTTTCTCTTTCGAGACGAGCTTAATGATCAGGAATTTGCAGTGAAAAGGAAAGCCAGATAGACACTATCACACACTCACCACTATGCGACGCGTTTCGCCGTTGGTTAAGCGGCTCATCAGGCATATTTGGTGTGGATGATGGCATACAAGGGCCGTTCTCTGGAAAGTAGTATATATTTCGAACTTATTGCAAATTAGCATATGCGAATTATACACTAGAAACTCTCCAGGTTCGACTCAAGTTCTATTGGCAGATCTTTTTTCATAGCAAAGTTTTGTTTTTGTAGTGATGGATTTTTTGTCCACAACAACTACATTGCTTCCAATGCATACACTTGTTTTAGTGCTGCTTTAGGAAGACGGGTTAATGGCTCTGAACGTAGAGACGGCAACTTCTAGTTGGCTGCACACCGAGGTCCGCGGTTCAAATCCCACAGCCAGGCTCGGCTGAATTTTTGAGTTTTGCCTTGTTAAGGCGAAGATCATATGTTTTATGATTTATGTGTTTGTTTTCTCTTTCGAGACGAGCTTAATGATCAGGAATTTGCAGTGAAAAGGAAAGCCAGATAGACACTATCACACACTCACCACTATGCGACGCGTTTCGCCGTTGGTTAAGCGGCTCATCAGGCATATTTGGTGTGGATGATGGCATACAAGGGCCGTTCTCTGGAAAGTAGTATATATTTCGAACTTATTGCAAATTAGCATATGCGAATTATACACTAGAAACTCTCCAGGTTCGACTCAAGTTCTATTGGCAGATCTTTTTTCATAGCAAAGTTTTGTTTTTGTAGTGATGGATTTTTTGTCCACAACAACTACATTGCTTCCAATGCATACACTTGTTTTAGTGCTGCTTTAGGAAGACGGGTTAATGGCTCTGAACGTAGAGACGGCAACTTCTAGTTGGCTGCACACCGAGGTCCGCGGTTCAAATCCCACAGCCAGGCTCGGCTGAATTTTTGAGTTTTGCCTTGTTAAGGCGAAGATCATATGTTTTATGATTTATGTGTTTGTTTTCTCTTTCGAGACGAGCTTAATGATCAGGAATTTGCAGTGAAAAGGAAAGCCAGATAGACACTATCACACACTCACCACTATGCGACGCGTTTCGCCGTTGGTTAAGCGGCTCATCAGGCATATTTGGTGTGGATGATGGCATACAAGGGCCGTTCTCTGGAAAGTAGTATATATTTCGAACTTATTGCAAATTAGCATATGCGAATTATACACTAGAAACTCTCCAGGTTCGACTCAAGTTTTATTGGCAGATCTTTTTTCATAGCAAAGTTTTGTTTTTGTAGTGATGGATTTTTTGTCCACAACAACTACATTGCTTCCAATGCATACACTTGTTTTAGTGCTGCTTTAGGAAGACGGGTTAATGGCTCTGAACGTAGAGACGGCAACTTCTAGTTGGCTGCACACCGAGGTCCGCGGTTCAAATCCCACAGCCAGGCTCGGCTGAATTTTTGAGTTTTGCCTTGTTAAGGCGAAGATCATATGTTTTATGATTTATGTGTTTGTTTTCTCTTTCGAGACGAGCTTAATGATCAGGAATTTGCAGTGAAAAGGAAAGCCAGATAGACACTATCACACACTCACCACTATGCGACGCGTTTCGCCGTTGGTTAAGCGGCTCATCAGGCATATTTGGTGTGGATGATGGCATACAAGGGCCGTTCTCTGGAAAGTAGTATATATTTCGAACTTATTGCAAATTAGCATATGCGAATTATACACTAGAAACTCTCCAGGTTCGACTCAAGTTCTATTGGCAGATCTTTTTTCATAGCAAAGTTTTGTTTTTGTAGTGATGGATTTTTTGTCCACAACAACTACATTGCTTCCAATGCATACACTTGTTTTAGTGCTGCTTTAGGAAGACGGGTTAATGGCTCTGAACGTAGAGACGGCAACTTCTAGTTGGCTGCACACCGAGGTCCGCGGTTCAAATCCCACAGCCAGGCTCGGCTGAATTTTTGAGTTTTGCCTTGTTAAGGCGAAGATCATATGTTTTATGATTTATGTGTTTGTTTTCTCTTTCGAGACGAGCTTAATGATCAGGAATTTGCAGTGAAAAGGAAAGCCAGATAGACACTATCACACACTCACCACTATGCGACGCGTTTCGCCGTTGGTTAAGCGGCTCATCAGGCATATTTGGTGTGGATGATGGCATACAAGGGCCGTTCTCTGGAAAGTAGTATATATTTCGAACTTATTGCAAATTAGCATATGCGAATTATACACTAGAAACTCTCCAGGTTCGACTCAAGTTCTATTGGCAGATCTTTTTTCATAGCAAAGTTTTGTTTTTGTAGTGATGGATTTTTTGTTGATTATATTTTGGAATACATTTTAAATTCTAAGAATTTTTGAAGATGAGATGATATCGGTTAACATTTTGTTATAAACCCTTACATAACTGTACCGACAAATTTAAGGTATTTTGACGGTTTTAGTTATATTTTTGAATATAGTTTGCTGTAAATTAGCTATTTGTAGTCTCTATATTTGTCCATATACATCCAACTTTAGATACAGTCTTCAAGTAACAATTCCCCCATATTTGGTATTTTGATGATTTGTATCAAATTTTTCACCGGGATCGCATTAAATTTGATATTTGGAGTTCTCAATAGGCCAGGACATCACATTCGAACTTTTAAAAATTAAACTGAATTTTTCAATGGACTACATTTTGCAAGTTCCTTTCAAATGGTGGAAAGTTCGGCACAGCCGAAACAAAGGTCCTTTTTACTTTTTTAATTCGAAAAATTCTTGAAAAATCTACAATTTTTTGGTCTTGAAGACTTTTGGTCTGAAAGACTTGAAAAATATTTTCAAAAACTTTTTTTTCAGAAATTCTTCCATTTTAGCCATACGTTATTATACCCTACAACACTATGTGTTGGTGGTATTATAAGTTTGATTGGGCCAAAAATTATGTAACACTTCGAAATATTGGTCCTTGTAAAAATATTTTGAAAAATGTTTCCATAAAATCCATTTCGGTCTTTCGGCCACGAAGTTCTAGAAAAATACCATATTTTAGACAGAAAATCTATTTTTTTAAAAATTCGCAATTTTTGGTTAGGATGTCCTTACAGGGATTTTTCAAATTTTTATAAATTGTTACAATTCTTGTGCAGATATTCCATATAACAATTCTTGATCTGAATGTTGTCTTAAAAAATTATGAATTTTTGTGTATAAAAAATAAATTTTCAAAAAAGGGAAGTTTAAAAAAAAAATAAAAAATGTATGTTTTTTTTGGTAGGACGTCCTTAGTATAAATTCTTGAAAAACTCTACGATTATTGTCCAGGAAATCTTTGAAAATATTATATAAAAACTTGATTCTTGACTAAAAAGTCCTTGAAATAAAAAAAATTCATTGCAAATTTCTGAAAATCAAAGATTTACTTAACTTGTAAACTTAATTTAAAAAATTAATAAACTTTTTTAAAAATCAACAATTCTTGAAAAATATATATTTTTTACCCAAAGTTCTTGACAAAAAAGTCCATGGAAGAATTTTCTTAAAAACCCCTTGTATATCCTTGAAAAGTCCATAAGTTTTACCATGAAATGCCTTGGGAGTATTTTTTTTAAAGAAATCAACTTCTATTTTTGAAAAATCCAAGAATTTTTGCTACTAAGTCCTTGAAAGAAAAATTTTTAAATCCTATCTATATTGAACAGGGAGTTCTTGTAAATTTATTTTTAAAAATCCACCATTCGTGGGAAGGAAGTCTATGAAAAATATTTTTCACGAATTTACGAATTTTTGATACTCTTTTAAATATTAGGCCAGAATGGCTATGGTAAAGTTTTTATTAAAAAACAAGTATAAAAAGCAGGTAAGTTCGGCCAGGCCGAACTTTTAATACCCCCCTCCATTAGGAAGGAAATTGAAATTTTTCAAAAACAAAAAAAAAAATCTGAAAACTACCACTTAATTGAAAACCTATATATGGGGACTATACGAAGGTGTCAACCTTTTTGTCAGATGCTGCAGTGCCCATAAGAAATTTGAAACAGTCCCGGTGAATAATGTCGCTAAAATCAATAAAATATCGAATATGGGGAGGTATCGTTTTATAGGGGGACCTACGAAAACGTGTACTTGCATACGAAATTTTTTGCCGTAGGTTGTAGTACCCTTTAAGATCTTCCAAATTTTAAACGATTCCGATAAATAATGTTGCTGAAATCATCAAAATACTGAGTATCAAGAGGTACTCTCATATGGGGGCTATACGAAGACGTGGACGAAATTTTTTTTGCCGTAGGTTGTAGTTCCCATAAAGATCTTCCAATACGAAATTTGAAACGATTCCGGAAAATAATGTTGCTGAAATCATCAAAATACCGACTATCGGAAGGTACCGTTATATGGGGAACATACAAAGACGCGGATCTGCATACAAAAATTTTTGTCATAGGCTGTAGTACCCATTACGAACTTCAAATACGAAATTTGAAATAATTTCGGTAAATAATGTCTCCAAAATCATGAAAAGACTGAGAATCGGGAGGTACCGTCATCGGGGGAAAAGTGGACTAACATGAAATATATTTTTGAAAATATTTTCATTAACATTCGATGTTTTTTTTGGAAAGAAAGGCCTTAGAAATATATACTATCTTGACCAGGCAATCACTGAAAGAAAGAATTTTGAAAATCACTCCTCGCGTCCAAAGTGGTCCCAAAAAATTATTTTAAAATATTCACGAATTCTTGATAGGAAGACCTTGAATTCTTTAAAAATCCAAGATTTTTTTAATTTTCTCTAAAAAATTCAATTTAAAGGAGTTCCTGAAAAATTGCACGATTTTGGCCAATCTTATAAAAGTTTTTTTTTTTAACCTATAAATTTAAAAAATATTCTTAAAAAATGGATTCAAATGATAAGACGTCATTTGAACATTTGAAATCTTTACTGCTCTTTGTTATGAAGCCATCTTACAAAGGCCGCACTCTTCTGATTTCTTTATTATTCCTTAAAATATGTTACTTTCGAATATTTTTTTTTGTTATTTATATTTATTATTTAAAAAAATAGACTTTCGTGTTGTTAATTACCCAAGAAGACAACAAATGTGATCGATGATAGGTGTATTATTAAGTACACAGCTGGACTAACATATAATAGATATTTTGTTTCGCTTATTTATAGGTGAAATACGAGAGCGTTGGAAGAATTTAAATTTGGAATTTCAAGGTTATAGACATTTTTTTTGTAATTTCTATTTGAACAGATCAAGTATTTACTGGTGACCCCTGTAAATTCTGATTCCTTCTATCTACGCCGTTGTTTTGTTCTAGACTTAATTAATGATGTCTATGACTTGACAACTTTATAATTACATTTTATTTTTTGTGATACAGAGCCTAGACAAAATATTTTCAGTTTGGATTTGAGTTTCAGAGAAAACAGAGGTTGTTGCAGCTTTTCGAAACTTAATTTTGAATGGAACGTTGGCAAAATAAAGTGGCCGTTGTTACTGGTGCGAGTTCGGGTATTGGTTCGGCTGTCGCCAAAGATCTGGTTAACTCTGGTCTATTGGTTATTGGTTTGGCCCGCAGAGTTCAACGTATCGAAGAGCTGAAAAATCAATTACCGGATGATAAAAATTCCCAACTTGTGGCCTTAAAATGTGATGTCTCTAACCTAGAATCAGTAAATGAAACATTTGATAAAATAATTTCGAAATTTGGCGGAATTGATGTGCTCATTAACAATGCTGGCTGTTTGAAGGGTGGCCAGTTGGTCACCATGGATGTGAATGAAATGCAGCAAATTCTCCAAACGAATGTCATGGGTGTCATCTATTGTACACAGAAAGCATTTAAATCCATGAAAGAGCGTAAAGTCGATGGCCATGTTGTATTGGTTAATAGCATAGCAGGACACAAGGTGTTGGCTTGTTCAGAGGTACCCGAATTCAATATCTATCCGCCTAGTAAATTTGCCATAACTGCCATTACCGAGCTGCTGCGTCAAGAGTTTAGGGGATTGGGTACCAAGATTAAAGTTACGGTAGGTGATGGGACGAAATGAGATTTGTGAAATATTTTTTTTAAAATGTGTAATTTTTTATTTCTCCTTTTATAGAGTATTAGCCCTGGCACAGTTGATACAGAGATTCTTCCCGATTTTATTCGAAAATATGCCAATGGTTGCTTTTTGCAGGCAGAAGATATTTCATCCGGTATTATGTACGCACTATCCACTCCGCCCCATGTCCAAATCCATGAAATGATAATTAAACCAGTGGGAGAAATGTTCTGAAAGGATGTGTCTTTATATTGAAAATATATACCTATTATATATATGTCTATATATAAAAGAGTTATGAAATAAGTGACCGACTGACTGATCGAGAATCCACGACCTGACGAACTGGCTGAAATTAGAATATTGAAATTTTGCGCGACGTTTAGCCTTGGTGGGCGTGTGATAAGGCTGATAAGGGTTTTTTTTGGGAATTCATACTAAAAGTGTAGGAAAAGTACTAAAAATTGGACAAACGAATGGGTCAGAATTCTGAAATTAGGAATGAGGGACACTGATGGACTACAGGATAGATATATATCAAAGGATTTTTTGAAAATTCGAACTATAAGGTTACGAAAAGTTCTAAAATGGTACTAAACTTCTAAAATTGTACCATTTGGTATAATGTGAACGGATAGAGCTAAAAACTTAAAATTCGGTATGAGCATTAAGGTTGGAAAGTAAGTTTGTTACATGAAGGTGGCACTAAATTTGAAACGGTTTGGTTTAGGGTGAATGGATAGGGAAATTTGGAATTAGTGTACCCTGGACATAGGGAGGTGGTTTTGGAAATGTGTACGAAAAGTACTGAATGGTACTATATTTTGTATTGGGAGAAGGGATAAAGATAAAATCCTGAAATTTGATATTAAGATTACTGATGCTATATGAGTTTGAGATTTGGAGGTCATATGGAAATGCGTCCTATATTTATACGAATAGTATTAAATTTGGAATTGAGTGAAGAGTTAGGGGCGGAATCCTGGAATTTTATACTGAGAGTTACGGTGGTATGTGGAATTAAGATATGGAGGTGGTTTTGGAAATGTGTATTATGATTGCACAAAAAGTACTAAATAGTACTAAATTTGGTATTGGATGAAGGAATAGAGCTGAAATCCTGAAATCTGATATAGATGTCATTGTAGTCTGTATTTAAAATATAGAGTTGCTTTTGGAATTGTGTACTATACTTGTTCGAAAAGTACTAGGTGGTACTAAATTTGGTATTGGGTGAAGGCATAGAACTGGAATCCCGAAATTTGATCTAGATATCACTGTTGGTGTCTGTGGATAAGATATGGAAGTGGCTTTGGAATTATGTGCTATAATTGTTCGAAAAGTACTAAATTGAACTAAATTTGGTACAATTTGGTATTAAGTGTACTGATAGCGGTTGAAATCTGAAATTTGATATTAGGATCGCTGTTCATGTTTAATCAAGACATATGGAAGTAGTTACGGAAATATGAAAGTACTAAATTTTGGTACTGGGTGAAGGCATAGAGTTGGAATCCCGAAATTTGATATTGATGCCTTTGTTGGTATCTGGGATAGAGGGTGGTTTTGGAAATGTGCACTATAATTGTACTAAATTGAACTAAATAATTGTTGGAGAAGTACTAATTTGAACTATATTTGGTAAAATTTGGTATTGGGTAAACTATAGCTATTAAAATCTGAAATTTGGTATTAAGGTTAAACCTTGACATTTGGAGGTTTCGAAAATATGCATATGCATATTGTACGAAAAGTACTGAATGTCTGATAATTTAGTACGTTGTATGAAGTTCTTATTAAAAAACTTTGGGAACTGAACCAAATGGTGCATTTTGAGTACTAAACAAGTTAAAAAGTAGCAATCGGTTCTGCCGACAGACTGGTACTGGTGGTACCAGATATAGTCGACCGAAGTATTCCATTTTCATGCTTCAACTAATACAGGTATGGTATAGTTATCTCAGGTTTCTGGTTGAGAGAAATATTTAGATATAGCAAGTTGTAAAGAATCACCGACTTGTTTCGGGGTATGAGGTACTAGAAGAAGTGGACCGATATATCCCATCTTCACAACAGATCTTGTGACCTTTATGGATATTCAAAATGTTGACCCTTTGTAGGGGAGGTACCAGAAGAAATGGTCCGATCTTTACCGTTTTTTTTAACAAATCCTGTGTTGATGGAAATATTCAGATGTGCCAAGTCTAAATGAAATCGGATTCTAATTTCGCGTTTTATGAGCTTAATGGATAATCTAAATTTCGATATTTTGTGGGGGAGATACCAGAAGGAGTGGACCGATGCCTTCCATCTTAACACCATACCTTGGGTTAATAAAATTATTGGGATGTGTGATATTTAAAGACGATCGGACTCTTACATCATATTTTATAAAAGTTATAATTGTTCAAAATTTTGACACTTTGTGTGGGAGGTGAACCGATATTGTCCATTTTAGCACCTGACCGAGAACTGACGCAAATATTAGGATTTGCAAAGTTGGAGGAAATCGGATTATCGTTTCTCTTTCAGTGCAGAAAATATATTTGTGAAAATTTCGATTTTTTGTGGGGAAGGTAACAGAAGGAGTGGACCGATATTGCTCATCTCCGAACTCGATCTAAAAATACTATGATGTGCCAAGTTAGGACCAAATCGGATACTCCCTTCGGGAACAAAGAGATCTAAGGTATAAAAACGTTATTTCGACTAGGTACGTTTTGACCGTACCCTCTGTAGCCATGAGCTGAGGGTATAAAAAAGACTTAACCCGAACTGTTGAAACGAATCTATGAATTCATTGTAGATGTTTCGCAGACGAAGAAGAGGCAAAAAAAAAGTTATAAAGACGAGGAATAATTCCAGACTCTTAAGAATATTTTAAACTTTTGATGCCTTCTGAGAGCTATTGTAAAATTTTATGGCAAATCACTTTGTAGAATATGTTGACTTTCTACGATTCCTTTTAAAGGGAGTTCTTACCCAAATTTTGGAAAAAAATACAAGAAAGGCTTTTTGTATCTTGCTTGGCGATTTTTGTTTTTATCTGCCGAACACACAATATACCTAAAATGAACTGATCCTGAACTGAGTGGGAGGAACTTGCCGCCCGCCTTATTTTGGTTACTTGGGCCAATTTTGACCCTACTTTTATTATAAAAAAACTGAATTTTGCCGTACAGTGTAAGCGTAAGAGGCTATTAAATCCACCCTAAATAGAACGGTAAAGTATTATAAGTGTTCCAGACCAGCTCAATCTGTTTGCAAACAAATTCAAAATGCATTCAGTAGTTGTGACTACTTGTCGATATTTGAAAAATAAGTAACGTCATCATTGTTTTCTAACACCTTGCAAAAAATCTGCCATGTCATTCACTGTTACATCACATGAAATTGACTTGAAAAAATGCAATTGTCTTTATCTTATCTACATTTTTTTTGATTACTTTTATTTCTCTTATGAAATGCAACTCACTTTATAATGTATATTTTTGTCAATATAAATTGTGATTTCAAACTGTTAGCTTGGCCGAGCAACAATTTAGTGACTAAAAAAAAAAAACAATAAAAACTCAGCAATGGATCGTTGGCGAAATAAAGTTGCTGTTGTAACGGGAGCCAGTTCAGGCATTGGGGCAGCCATAGTCAAGGATTTACTGGAGAATGGATTACAGGTTGTTGGTTTGGCCAGGCGGTCGGAGCGTGTAACAGACATATTGAAAACTGTACCCCCAGCGAAGCATGGAAATTTAACTGCCCTGCACTGTGATGTTTCCGATCTGCGGTCTGTTAATAAGGCTTTCGATACAATTATTGCCAAATTTGGTGGAATTGATATTTTGATCAACAATGCCGGTTGCTTGAAACAAGGTCAATTGGTAAATATGGACATAAATGAGATCCAACAAGTCCTGCAAACAAATGTCATGGGAGTGGTGCATTGTACCCAAAGGGCTTTTAAGTCCATGAAAGAACGGAATTTCCCCGGTCATGTTATACTCATTAACAGTATTGCTGGCCATGGATTTAAATCACTGCCAGGAACACCCGAAAGCAACATGTATGGTCCATCGAAGTTTGCCATCACAGCCATAACTGAAATCTATCGGCAGGAATTTAGGGGGTTGGGTACTAAAATCAAGATTACTGTAAGTGGAAAGGATATTGTGGAGAAAAGATATTTCATTTGTTATTTTTCCTCTCTCTCTCTCACCCTTTCTCTCTTTGTATAGAGTATCAGCCCCGGTGCTGTGGATACGGAAATACTACCCGATAATATAAAAAAGTTAATTGGCGACACCATGTTAAAGCCTCAAGATATTTCATCGGGCGTCCTGTATGCCATTTCTACACTACCCCATGTGCAAATACATGAAATGATTATAAAGCCTCTTGGAGAGATGTTTTAATAGTTTTTTAAAAAATTATAAAAAATTATTGACAAAAAAATAATTATTTATATATATATAAAGAAATAATGAATATTGAAGAAATGCAAGAACAAATAAGTCTATATAGATATAAAAGAGTAGTGAAATAAAGGCCTGACTTAGAATCAATGACCAGACGAAATGACGGCTGAAGCTTAAATCTTGAAAATTTCCACGCTGAGTTTATGGAAAAAATGAGAAAAAATTAGAAATGGAGGTTTTTTGGAAATGTGTACTATAATTGTTCGAAAAGTACTAATGGGTACTAAATTAGGTATTTGGAAAATGTATAGAGCTGGAACCGAAATTTGACATCGAATTCTCTGTTGGTATCTGAGGATGAGATATGGATATTGTTTTGAAAATGCAAGTTTTGAAGAGCAGGCCAAAAACCATAGTTTTTACTTTTTTTAAATTTTATTGAATTAAAGGAAAAATGTTCGAATTGGTCACCTTTGGCACGAATTATGGCCTACAAACGGGCAATGAAACCATCACACGCTGCCCGAAAGTTGCTCTGCGGTATTTTGGCCCATTACCGACGAAGCGCTTGCTTGAGGTGATCGACACTTTGGTATCTTTTAGTGCCAATCTTGCTTTTCAAAATACTCCAGACACAACAGTCCAAGGGATTGATATCCGAAGATTTTGGTGGTCATTGTGCGCTGGAAATGAAGCGAGGAACTTCATTTTGTAATTATTCTCGGATAAATTGTTTGCGTGCCCAAGGCTTTAATACACCCTCCAGAATATTTTCTTGATAATATTCGGTATTTATTCTTATGCCACGGTCGATTAATACGAGCGAAGAGCGATCACCGGCCGTTATGGCGGCCCACACTATTACCATGGCCGGCGCTTCAGTTCTGGTGGCCAACCGAAGGTGCACATTTTCAACTGACCTCTTTGACAAGTAAACACGATCATTTTGTTTGTTTACAAACTGCTGGACAACGAATGTTTTCTCTTCGGAGAAAAGAAAACCAAATTCGGCAGTTCACCACTTTCGGCCAAGTGAAGCAACTCTTTAGCTCTTTTGAGTCTATTTTCTTTCCGTTGAGGTGTACGTTCTTGCACTTTTTGGAATTTCAATGGCTTTACCCCGAGCTCCTTTTTCAATATTTTTCGAATGGAATATTGCGATAGGTTCAGCTCATGAGCCATTTTTCGGGCACTGTGACGCGGATTTCGATCAAGTCGCTTCTTTATTTTTCAAACCATATCTGCAGTTCTTTCTGTTTTCTTCCGTCCACTTCCTTGACGTCGGGCTACGCTACCAGTAACGCGGTAACGAGCGACGGTACGAGATTTGTTCACATTTAAGTGCTGCAGTACTCTAACGTTAGCCACTTTTGGTTTTCCAAATAATTATAAAGAAATCACACTATCACGCTTGAATTCGATAACGAATAACTTTTTTTCTGGAAAATTCTCACCAAAATGCTTTTGTACGCTTGTATAACAATATAATGAGCTGTCACTGGTATAATTTTAACAGCGATCGGACGAGTGGCTTAGAAAGGACAGCATTCTGAAATTGGTTGCAGTCTTCTCATCTCGCCCTGAAGATCGAGTAGGGATATGGACAATATTGGTTCAGTCGTTTTAGTAACTCCCACACAAAAGTTCGAAATTTTCAAAGAAAATAATTTAATGCACAGAAAGGCAAGGGATAGTCCGATTTTTCTACAACGTTGCAAATCCTAATATTTGCATGAATTCTAGGTCAAGTGCGAAAATAGACAATATCGGTTCACTCCATCACGTACCTCCACCACAAGGGGACAATATTTGGAATAATTATAACTCTTATAAAATGTGATGTAAGTGTCCGATTGTCTTCAAATTACACATCTACTTTCATAATCTACTGGACTTTTTTTGTAATTATTGAAAAAAAAAAAAAATAATAATTTTGTCGCACAGTGTTATAAATAAAACATTCCAGAAAAAAAACTTATTTAGAAACACCTCCCCACTTTAATAGAACCTACCCCGGAAGCATTTGATAAATAAATTCATCAATGGAGTGCATTATATGTTCATGTAGTAATCTAATATTAGTTATACGGACACAATGATTAACAACTTTTCTAATTATCAAATATTTATTATTAAATGTAATTTTACCGTGAGAAAAATCTACACTCGTCATTTTAGTCAACAAATCGATCATTCTGTCATGTAAATGATTCGAAACTGTGTTAGTATAAATTGAGATATTGAAACGATTGGACGTTCATTTCGACTAACGGGGAAAACAATCGACACAAAAATAATCCGTCATGGAACGCTGGCAAAATAAAGTGGCCGTTGTAACGGGTGCTAGTTCAGGCATTGGTGCAGCCATTGTTTTGGATTTAATAGAAAATGGTCTTCAAGTTGTGGGCTTGGCCAGGCGATTGGAACGTGTCGAGGCTTTGTGCGACCAATTGTCGCCAGAGAAGCAAGGAAATTTAACTGCCCTGCCATGTGATGTCTCCGATATGCAATCTGTGAATGAAGCCTTCGATACAATTGTTGCCAAATTTGGTGGCATAGATATTTTGGTCAACAATGCTGGGTGTTTGAAACAAGGTCAATTGGTAAATATGGACGTTAAGGAGATCCAACAAATCCTCCAAACAAATGTGATGGGCATTGTTCATTGTACCCAACGGGCTTTCATCTCGATGAAAGAGCGTAGTTTTCCCGGCCATGTTGTGCTCATCAACAGTGTGGCCGGTCATGGAGTTGTGGCACCTGGCGGAACACCTGACACCAATATATATTGTCCATCAAAATTTGCCGTTACAGCAATGACCGAAATTTACCGACAGGAATTTAAGGGCTTGGATACCAAAATTAAAGTGACAGTAAGTTGTAGAGGTTTTCAGATAATGGGAATTTAAATTAATATTGAAATTATTTTTTTTTTTTTGAATAGAGCATTAGTCCCGGCGCCGTGGATACGGATATTGTACCCGAGAATGCAAGGCAACTTATGGGTGAAAACATGTTGAAGGCCAAAGATATTTCATCGGGAGTGTTGTATGCTATTTCAACACCTCCTCATGTACAAATTCATGAAATGATTATAAAACCACTTGGAGAATTATTTTAAATTTAGTTAATTGTGAAAATACAGAGCCCAACTGCGGAGGGTCATTAACAATCTTCGTAGTTAGTAATTATAAATTGTAATTCTTAGATACACATTTGAATTTATAGAGCCTTGTTAATGTTACGAACAATTGTTTGTTATGTATGATGGATTGTAAATCTTGTAATTAACAAACATCTGAAATTAACAACAAAGCTTGATTGCAATGTATAGAAACAAATTGCCTTTTGGTTTTGTAATAGTAACTAGTAAACCGATTATTGAGCAAGTAATTGCTAGTTTCGAATAGCAGGTTTCAAATCAAATGAAAAATTATTTTGAATGATCGTGATGAATGAACGAACAATTTTTTATGAAATCATGGTTATGAATATAATGGCCGGCCAGTTTAAAAATTGTGGGTTTGAAATGGAACATTAATAGATATGTATATAAATATCAAAAATATTACACCCTGCGGCAAAATTAAATTTTTTTCAATAATAAGATGAAAAAATCTAACAGGATTTGAAATAGCTAAAAATAGGTATTGGTATTGTATCGGCGTTTTGATTGTTCGCATCGTAAAGTAAGCTAAAAGTTCACCCTTTCCATATTTTTGGAAATTTTCGTATAAAGATTCCTTCAAATCTATTCATAATAAGTACAGGGTAAGATAAAAAAAACTGCAACAAAGTCAAACGCCATAATTTTAATTTTTATACCCTACAACACTATGTGTTGGGGATATTATAAGTTTGATTGGGCCAAAACTTATGTAACACCACGAAATATTGGTTTCCCACATTCCTATCTCGCCGAGCTGTGTCGATCTAGCTATGTATGTTCGTCCGTCTGTCCATGTTAATTTTTAATCACTCTACAGGTCGCAATTATGGGCCGATTCTCACGAAATTGAAAATGTAGGTGGGGTTAGGGTCAGAATAGAAGCCTATTGCTTTTGGAGATAATCGCATAATATTTAGGGGTTGAAATGGACCAAAAACTGAAAAATTTCATGATTTTGCAGTTGCTCTACAGGTCGCAATCATAGACCAAACGACGAAAGTTAGCATGGGGCTAGAGCTTAGGGCTGGGCAGAAGCCTTCCAACTTTGATGGTCATTGGATAATATTTAGTGGGTGAAATAGGCCATAACATTTGTGTTAAAAAAATTCTATTAAACCGCGAATATTTTTAATGACGGCGAAATCAGAAATAGACGAACAAGTCAATTCTGACCGTTACGTAGATGCCGATAGTAAAAATATCGGATATATATAGCGAAATATATGCAATGTATATGTACAAAGGAAGGGGATGTTAGCTAGAATGCTTATATCTCCAGAATGGCTGGAGCGATTTTGACAAATTTTGTTAATTCAGAATGGCCTCTTGGCATAAAAGTATGAAATCTAAAAAAAAAAAAAACGCAATAATGATGTTAATATAGATTTTGTAGTATTTTGTGACATATTTTTATTTTTTTCATATTTTTTATCGCATGCGATTTTTTCAATTTGACTTATAATATTGAAGTGTATTTTGTAATTTTTTTTGTAATTTTTGCACTTCACAACACAGGTAGGGATTATTATTTATACACAGATTGCAATTATCATTCGATCCTCACGAAATTTTTGACAAAGGTAGGGTTAGGCTCAGAAGGGCTAAGCCTATTGTTTTCAAAAATGTCCGCAATATATTTAGGGGTTGAAATGGACCAGCAACTCAAAATGTTCCTGATTTTGAAGCCGTTATAAAGGCCGCACATAGAAACCAAAGGATACGAAATCTTGCATGAAGTTAGAATTTAAGACAGCGGTTAGAATCGACCACTACTTTTGTGTGAAAAAATACTAACATTACTTACAGGCGATATCCCAAATACACAAAAGGCGAACTTCTGCCTCTTTTATGCTGATTTCGTTGACGAATATAGCCAAATTGCTTTTGGAGATAATCGCAAAATATTTATGGGTTCAAATGAAACAAAAACAGAAAAAAAATCATGATAACACAATTGAAGCCAATCGACACGCCTGATAAGATAGTTACGCACAGTGAAGAATTCTAGCATTTTGGATGACCATTGCAGAAATATTTTTCAATTTGACTCATAATATTGAAGTGTATATTTTGTAATATTTTTTCACCTTACAGCACAGGTTGGGGTTATATACAGATTGCAATTATCGTCCGATCCTCAAGAAAATTTTCATAAGGGTAGGGTTAGGCTCAGAAGGGCTAGGCCTATTGTTTTCAAAGATGTCCGCAATATATTTAGGGGTTGAAATGGACCAACAACTAAATTTTTTCCTGATTTTGCAGCCGTTATAAAGGTCACAAATAGAAACCAAAGTAAACAGTACACAAAATCTCGCATGAAGTTAGAGTTTAGGACAGCGGGTTGAATGAACCACTACTTTTGTGTGAAAAAATACCAACATTTCCATTCTACCAAAACGCTTAAAAATAACTTACAGGCGAAATCCAAAATACACAAAAGGCGAACTTCTGGCTTTTTATGCTGATTTCGTTGACGAATATTGCCAAATATCATAGAGAAGATTAGTCTAAATTTGGCAATGCAGTGGAACCTCTTGCATTTGGAGACGATCGCAAAATATTTAGGGGTTCAAATGAACCAAAAACAGAAAATTTTTCTGATCACACATTTGAAACCAATGGTTACGGAATTTTGCTTGAGAAGAGGGTTAAGGACAAGGAAGAAGTCTAGCATTTTGGATGACCATTGGATTATACTTAGCTATAGAATGGACCAACAGACGAATTGCTTAAATATTGGGCAAATGCCCCTGGACAAGAAACTAAGGGTAATATCTGGGCAATGCTCTATTACATAATTTCAAAAGCGGAGTCTTCCAAAATGGATTTGGACATAAGGGTGCTTCTAACATATTATGGTGTTGTAGGGTATCACATGGTCGGCCCCGCACGACTATAGCCCTTGTTTTTAATTTTATTGACTGAAGGCAAAAAATGTCGGAAATAGCATCAAATTTTAGAATAAGTTTAGATTTGTTCGAATTGGCCACCTTTGGCACGAATTATGGCCTTCAAATGGCTAATGAAACCGTCACACGCTGCCCGAATGTTGCTCTGCGGTATTCTGGTCCATTCGCGGCGAAGCGCTTGCTTTAGGTTTTTAGTGCCAACCTTGCTTTCCAAAATACTTCAGACACAATAGTCCAACGGATTGGTATTCGGAGACTTTGGTGGCCATTGTACGCTGGAAATGAAGCGAGGAACCTAATTTCTTTGTTGGCGCATGCTGAATGCGATGGTGCTGAGTCCTGTTGGAATGTCTAAGATCTGCGGCCAAAATGTTTGCGTGCCCAAAGCTTTAATACACCCTCCAAAATATATTTTCGCGATAATATTCGACATTTATTTTGATGCCACGGTCGATTAATACGAGTGGAGAGCAACCGTCGTCCGTTATGGCGGCCCACACCATCACCATGGCCGGCGCTTGAGTTCTGGTGGCCAACCGAAGGTGCACATTTTCAGCTGACCTCTTTGGCATGTAAACACGATCATTTGGTTTCTTTACAAACTGCTGGACAACGAATGTTTTCTCATCGGAAAACTAACAATTTCGGAAATTCGCCACCTTCGGCCAAGCGAAGCAATCCTTTTGCTCTTTCGATTCTATCTTCTTTCTGTTGCGGTGTAAGTTCTTCCACTTTTTGGAAGTTCAATGGCTTTACCCCGAGCTCATTTTTCAATATTTACCAAATGTAATATTGCAATACGTGCAGCTCACGAGCCATTTTTCGGCAACTGCGACACGGGTTTCCATCAAGTCGTTTCGAACCATTTCTTCTACGCTACCAGCATCACGGTAACAAGCGATGGTACGAGACACAAAAGATTTATTCACATTTAAATGCTGGAGTGCTCTAACGGTAGCCACTTGTGGTTTTCCAGCCAAATATAAAGAATTCACACTATCACGCTTAAATTCCATCACGAATAACTTTTTTCTGCAAAATTCTCACAAAATGTTTTTTTACGCTTGTGAACAATATAGTGAGCTTTCACTGGAATAATTTTAACAGCTGTCGGACGAAGGACTTAGCAATGAGAGCAATCTGAAGTTGGTTGCAGTTTTTTCATCGCACCCTGTAAATCGGGAATCGAATATATAAATGACAAAATTATAAAACAATTTTCATGTCTTAAAGAGGATATTTTTACGTGATTTTTTAAGTTATACTTTTTTGCCCGTTCCGAATTGGTGTGAGTTGCCAAAGTCAGTCCAGCCATTCTTGTGTTATAAGCGCAATATGGTATGTATGGATGTCCTCATATTTATGTTCTCTCCAATTTTTAGTTCTTATAGATTTCTTTAATTATGGTTTCTACATCCTGATAATAAACTGCAGTATGCTCGAACAAGTGAAAATATATATATGCATGTATAAATCTTACATTCCTTTTACCTATTGACAAGTCATTTGTAATAAAAACCATTCCAAGGAGGAACATAACAAATGTGTTCAAATGAAGTTGTGAGACACCGATTTTCTTTGTTCTTTGATAACATCCGAAGCTTCAGAATTCCAATAAAAGAAAAATCTTCTTTCATTCGAGTTGCTACTATTTCTGCTGTTAACGGTCAATGCAATTATTTTTTTTTGTTCCATTATTAATTCCCTCCTCTTTTTATTTGTATTCCTCCTTTGCTATTGTCCACCGATGGATGGACATAAGAAACCATATAAAAAACAGACATTCTGCAAATAAACATTGTTTCATAGACAATTGCATCTTTATTTCTATTATGTATGTGTAGGTGTGTGCGGGTGTTTGTCTATGCGACATAATTCTCTCTTGGGGAGTATATTACCAATGGCCATTTATTTGTAGAGTATCTTGGAGAAAAATAATAATAACCTTACAAATGGTGTCTGTATTTTATCTTCGTTATTGTGATATTGAGGGAGAGAGAATGGGTTCTCACGAACATGAGAAGTGTATCGGGGAGTGTAATGCAGAAAACTGGAAATACAACTAAATTTAAACATTTATTTCTATTGAAATAAGATGTATTATTGTGAAATAAATATTCATTCTCGGATATTTCAATTTTAATTAATCGCATATAATATCACCTCCTTATAACAGGTGGCGCAAAAATTATCCTCCTATCAGAAAATTTTAAAATTTTACAATTAGCCCCTATTGTCAGTTCTGTTTTGACATTTTTGTAGTAAAAACATGCGAAATGCACGTTAATATACAGTGTTACCCTATACTGCTCTAAAACGCGGAATATTAGCGACTATTTATTTAACCAATAATCGGTCGGTGACTTTGGCACAACGTGAATTTCGTCGCAGATTTCCTGGCCGTCCAATGCCTACTGGTGAAACACTGCGACGTTTAGCCGTTCGCCTGAAGAGACTGGCACAATGAAAGATACTGCCAGGCGTGGCAGACCCCGGAGTATGCTTTCTGCAGAGAATATTGCTGTTGTAGCTGAGGATGTCATGGAAGCGCCGTCGACATCGACCAGACGACGTGCCACTCAAATGGGTATCAGCCGACAGTCTTTACAGCGAATTTTGGTGCATCAGCTGTTAGCTGCTGACCGCCAATCGCGTCTGATATAAGCTTAAGCCATTCTTAATCACCACCACGAAGAAGATGATTTTTCATCAAAAATAATCATAGGTGGTGAGTGCCATTTCCATCTTAGCGGATACGTAACTAAGCAAAATTCACGCTTTTGGGGCACTGAAAATCCGCGTGCAACTCACAAAGAGCCCTATACCCACTCAAATTCACCGTATGGTGTGTTGACGTCGCGGGCCAAACGGTTACTGTGAATGGTGAGCGCTAAAAAGCAAATAGCAACAACAACTTGATGAGTTGGGATTGGAAAACATGTGGTTATCGGTCTGATGAAGGATGCATTTTCCGGGCGCCAAATCTCCCGTTTTGGCTATTTGCACTGGCCTGCAAGATCGCTCCAGACTTCTTTTTGTGGGGATTTTTGAAGTCGCAGGTTTATGTCAACAAGCCTCAGACGCTTTTAGCTCTTAAAGACAATATCCGTTTAGAATGTGAGGACCTATCGCCGGAAGTTTTGGCAAAATTGATGGAAAATGGCATAGAAAGGGCTCAAATGACAATAAACTGTGACGGCGGCCATTTACATGACATCGTATTCTCACTTGATGTAAAAACAAGTACGCGAGGCTGACAATGTGACAATATGTTAGAAACCCCCCTATGTCCAAGTTTATTTTGGAAGACTTCGCTTTTGAAATTATATCATAGAGCATTGCCCGGATATTACCTTTAGCTTTTTGGCCAGGGCCAAATGCCCAATATTTTCGCACTCCGTTGTGTTGTTAGTTGTTGTGGACCATTTTACAGCTAAATATAATCCAAGACTCATCCCAAATCCTAGACTTCTTCCCTGCCCTTAACTCTCTTCCCATGCAAAATTCCGTGTCGATTGGTTTCAATTGTGTTTTCAGGAAATTTTTCTGTTTTTGATTCATTTCAACCCCTAAATATTTTGCGATCATCTCCAAATGCAAGAGGCCCCTTGTATCTCTAAATTTACAGTCATCTATTTGATTTGCTTGTCTACTATATTTGGCTATATTCGTCAACGAAATCGGCATAAAAAAACTTCGCGTTTCAGTAAATGTTGTTTTTTCACACAAAAGTAGTGGTCCATTCTACCCGCTGTCCTAAACTCTAACTTCATCCGAGATTTAGGTTTCTATTTCTGACCTTTATAACGGCTGCAAAATTAAAAACATTTTAAGTAGTAGGTCCATTTCAACCCCTAAATATATTGCGGACAATCCGGATATAATAACCCCAACCTGTATTATAAGTTGAAAAAATATTACAAAATATACACTTCAATATTATAAGTCAAATTGAAAAAATCGCATGCGATAAAAAATATGAAAAAAAAAAAACAAAAAAATGACACAAATTTCGCCGGGATTAAAAATATTCGCGGTTTAATTGACTTTTATTTAACACAAATGTTATGGTATATTTCGAATGTTCCAATACAATTTGTACTGGCGAAGTAACCACTATTGGATAACGTGTTTCCATAAAATTGAGTGAATATTTTATTTAGCAGCCTTGCTGTATTGAAAAAATATATATTTTTGAATATTGCAAATAATTTTATAATCTCATATGAAGACAGCTTTCAGTACATACATGCATACACATTATAATTGTGTAATAATATTAAGGTTTGTGTTACAAAGTAATACTCAATCATGCATGTAGCAAGATATTCAAAATATTCTTAAGTAAATTGACTTCCAATGAAATTACAGACTTTTGCAGAATCTTTCAAAAGCAAATATTGTAACCGAATTTGATCTAAAGTGCATGTGAAAATTGTTCAAACAATAATTTACAAATTTCGGAATTTTGGAATTTGCATTTAAAATTAATTATAAAACGTTATCACAAAATATGCAAAATGCCAAGTAAATTTGCTTGCAAGGAATTTTTAAATGCAATAACAAATTAATTCTAAACCGTTAAAGAGGCATTTTTAAGCTGAAAGCAATGTGTGTATATGGTAGTAACTAGCCCTTTACAATTCACTTGGAGGCTATAGGAAGGTCTATACGAATATCATTTGATGTTCTATATGAAGAGAATTTGGTCTTCTTTATGAAGAACATTTGGTTTTCTACGAGTATATGGAGATCTTCTGGTCTTCTATAGGAAGACCTTCGGGTCTTCTATAGGAAAACATTCCTCACAGACCTCATGGTCTTCTTAACGAAGATCTTCTAAACTTCTTTACGAAGACCTCATGGTCTTCTTAACGAAGACCTTCGGCGTCTCCTATACGAGGACCATCTGGTCTTCTATACGAAACTTTCTGGTCTTCTATACGAAGACCTTCTGGTCTTCTTTACGAAGAACTTATGTTCATCTATACGACGACTTGTGGTCCTCTATAAGACGACCTTTCGGTCTCCTATGATGCGACCTTTAAATCTTCTATTAGACGTCTATAATAAGTCTTTCTTATAGTCTTTGAGAAGTCCTTTTGGACGTGTATGAGAAGACCTTCTTGTTGTCTAAAAGGTGACCTTTTGGTCTTCTATGAGAATACTTTCTGCTCTTCTATAACAAGACCGTTGGGTCTTCTATGTAAATGCCATTTGGTCATCAAATTCTAATCCATCTTGTCCTCTATGAGAAGACTTTGTAGTCTTCCTGACAAAAACCTTGTGGTCTTCTGACCATCTGGGGTTCCACGAAGAGACCTTTCAAATAAAGACCTGTTCTTTTATGGAAAGATTTGTTGGCCATCTGGAGAAGATTGGTTGCTCCCCTATGAAAATATTTTGCGGTCTTCTACAAGAAGATTTCCTGGACTTCTATCAGAAGATTTCTGGTCTTCTATACGACGACCATTTTTGTAATTTTATGAGAAGACTATTTTAAGAACACATAATATGCAAAGACCTTTTTGGGGCCTTTTTTCTGACCTATAACAAACCTTATCTTGCCTTCTACGAGAAGATATTCCCATCTTCTTATAGAAAAACCTATCGTTATCTACGAGAAGAACTTCTCGCCTTCTACATGAAGAACACTTCGTATATGGAATTTTATTACAAAAAGCCTTCAACTTATACTCCGATAAATTTTTATAATTGTGTATTTAATTTGATTAACCAATATTTTTTTTATTTTTAGCATTATTAAATATCGGTAAGTGCCACATTATCAGATTTAATTTTAATATGGTTTTTTTTTTAAAGTTTAAACATTAGTTAAAAACAGATTTCTTCCCCCCAAACACTACTATGACAATATAATTGATGTATAAATCAATTTTGCTATACAATTGACTGTGGTAGCCTTTAATTTTGCTTAACTGTCATCTTTACTTATGCGCTGCCTTTTTCCAGGCAAAGCCAAATAAAACGAATTCATTATACCTCGATTATAAGCGTCAATCACATTTCAGCTCATTACCACATTTTGACCAGATTCGTGCCTTTATTGCCTCGACTGTCATTTGATGTCCTTAATCTTTGCTGGTGTCGGACAATCATTTGGCCATTGTCGGTCATTATCAGAGAGCCTGATGGTGTTGGCCACAATGAAATTGCCGACCACCGTCGCCACATTTAATGTGCAAGTGTATGTGTGTGTGTGGGCGGTATGATTCATGGTGGCAGTTGAAAAAAGGGCAAAATGTTGACGGCAGCTCTTTGAAAGAAATTGAATTCAATGACGATTATTTTGTCAAAAATCACTTTCCAGTGAAATCGATTCATTTCAGTGAAGGATGAAAATCCTATTTTGTTGATTTTCCATTAATTCTTGATTTAAAACAGAAGCATTGCATTTTTTGCTTTCTATTTGAGTGCTTTGCTTGCGCTTACGACCAGTGTTACGATGTGCAGTAATCTAACTTTTCATAAATTGATCCATTTGTTGTGCACGTTCGGAGTCACTATGACGTACTTTCACTCCCGCCCCACCAATTACAATTTGTTTTCTTTTTATATGCAATTTGTTTCTCAGCTTTTACTTAACATCAAAGAACATAAATTCTAGATCATAAATTCCTTAAAAAGAACAGTGGGTCACGGGGAACTGAAGAAGACTTTTATCAACACTCTGGTTAATTGCTCTCATATGGACTCAAGAAGGATACAAATAAAACAATGTATGAATTTTGTGAAGTTAGTATAAGATAAATTTCCCCGATATTTTTCAATTTTATATATGAGGCTAGTTTTGTCATGTTTTAAAAATTTATCCTCTGTAATATTTATGTTTTGAAATTCTGGAATGAATAAAATTTGGTATTAATTTTTTTTTTTTGGCTATTGAATGAATTTTGTGGAAACCACAGGGAATAGGGTCTCCACAGCTCAAAGACCACCCAGAGATCTTTAATAGCACGAGAATACTTTTTCAGATATGGAGTCTCTCCAGAGATCTTCTATGGGTAATGGGAGGAAAATGCAAGCCCTCTGTACAGAAACTTAAAATGAAACGGTGTCGTTGCGTGTTTCCCCGAGACACTTTCCGGATATAAGGCCGTATTCTAACTTTAGTATTTCGGACCTTGTGAATTTTCGAAATTTCTGAAAATTCTTTTTTTTTATCAACAGGAAGATTTTGAGTTTTTTTTTTTTTTGCATAATGAGAGTACTTTGAGAGGTCTTCTATAATTAGAGAGTCATTCAGGGGAATTCTGTAGATATACGATATATATGTCAAATTTCTCCTAAGATGTATTTTATAGATATCGTTTATTGATAGAATGGCTGAAGTTAAAACGTACATCAAAAACAATGCACATCCTTGCATCCTAGATACCAAAAGTAATTTAATAATTTGAAACAATTACAGTAAACATTTCTAAAACCACCTCTAAAATCTGAATTTCAGATATTAATAGAGACCTCCATATTAAATTTGAGGATTTCAGCTCTATGCCTTCACCCAATACCAAATTTATTACAATTTCGTACTTTCTGTACAATTATAACTGTCCCTCCACCCAATACCAAGTTAATTACTACTTAGTAGTTTTTGTACTATTATAGTACACATTTCCAAATCCATCTCCATATTTCAATTTCAGATACCAATAGACACCTTAAAATCAGCTCTAACCCTTAACTCAACACCAAATTAAGTACTATTTAGTACTTTTCGTACAATTATAGTACACATTTTCAAATCAACCTCCATATCTCAACTAAAGATACAAACAGAGACTTTAAAATTATTTTGTGCTTTTTGTGAAATTAGAGTACACATTTTCAAAACCTCTTCCATATCTACATTCCAGATATCAACACAGACCTCAATATTAAATTTGTAATATTCCAGATCTAATCCTTCACCCAATACTAAATTTAGTACTGTTCAGTAATTATTGAACAATTATAGTTCACATTTCCACAACCACCTCCATATCTCCATATCAAATACCAACAGAATCCTCAAAATTTGGGGCTTCCAACCCTTTTCCTTCATCCAATACTTAATATGGTACAATTTAGTACTCTTCGTACAATTATAGTAAACGTTCCCGAAATCACCTGCATATCTCAATTCTAGATACCAACAGAGACCTCAAAATCAAATTTAGTGCAGTTTAGTACTTTTCGTACAATTTAACCTCACATTTCCAAAACCACCTCCATTATTCAACACCATATACCAAAAGAGACTTCAATATCAAATTTCTAAAATTCCAACTCTAACCCTTCGTCCAATACCAAATATAGTACCATTCAGTGCTTTTCGTACAATTATTATACACATTTTCAAAACAACCTCCATAATATGATTTTCGGACCTCAATTTAAAATTTCTATTATTCGAACTCTAGCCCTTCACCCAATATCAAATTTAGTAATATTCAGTACGTTTCGTAAAATTAAAGCACATTTCCGTAGCCACCGCCATAAATAAATTCCAGATACCAATAGAGACCTCCTTCACCCACTACCAAATTTTGTACAATTTAAACCCCATAACAAATTTAGTACCTTTCGTACGATTTCGAACACATTTCCAAACCCAACTCTTTATTTAAACTCAATCCACCAGAAGAGACCCCAATATTAACATTTTAAATTTCCTGATCAATCGGTTCAACTAAAACCAAATTGTATCGAATCAATTACCATTTAGTACACTTCTTACACTTAGTACCCAACATTTTCGAAAACACCTAGTTATATTTTAATTTTTACACCAATTGTCATGATGTTAGATGTATCCGTTTACAAAATACCAAAAGGTGCGAAATTTAATGCTTTGTAGTGCTTTTAGTACACTTCTAGTCCGAATTTCCAAAAAAAAAAAAAAAAAATAGCCAAATCTCACCCCTACCTACCAATATTGCACTACATGCAAATTTTCAAGATTTTAGCTCCAGTCGTTTCGCCTAGGTGTTGATGAATCAGTCATCAAATCATTCATTATACCTTCAGTCATATAGCTAAAGAGGGCATCATTTGATGCGATCAAAACGTGCCACATCGAAATAACGGCTTTAGACCCTAGGTCCCTTGGGAACAAATCCGTTTCAGGGCATTCGGAGTTGATTTAAGGCTGTCCGCCGTCAGTCTGTCTCTCTGTCTGGCTGGCGCGCGATAGCTCTTGAATAAAGTATCTGATTTAGATCGAGTTCGGAGATGGACATTATCGGTCTACTCTTTCTGGCACCTGCCCCACAAAATGTCAAAATTTTTTAAAGAAAATAATTTACTTCTTAGAAAGAGAAAATATTATTCGATTTTGTGCAAACTGTAGATACCAAAATTTTTTTCAGTGTTAGGTCTCGTACTAAAATGGACAATATCAACCCACTCCATCAAGTACCTCCCCCATAAAGAGTCAACATTTGGAATAATTATTGCTCTTATAAAATGTAAAATAAGAAGGCAATTATTTCAAATGCCCCAATATTATTATTAAGATTTGGGAGGGAGCTACCAGGAGGGGTGGACCGGAGTACACCAGATTTGGTGCAAAGATGTGATATATCGGTCCACTCCTTCTGGCACCTCCCTCACAAAATTCGTCTCTCTTGTAAAATGTGAAATAAGAGTCCCAGGATCTTCAAGTCTCACATATCTCGATCCTTCGCCAACACAAGACCTGATATCAAGAATGGAACGGACCACTCCTTTTGTATATAGTATGGGTACAGTCTTTCACATATAGTCCTTCCTCCTCCCCATGGATTCGCCTTAAAAATACATTCCCCTATATCGAAAAATGCCACTGTAAACGCATTTTCTGTTTTAGATTTTAAAACTTCAATTGGCACCATAATCACGATCGTCATCATGGCACCCAGTGGCATTTTGCAGTAGCGGTTGGAGGTTGTAAAATTTGTAACAACCCACCCGTCATATTAACGTTTTAACAACATTCTTTATGCGGTTCACAAGACGTTTTCTCGACGATTTTATGGTGCAGAGTAATGGAGGCATTGTCGTATATGGCTTCTTGTAAAATAAAGTAAAAACAGTTATAAACTGAAATACTCCCAGCTTGGTCGGAATAAAGAGCTTAGAAAATTTATTACCATTGACGGCGAATAAATTCCGATATGTGAATATCAATGTCAACAAATGGCAAATGCCCCACAGCATGGTGTAATAAGTATTGTTGAGCACCACAAACAAGTGTGTCCATAGGAAAAGAAGGAGGTCTTAAAGTAATAATTATGAGAGTTTTGGCACTTAATTTGAGGGGGAGGTTTATTACGAAATTGATTTTTATAGAAAAAGCTTAGAGAGGGTTAAATTTTTCCTGTGGATTTAAAGTTTTCCATGTGTATGTTTGGAACATTCTTGTTAAAAACAAGCCTCTGAATAAAGTATATATTTACGGCCTATTGTAGATATTTATCGTTCCATTGTCGAATCGTAATTTTGGTATTATATACAGGATGAGATGAAGAAATGACTCCTGTCATTTCTAAGCCACTCATTGACAGCTGTTAAAATTATTCCAGTGACAGCTCAATATATTGTTTACAAGCGTACAAAAGCATTTTGTTGAGAATTTTCCAGAAAAAAAAAGTCATTCGTGATGGAGTTCAAACGCGATAGTGTGATTTCTTTATATTTGACTGGTAAACCACAAGTGGCTACCGTTAGAGCACTCCAGCATTTAAATGTGAATAAATATTTTGTGTCTCGTACCATCGCTAGTTACCGTGATGCTGGTACGTTACCCGACGTCAAGGAATTGGACGGAAGAAATCAGCAATATCAGCATAAATGATTCGAAAAGTAAAGAAGCGACTCGATCGAAACCCGCGTCGCAGTGGCCGAAATATGGCTCGTGAGCTGAACATATCGCAATATTCCATTCGGCAAATATTGCAAAATGAGCTCGGGGTAAAGCCATTGAAATTTCAAAAAGGGGCAAGAACTTACACCGCAACAGAAAGAAAATAGACTCAAAAGAGCTAAAGAGTTGCTTCGCTTGGGCGGAAGTGGAGAACTGTCGAATTTGTTTTTTTTTTTTCGATTAGAAAACATTTGTTGTCCAGCAGTTTGTAAAACAAAACAAAAATATGATCGTGTTTAATTGGCAACTGTGCACCTTCGGTTGGCCACCAGTACTCAAGCGCCGGTCATAGTGATGGTGTGGGCCGCCATAACAACCGATGATCACTCTCCACGCGTATTAATCGACCTTGGCATCAGAATAAATACCGAATATTATCGCGACAATATTCTAGAGGGTGTAATAAAGCCTTGGGCACGCAAAAATTTTGGCCTTTCAGACCTTGGACATTCCAATAGGACTCAGCACCGTAGCACTTGGCACGCGCCACCCAAGAATGGTTACAAAAAGAGGTTCCTCGCCTCATTTCCAGCGTACAATTGCCACCAAAATCTCCGGATACCAGTCCGTTGGACTATTGTATCTGGAGTGTTTTGGAATGCAAGGTTGGCACTAAAAAATACCAAATTGTCGATCACCTCAAGCAAGCGCTTCGAAGGGAATGGGTCAAAATACCGCAGAGCGTTATTCGGGCAACGTGTGACGGTTTCATTGGCCGTTTAAAGGCCATAGTTCGTGGCAAAGGTGACCAATTCGAACAAATCTAAACTTATTCAAAAGTTTGATGCTATTCCCGTTATTTTTTGATTTCATTCAATAAAATTAAAAGAAAAATAAATAAAAATTATGGCGTTTGACTTTGTTGCAGCTTTTTTATCTCACCCTGTAAATAGTTCAATAATAATGTTATTTTACCAATTTTTTCCTACAAAAATAAAATCGACATAACAATATCATTATTAGTGAGGCTTAAAAGGCATAACAAGTTTTGACCACTTTTCAAAACTAATCAACTTCTAAATTTATTTCACTAGGATAACTTCATTATTTACCATAATTCACATTATATTTTCTTTCAAAAAGTGTTCGAAGGACTTCATAAACATGCCACCTGGGTGGGCAAGTCATATTAGCCCCATAACATATTATTTCCGTAATGACTTAAGAAAGTTTCAAAACGTAAATATGTATCACAAATTGTTCTATGTATGTTGGATTTGTATTTTGTTGCTCTTTTTTGTACTCACGCATATACATATACTTGAATTGAGAATTTAATTATTTTCGTGTTAAGATTATTTTATGTGCGAACGTTAAAGTTTCGCTGTCCGAATGTCTTAGCTTCTGTCCATTTTGTGGATTGAAATACACGTTTGTCTGTAACTTGCTTCATTGTTATACAATGATGACCTTTCGTACTTATTACACTGGGATAATTTTGTAGAGAAAAATTATTATTATTATTATTATTATTATTATATTATTATTATTATTATGTAGAGGGAGGAGAGTCCGTGCCTCCAGGGACCAGCTATATAGTTACATTTCCAAATAATAAGACACAAAAACTCCGCTTTACTTTAAGTCTTTTATTTATAATTTTAAAATAAAAGAAACAATGATTGCAACAGTCAGAACACTTGGTACATTCAATTATTTTCTTATGGGCACTACCGACACTGTGAACGTATCTAGCAATCCCCTATAAGAACTTCCTTGAATTTTATAATTTTCAGAGTACCGCACTGACAACCAGAACGTATCTAATGCTAAGTACTTCTTACCTCAACCAAGTGATCTGCAATAATGAATAAATTCTAATCGAGCGCACGCCTTTTATAGGCAGAAAGCTCTACATAATTTGTAGTGAGCTTTTTCAATGAGTAAAAGCTGTTTCTCATCAACGTGCGCACACTCAACCAACTCATAAACAAAACAAAGAATGCCAAATAGTTTGGAATGCGCAAACCGTTGCACAGATCATGAGTGTTTACTAGAATCACAAAACAACAACAAACATGAGAGTGAGTGTAATGCCTCGTTGATGGGTAACGGCTTGTACAAGAATGTACTCATTGGATATTGATAGAAAACAAAATAAACTATGCTGTTGCTGAGCGTAACATAAAACGAATGAACAAAGTACAAGGGTTGCTTTTGTGTGTGTTGTTATTACATTAAGGTAGAACGCATTGAAATATAAATTAATGGAATAGTTAACATACATGTAGTAATAAAATATAGAAAGCTACTAATATAGTAAAGAAATAATATAGTAATGTAATAATAATTCAATATAATGTAATAATGATAATGTAAGTCCATATGCTACAATTATTATTATTATTATTATTATTATTATTATTATTATTATGAAATCAATCCCACATTTTCTGGGGTGATTCTCGAAGGTACAAATTATCCAAAAAATGTTATACTAACAATTCCCTAAGGTCGATATAGCCCTAAATTGGTAATATTTACATTTGACATGGGTCAGATACGGAAAAGGTCAATGTTTCTCCACTCCTTTTCAAAATGATGACCGTTTTTGGTGGAGATACCAGAAGGATGGAACAAATATTGAAAAAATGTAAGTCAGATAACACCGTAGAGAATTTATGTTATTTTCGACATATAGTGAATTTTTCCGTATAATAATTTTGTCTTCTCTTACATTTTTGTCATCTAATTAAAATTATGAAACTATTTTGCATAAACTCGGATGGAGTGCAACGTTAACCCTAATATTTAGC
The DNA here is from genome assembly GCF_030504385.1 of Musca domestica. Lineage (NCBI taxonomy): Eukaryota > Metazoa > Arthropoda > Insecta > Diptera > Muscidae > Musca > Musca domestica. Next base: position 1,699,239 of record NW_026712238.1, on the reverse strand, counting down.
GTTCTCTGAGACCAATACTAAAATTACTTGACGAACAGTTTTGTACAATATTTCAAACTAATACGGTCACATCTTAAAAGGATTTTAGACGAAAAGGGTTAACTAGTTTTACAAAAGACTTCCACGGATACCTAGAGTCGTAATTATCGTCCGATTCTTAAGAAATTTTGCATGGGAATAGATTTGGAGTCAGAATTAAAGCATTAAAGCAGTATATTGTTTTTCAACAAGATACAACTTTCCCGATTTTGCAGTGGTCACAATTAAAAACCAATCGACACGAAATTTTGCATGAGGTTTAGTGTAGCATTTTGGACGACCCTTGGATTATATTTAGCGGCTAAAATAGACCATAACTTTTGTGTGAAATTGTTTTGGATACCTATCAGCACCGCATATAGTGTAAATATAAGGAAAATATCCTTGATAATAAACCAAATTTTTGTAGCTGAGTATGGCATTATTTGAAATAATCGACTAAAATACGTTTGGATCTAAGGAGGTTTTCCAATACTATTGTTGTTTTTTCTTAATTATAATATAGCACTATTACTAAAAGTTTTGATCTTTTGTGAAGAAGGTAAAAAAATGATTGTTTATACAGCGTTGCCCATATTCGATGGACCTTCGGGCCCTTTGGGCCCATTCCAATCGACGAGGCTTGTCCGCAGGCAACATTCTTTGCGTCAATTGAATTTTGTACGGGAACAAATGCAAATCAATGCGAATAATCCGTTGTAAAGTGGACCGAGCCATGCCCAACTGCTGAGAACGGCGTTTTTGGGATGTTCTTGGGGACCTCTCAACACTGGCTCGTAAGGCACCGATATTCTCGGCCGATCGTCTTGGTCGACTTTTATATGGCCTCTTCGGATTAGAAAGAGCCTTATCAGTCGAAAAATTTTCGTATAAACGCTTAATGGTGTTCTTAGAAGGCGCACTTCTCACATTTTTTAATGTTTTAAAAACGTGTTGAGTTTTCACAATTGACTTCTTCTGTTGAATATAAATTTCAACTATTTCAGAGCGCTCGCGTGGCGTGTATTGGTTCATGCTAAAAATCTGGTTAGACTGACGCTTCAAACGCAGTATGTCATTAAGCGGGCTATACGAATACGTGGGCCTACATAAGTAATTTTTTGTCATAGGATGTAATACCGATTTCAAATTTCAAATACGAAATTTGAAGCAATTTCATTGAATAATGTCGGAATAATGTCAAATTGAAACAATTCCGGTGAACAATGTTGCCAATATCATTAAAATACGGAATAGTGGGAGATATCGTTTTATGTGGGCCATACAAACACGTGGACTTGCATAGAAAAAATTTCGGTAAAAAAGTACCCTTACATGGGGGATATACGATATCGTGAACCCATATAGAGAATACTCTTCCAGGGGGTAAAGTACTCAGAAGGAACTCCTGGTGTGGATTTTAAGACAATTGCATTGAAAAATTTGGCTACAATAATCAAAATCCTGAATATAGGGAGGTAACAATATATATAGATATACAATATCGTGGACCTATACAGACAATTCTCCTCCAGGGAGTAAAGTGCCCGCAAAGGACTCCTTGTGTAGAATTCCAGACGATTCCATTGAAAAATTTGCCTAAAATTATCAAAATACCAAATATCGGGGGGTACCGTTATATGGGGGCCATTCGACCTTGACCTGCCTGCACACAAAAGACTGATCTGTGCAAAATTTTAGATTCCTATCTTAATCCGTTTTGACTTTAGCGTGATTACAACATGCGGATATGGCTATATATATTTTGTTGGTTCTAAAATTATTACTTCGATGAGTTACAAACGGAATGACGAACTTAATATACCCTCCATACTATGTATAGTGGAGGATACAAAAAAAAAAAAAAAAAAAAAAAAAAAAAAACAGACAATTTAGTAAATAATGTATGGAGAAAATGAATTTCCTTCGGGAGATATCGTTTGCACCAGCTGGGTAAATAGGCAGACGTATATTCCAAGTTTTTGATTGGTAACAATACTAAACACGAATACTCCGGTTTTTGAACACCTAAAAATAACAAATATCTGGAGATATCGCATTATAATATCTATATTGTAGCATCTGTCTATTATAGATATGTAACATCTAACGCTATAATATTAAAGATCCATTAGGTAAAATAAATAAATACACGTAAATTTGTGGGGAGGCTTTAAAATATATATAATGGGTCGAAACAGGTTTGGAGAGGATATATCACATCGTAAATCGAGCCACAATTACTAATTTCTATGGAAAAGGCTTAAAAATGCCTAAATTTTTATGGGATCCATACAAAAGCGTGGACCGATTTCGATTTATTTTCGGTTCATAGAGTCTGCTATGCTATCTTTCGGACGAATTGAGATAGAAGGCTAAAATTTTGCACACAGGTCGACGTTTTCATATAGCCCCCATATAACGGTGCCTCCCGATATTCGGTATTTTGATGATTTTAGCGACATTATTCTCCAGAATTGCTTAAATTTAGTATTTAAAGTTTATTACTACAGCCTAAGACAGAAAATTGTCTGTGCAGGTCCACGTCTTCGTATAGCCCCATATAACGGTACCTCCCTATATTTGGCATTTTGATGATTTTAGCGTCATTTTTCACCGGAATTGTTTCAAATTACGTATTTAGAGTTCGTAATGGAAACTACAGTCTGTGACAGAAAATTGTCTATGCAGGTCCAGGTTATCGTATAGGCCCCATATACCAGTACCCCCTATATTCGGTATTTTGACGAGTTTAGGTACAATACCCACCGAAATTGTTTGAGATGTCGTATTTGAAGTTAGTAATAGATGCAACAGCCTATGGCAGAAAATTGTCAATGCTGATCTAGGTCTTCGCACAGCTCCGATAAAACGGTACCTCCCTATATGCGATATTTTGACGATTTTAGCTACATTATTCACCGTTTATTTCAAGTTTCAAATTTGAAATTGGTAAATGACTTATGACAAGCAATGCCTTGAAGGTCCACGTCGTAAAGACCCCAAAATAACGGCATATTCGCTGGTTTTAAAATTTTAACAGAATTTTTAAAGGATTTTATTTCCAAATACGTTCCAAATTGTGAAGGGTATTCAAAGTTCGGTCCGGCCGAATTTACTGCTTTTTAACTTGTTTTACTTCCAACAGAGTTAGTGCTCTCAATAAGAATCCTAAATATCCAAATTATTGATTATTTCATTAGAAATTCAGGTAAAAACCTTCTTGAAACTCAAAATCTGGCTTCGGAATTCACCCACATTTAGACTTTAACTACGGCTCCAATTCCGCAGCTGTGTTCTGTGGACAAAGATTTCATTATGAATGAGGAAAATGTGCTAGCACTCATACTCTAAACTCTTAAAGTGTTAAGTTGTCAGTCCTTTGATGAAGATACCTCCGACTAAAACCACAAACAATTACTTTCAGTGCAGCTTAATACAAAAAACACTTAACCAACTCTTTCGCCCACTTTATCCTCGTCTGTCTTCAGCGGCAACGTAAGTGAAAGACAACGTTATTTATCTTTATTTACACGATAATCGAGTTGTTTGTTAAGGCGAGTCACTTTCAACTGCCAACTACTGCCACGGCCACTGGTACTCCTAGCGACTACTTTTGTTGTACGCATCACGAATAGCAAGCGCACATGGAGAGTGGAAATTGAATGGCAGTGGACGGATGGGATACGCCCTTCTGATTTCTTTTTGTTCAAAGTGAGTGAGGGTGAAAACAATCTCTGGGTGTGTGTGTGTGTTAACTTTCGGTTCGAGTCGTTACCACAGCATCATGTACCAGCAATAGTTGGTTGCAGTTGGCAACATTGTTAATAGAATAGACGAGTTTGTTTTCTGCTAAGACTTGATCATGAGAAGTAGGAACTGAAGGAAAAAAAGTTTAATTTTAAAAGAAGAAAAAGGGCCTTCACGCACACACACACAAAAGTACATAGCGGTGTGTTGCAAAAGGAAACTAATCAACTTAATTGTTGTTTTACTTCAGCGTCATTTTAACCAGTCTAACCAGAGCTTTTGGTTGCAACTCTTTTGGTGTCTAGCATCTGTGCCGCCGCCCTGAAGTTTAAATGCAACTTGACTTTTGCAACAATTTAAAGTATATTTGCGGCAATGCTTGAAATTTGGTATTCTTTTATTGCTCTGAGAAAAATAAATAGTTTAGCGTTTTTTCTTTGTTGCCCTTGTTTTCACAGTTGGATATACCAAGAAATTGTTACATTAATGGGGGCTGGTCATACAAACGAGGTATATTAGTCGCTGTCGATGAATTTGCATACTTTAGGACCTTAAAGTAAAGACAATTTTCACCGGTCCATCTGATTTCCCATTTGAGGTAAAAACTCTAAATTTTGACGGAATTAATCTAGATGACAAACGTTTTGCTCATATAAATATTATATCACAGGTTTTATGGGGTTGAAATGGTATATATCGGTTCATGTTTTGTTGTAATGGTACCACCCGATTTTAGGGATTTTGAAGGTATTGGACATATTTTCCAATACAATCCACGTTGATGAAAGAGTAATGTAATTGACTGACCGACTGACTTACTAATGGATCTACTGACTGACTTAACGATTCATCAACGCCCAGACGAAACGGCTGAAGCTAGAATCTTGAATTTTGGGGTAAGGCTCACTGTTGGTCTGAAGGGGCCACATAAGATTGGGATTGGGAAGTTTGTATTAGAACGATAAGAAAAGAGCTAAAAGGTACTAAATATGGTACCCTTTGTATTTGAGGAAGCAGTAGAGCTAGAACTCTTAAATTTGAAATGAGGTTCACTGATGGAGTATATGATAGATGTACCAAAGGGTTTTTTGAATTCGCACCATAAGTGTACGAAAAGTACTAAAATGTACCACGTTTGGTTAGAGCCAAAAACTTGAAGTTTGCAATGGGAATGAGGGTTGAGGAGTATACGAAAAGTACTAAATGGTACTAAATTTAGTACAATTTGAATTTGGAGGAACGGATGGAGGTGGAATCCTGAAATTTGTAATTAATATTACTGGCGGAGTGTGAGATTAGGATATGGACGAAGTTTTCGAATTTTGTACTTACGTACACGAAAAGTAGTAAATGATACTAAATTTGGTACAATGTGGATTTCAGCGAGCCGATAGAGATGGTGCAGAGCTAGAGCAAATTGGAATTGTGATGAACCTATGGAGCTAGAACTCTGAAATTTGAATTGAGAGTCACTGATGGAGTGCAGGATAGATACACTAAAGATTATTGGAAATTCGAACTTTAAATTTGGAAAATGTTACTAAACTTTTAAAATTCTAACATTCAGAATTATGTAAACGGATAAAGCTAAAAACTTGAAATTTTTATATTTTTGTTAGTAGTAGGTTCGTAATAAACAGGTTGTTTTTGGAAATGTGTACTACAAGTACACAAAAAATACAAAATAATAATACATTTGGAACAATTTGGCATTGGGTGAACTGATAGTGCTTGAAATCTAATATTTAGTATTAGGGTCGGTGTTTATTGTACGAATGTGGTATTAGGTGAAAGGATAGAGAGAAAATTCTTGAAGTTTGTATTTTTATTATGTGTTTGATATGGCTTTGGTTTGGAAATGCGTCCTATCTACTAATATAGTACTAAATGTATTAAATGGTACCAAATTTAGTATTGGGTGAAGAGATAGAGCTGCAATCCAAAAATTTGATATTGAGATCTCTATTGGTATCTGGGATTGAGATATTGGAGGTGGTTTCGGAAACATGTACTACAATCGTACGAAAATTTCTATATGGTACTATATTTCGAATAGGGCTGAAATCTCGAAATTTAATAATGAGGTCCCTATTGTTATCTGTGTACTATAATTGTACGAAAAGAACTTAGTGGTACTAAATTATGTATTGGGTGAAGGGGTAGGGCTGGAATCCTTAAATGTGATATTGAGGTCTGTGTTGGTATCTGGGATTGAGATATGGAGATGGCCCGTTCCCAGCGAAGCGCTTGCTTGATGTGATCGACACTTTGGTATTTTTAGTGCCACCCTTGCTTTCCAAAATACTCCAGACACAATAGTCCAACGGACTGGTATCTGGAGATTTTGGTGGCCATTGTGCGCTGGAAATGAAGAGAGGACCCTTATTTTGTAACCATTCTTGGGAGGCGTGTGCTGAGTGCAATGGTGCTGAGTCCTGTTGGAATGTCCAAGGTCTGCGGCCAAAATGTGTGCGTGCCCAAGGCATTTATTCTGATGCTACGGTCGATTAATACGAGAGGAGAGCGACCATCGGCTGTTATGGCGGCCCACACCATCACCATGCTGGCGCTTGAGTTCTGGTGGTTAACCGAAGGTGCACATTTTCAGCTGACCTCTTGTTTACAAACTGCAGGACAACGAATGTTTTCTCATCGGGGAAAACCAAATTCGGCAGTTCACCACTTTCGGCCAAGCTAAGCAACTCTTTAGCTCTTTTGAGTCTATTTTCTTTCTGTTGTGGTGTAAGTTCTTGTACTTTTTGGAATTTCAATGGCTTTACCCCGAGCCCATATTTCAATATTTTCCGAATGGAATATTGCGATATGTTCAGCTCACGAGCCAGTTTCCGGCCACTGCGACGCGAGTTTCGATCAATTCGCTTCTTTACTTTTTGAACCATTTCTGCTGATGTTGCTGCTTTCTTCCGTCCACTTCCTTGACATCGGGCTACGCTACCAGTATCACGGTAACGAGCGACGGCACGAGACACAAAAGATTTATTCACATTGCTGGAGTACTCTAACGATAGCCACTTGTATTTTTCCAGCCAAATGTAAAGAAATCACACTATCACGCTTGAATAACTTTTTTTTTTCTTGAAAATTCTCACCAAAATGCTTTTGTACGCTTGTAAACAATATAATGAGCTGTCACTGGAATAATTTTAAAAGCTTTCGGACGAGTGGCTTAGAAATGACAGCAGTCTGAAGTTGGTTGCAGTTTTTTCATCTCAACCTGTATTTGAAAAAAAAAATACTAAATTTAGTGTTGGTTGTAGGATTTTGCTAAAATCCCGAAATTTGATATGGATGTCACTGTTGGGGTCTGTTGTTGAGATATGGAGATTTTTTTGGAAAATACGAAATATAATTGTACGAAAAGTTTTAAATTTGGTACAATGTGAAGGTTTAGGGTTGGAACTTTAAAATTTGATGTGGATACCTCTGTTGGTGTCTGTGTTGATACTGAGGTCATTGTTGTTTTCTAGGCTTTACATATGGGGACGTTGAAGTAGTTTTGAACAGAAAAAATTGGATGTGGGTCCCTTGAACAGTGGTTTTACTAATTTCCTTCTCGGTAAATTTCAAAATAAAAGATTTTGAAGACTTTTTGGTGTAAAAGATAATTTTTTTTCTATTATTCTTTCTGAAAACGCAAAAAAAATTTGAATATTATATAAAACCTTGATAGCCTCTAAAATTTAGTACGATTTATGAAGTTTTGATTCAAGAATGTTGTCAAACTGAATTAATTGAGCATTTTGAGTATTAAAAAGCCCTAACACTTACTGTTGGAACGAATTTAACAAATTCGCCGACAAAGTAGTGAATACTTTCTAGTTAGGTATGAATTGCTTTATATAATATTAATTGAGTGCGGAACCCTGTTAAAAAAATATCAATATTGGTCTAAGTTTTGGTATAGCCCATATAATGTTCCACTTTTCAATGTTTTTTTTATGGAAATTTGTGGGTTAAAGCTAACATACCTATCATCAACCTAACTAAAACTTTCTAATTATTCGTATCCAAATCAGTTGAAAATCCTTTGCGTTCCACCTCAATGTCACAATTACATTTAACTTTCTCAGTTGGTCATACAAACAAGTTAACCGTTTGGAATTAAGCAAACCGTAAAAGAAGAAAAAGAAAAGAATGTAACTACTAAGAAAACTTTAATAATGTTTCCACCACTGCTACTACCAACGTCATTGTTGCTACTTCAACAACCCATCTTCTTGGTGTCGTTGATGTTGTGATTGTTTTATAGTTACAACAATCATCAAACCCATCATCATCGTCGTCGTCGTCGTCGTCAGTGAAATCATGACGATGAAATGCATTGAGAAAATAACTTTAAAAATAAAAAATGTGTTTCTTCTGTCAGTTTGTATGTCTGTCTCTGTGTCGGTCTGCATTTAAAGTATTTTAGGGATTCTTTTCATGGATTCTGCATTTCTGTTTCTTCATTTTCTTTCTATTTAGTTGATTTTCTTTCGCTGCTTTTTTCTTGCTTTTATTGCTTTTATAGTTGGAATTTTCCCTTTTTGCAGAATGCCTTGAATAAAGTTCAAGGATAAGAAGAGAAAAAATTAACCCCACATACTTATAAACAGAACCCTTTCTTATTATTTGAGAACTATTTGCAAAGTTTTTTTCTTGTGTTTGAGGGTGGGGAAGGAAGTATGTCCATAGGGTGCATGATAATTTCGATTGAATTTTGTAAATAAATAGAAAATAATTAAATTAGTTGCAATACGGGATTGTAAAAAAAACATCGGCAAACGCTATTTAAGACTGTTCAAGAAAAACAAGTAAAAAAGCAGTAAGTTCGGCCGGGCCGAACTTTGAATACCCTCCACCATTTGGAACGAATTAGAAAATTTTCAAAAAAATAAAATCCAATAAAAATTCTTTTAAAATCCTTAAAATATCTAATATAGGAAGGTGCCGATATATGGGGGGATATACGATATTGTGGACCTATAAAGACAAATCTATGTCTGCGTGTAAAGTACTCACAAGGAACTTCGTGTGTGGATTTTCAGACAATACGATTGGAAAATGTGGCTAATCATCAAAATACCGAATATCGCGGGGTACCGTTATATGGGAGCTATACGTTATCGTTAACCTATATAGAGAATTCTCTGTCGGTGGGTAAAGTGCTCACAAAGAACCCCTTGTGTACAAAGAACCCCTTGTGTACAAAGAACCCCTTGTGTACAAAGAACCCCTTGTGTACAAAGAACCCCTTGTGACCATTCCGTTGAAACATATGGCTAAAAACATCAAAATACCGAATATCGGGGGTACCGTTATATGAGGGCTATACAATATCGTGGATCTATATAGATAATTCTCTGCCGAGGTATAAAGTACCCACAAGGAACTCCTTGTGTGGATTTTCAGACAATTCCGATGAAAAATGTGGGTCAAATCATAAAATACCGAATATCGGGAGGTACCGTTATATGGGGGATATACGATATCGTGGACCTGTGTAGACAATTCTCTCTCAGGGGGTGAAGTACTCACAAGGAACTACTTGTGTTGATTTTAAGACAATTCCATCGAAAAGCGTGGCTAACATCATCAAAATACCGAATATCGGAGGTTACAGTTATATGGGGGATATACGATATCGTGGACCTACATAGACACTTCATTTTGAGGAGGTAAAGTACCCACAAGGAACTCCTTGTGTGGATTTTCAGACAATTCCGTTGAAAAATGTGGGTAAAATCATCAAAATACCGAATATCGGGGGGTACCGTTATATGGGGGCTATACGATATTGTGGACCTATATAGATAATTCTCTGCTGAGGTATAAAGTACCCATAAGGAACTCCTTGTGTGGATTTTCAGAAAATTCCGTTCAAAAATGTGGGTAAAATCTTCAAAATACCGAATATCGGGGGTACCGTTATATGGGGGCTATACGATATTGTGGACCTATATAAATAATTCTCTGCCGAGGTATAAAGTACCCACAAGGAACTCCTTGTGTGGATTTTCAGACAATTCCGTTGAAAAATGTGGGTAAAATCATCAAAATACCGAATACCGTGGGGGTACCGTTACATGGGGGCTATACGATATCGTGGACCTATATAGATAATTCTCTGCCGAGGTATAAATTACCCACAAGGAACTCCTTGTGTGGATTTTCAGACAATTCCGTTGAAAAATGTGGGTAAAATCATCAAAATACCGAATATCGGGGGGTACCGTTATATGGGGGCTATACGATATTGTGGACCTATATAGATAATTCTCTGCTGAGGTATAAAGTACCCACAAGGAACTCCTTGTGTGGATTTTCAGACAATTCCGTTCAAAAATGTGGGTAAAATCATCAAAATACCGAATATCGGGGGGTACCGTTATATGGGGGCTATACGATATCGTGGACCGATATAGCCCATCTTCGATCTTGACCTGCCTGCAGACAAAAGAGAGATCTGTGCAAAATTTTAGCTTCCTATCTTAATTCGTTTAGACTGTAGCGTGATTACAACAGACGGACAGACGGACGGACAGGGCTAAATCGTCTTAGAATTTTACGCTGATCAAGAATATATATACTTTGTTGGGTCTAAAATGATTATTTCGATGAGTTACAAACGGAATGACAAAGTTAATATACCCTCCATACCTTTTTTGGTGGAGGGTATATAAAAATATAAAAAAATAAAATATTGGGAAAATAATGTTGTATGGGGCTCATTGGAAATATGATTTTATAAGGACCAACTTTTTAAATAACTCCCATAGTAAACCCTCTTATCTTACATTTTAAAGGACTTATGCTCATTTCCATCCTTCATTAACATTTTAAAATATTTTCAATCTAGTTTTAATACTTCCCTTTTACATGGAAGCTATGTGGAAGGATAAATCGAGGTGAAAAAAGAAAAGTGATTGAAGTATGCAAAGTTAATCAAGCCTTAATAATATAACACAGCTGTTTTGGAATCACTAATACACACAAAGCCTTATGGATTTTTTTCTGTTAATTTCAAAGGTAAAGGTGTTTAAATGTTACGTTTGTATTTAATTTTATTAAATTATGTAATTATACACCCTACACCGTTATATAACAATGTCTGCGTTCAAAATATAGATTTTCGGCCTAAAAATATTACGAACATTTTCTTTAGTGCTTTCAGATTATTATACACTACAACACAGTGTTGGGGGTATTATAAGTTTGATTGGTCCAAAAAATATGTAACACCTCGAAAGATTGTTCTTACACATATGAAACTAGATATGGATCTTACTATCTCTGAGTCGATCTAGCTATGTAAGTCCGTTCGTCCGCCCGTCTGTCCATGTTAATTTGTAATCACGCTATGGGTCGTAATTTAAGCCCGATCCCCACGTAATTGTAAATGAAAGTGGGGTTAGGGTCAGAATAGAAGCCTATTGTTTTTGAAGATGATCGCAAAATATTTAGGGGTTGAAATGGACCAATAACAGAAAAAAATTCTGATTTTGCTGTTGCTTTACAGATCACACTTATAAACCAATCGAAGCGGAATTTTGTGTGGAGTTAAAGATTGAAATTTAGATTGTGAACGGATAAAATAAATCATAACTTTCATTTCAAAAAAATACGAACATATCAACTAAACTGCGAATATTTTTAATACCGGCTAAATCACAAATACATTAAAAGGTCACTTCTGACCACTGTAGTGATGCTGATAGCCAAGATAAGGGATCTGTAGCATGGTAGGAACAATACGTGGTGAGATAAAAAAACGGCATCAAAGTCCAAAGCCATAATTTTTACACTTTTTTATAAATTTTATTGAATGAAAGCAAAAAATGTCGGAAATAGCACTGAATTCTAGAATAAATTTAGATTTGTTCGAATTGATTTTTGGCACGAATTATGGCCTTCAAACGACCAATGAAACCGTCACACGCTGCCCGAATCTTGCTCTGCGGTATTTTGCCCATTCCCGGCGAAACGCTCGCTTGAGGTGATCGACAGTTTGGTATTTTTAAGTGCCAACCTTGCTTTCGAAAAAACTCCAGACAAAATAGTCCAACAAATTGGTATTCGGAGATTTTTGTGGCCATTGTGCGCTGGAAATGAATCGAGAAATCTCATTTTGTAACCATTCTTGGGTCCTGTTGGAATGTCCAAGGTCTGCGGCCAAAATGTTTGCATGCCCAAGGCTTTAATACACCCTCCAGAATATTTGCGCTACAATATTCGGCATTTATTCTGATGCCACGGTCGATTAATACGAGCGGAGAACGGCCATCGGCTGTTATGGCGGTCCGCACCATCACCGTGGCCGGCGCTTGAGTCTTGGTGGCCAACCGAAGGTGCAAATTTTCATTTTTATTTCAGAATATATTGAAAGATATTCGACGCAATCATCGTGAATTTTTTAGAGTATTTCTTTAAGGATTTATTTCTTTATAAGAAGTAATTTTTTTCATCTTTATTGGTCTATTTTTAAAGAATATTTTTCCCACGTTTTTCGTGTATATCTAAAAAGTATTTTTCTACGGACATTTGGAGGTAAAATAATTTTTTTTTGACAAATTACCAAAGTATTATTCTTATTTTTATAAGAATACATTTCTAAGTTTGTTCCTTGATTTTTTGTAGGATTGTTTTTTATATTAATGACAAATTTTCAACGTGTAGGACATCATAGTACCATTTCTTGCCGTCTTCGACTGTCTCATAATTTTCTCCTTATTAATGGTTCATAAAAAACATGGATGAGAAATAAAAGCGAAAAAAAGACAAATAAATCAGCATAAATTAAGCGCAAGTATTTATCCCATCTTTTTCCTTCTTCGTTGTTTTTTTTCATTTGTTTGATTCAAGGAAATGCTCATTTTTTCTTTGTTGCCTATTAAGTTGTTTGTTTGCAAATCAACTTCCTTTGTGTTTCAATTTTTTCTTGGCATTTTCATTAACACATTGCAAGGGTATTTTAATTTCAGAAATTTGTGGGTGGAGGGTTGCGGTTCAGAATTTAAAATAAATAATAGCGAGAAAGTTTAAACAATCAAAGGGTCTTTGTAGCGCTATAGAACCTTTTTCGGGTTTTGGTATTGAGGAAAAAAATTATGAAAAGAACAAAAATATATTTGCATCATCAATAATAAGGCTATGTTGAATATATTTCAGTTTTTATCAGATTTTAGGCGTTTAACGCAGTTGAGCAGTACCTCACGAAATTTCGAGTGGAAAAATTAAAATATATAAAATATATATATATATATATATATATATATATATATATATATATATATATATATATATATATATATATATATATATATATATATATATATATATATATATATATATATATATATATATATATATATATATATATATATATATATATATATATATATATATATATATATATATATATATTTTTTTTTTTTTTTTTTTTTTTTTCCCATTAAAAAACGAGGCAAAGATAAACTAACTCGGATTTGTTTGGCTGCAAGATTAATGTTGGATTTAATCGTATTGTAGTCAATTACAATTTCCAAAGTTTCTTTTCTAAGCGAAGCCAAGAAGAATTTTTCTTTAGATGACTCTAAAATGGATTTTAATAGAATTTTCCGATGATGATCTTTTAACCTTTTTTTTTAATTTGTCATTTCAATTTTTTAACATTAAAAAATATATTAGAGGAAAGTAAACATGCATTTTTCTAGGAATTTTAATTAGAGAACTCTAAATATGGATTTTTAACGAATTACTTTAAACTACTCTAGAGGAACCTAAATGTGGATTTAGAGGACCTTACCCCCTAAATTTCTTTTTTTTTAAGAATTTTTAACAAATCCTTATATGATAATAAAAGTGGAGCGTGAACATGAATTTTTTGAACCTTAGCGGTTTTCAGAGGAAAACTCCCAATGTAATTTTTTTTTAGAACATGTTGTTAAGTTCATCCAGTGGGAATCTAAACGCGGATTTTTAGGATATTTAAAAGATATTTAAAAAAAGATATTTAAACTTCCTCAGAGGAATGCTAAGGAGGGTTTTGACAGGATTTTCAAATTTTTCTTTGATTATTTTAAAGGTAATTTTCCTTCAAGGGCCCTTTCTGAGGATTCTAAAAGGACATTTTAAAATCATTTTTAAAGATTATACAAATCTTAAAAAGAGAATGCTAAACTTTGAGTTTTAAAAATGTTTACAGTTTCCAAGAAAATCATTTTGAAGGATTGTTAATATTTCCTTCAAGGTAGGAGCCACTAAGGTTAAGTGAAATCGGGGAATTTTAAGGAACTTTTTGAAATTAAAATATTTTTATAAGGAATTTCTGAATTAAAAGGAGCTGATTTTTAAGAACTTTTTCTAAAATATCTTTCGGGCACCCTAAATATAGAATTTCAAAGTCGTTGTTAAAACTCTTTGAAGAATTTTAATAGTAAAATTTTAAGAACATTTTCTTTGTGACCCTTAAATTTGCATCTTTAAAGGATTTAAAAAATATTTCCTTGAAGTATGTAAGGATTTTTTAAAGGACTTTATCACAATTTCTTAGAGAATTATAATAGTTTTTTATAGGAAATTAAAAAAAAAAAAAGATTGGAGGTCTCTAATCGACATTCTTTTTTTTAACTTGGATTTTTTAAAGGAATTTTTAAATCATCCTTAGAAGTCTCTATTCGAGTATTTCGGAATCTTCTATGGAGAACTGTAAGCGTGGATTTCTTAGGGAATTTCCAAAACTTCCTTAAAGATCTGCAAACGTGAATTTGTATTGGAGCTTATAAAAACCTAAGAGATTTAAGTTTAGAGAATTTGGATTTTGAGAATTTTTTTTTCAAGGTGTTTTTTTTAAAACCCCGTTTATGGATCTTCAAGAAAGTTTTGTAAAGGCATTTTTAAAAATAAATGAGCCAACCCTATATTTGATTCTTCTTCAGAAAACTGTAAACTAGATTTTTTTTGGAATTTTATCTTTTTTTATTCTTTTAAACTTTTGAACTGTTAATAGTCCTTCTACTATTAACCCTCAGGAAAATTCTAAATATAAAATCTTTTTTGACATTTCTAAAATATTACCTAAAATCTAGGGCCTTATTAAGACTAAATTTTAAAATTTCCCAAGAGGGAACCTAACGTAAAACCTAAAAATATCAAGATTTCCTAAAACAAACCAAATCATAACCCCGGATTTTTGTTTTAAAGTGATAAAACCATTGATTGTTTATTAGGAATTTTAGAACCAAAATCTGAATATTTTGAAATAATTAAAACCAATTTTTTAAACCTTCTAAAAGGTAACCAAATGTGGATTTTAAAATAAAATTTTAATCAAAAGTCAAAATTTTTATAAAAAAAAAATTACAAGATTTTTGAAATATATTTTTCATACCCACCACCATACTATGGAGGGTATATTAACTTTTTCATTCCGTTTGTAACTCCTTGAAAAACTCATGTCACACCCAACTTGATATTCTTGATCACCGTTCAATTCAAAATCGATTTGGAACGAATTGATAGGGAAGGCTAAAATTGTGTGTATTTTGTCACGTTTTCATATAGCCCCCCATATAACGGTATCTCTCAATATTCGGCTTTTTGACGATTTCAGCGACATTATAGACGGGAATTGTTTTAAATTTCGCACTTAAAGTTAATAATTAACACTACAACATATGGGAAAAAATTTCGAATGCAGGTATTCGTTTTAGTATACCTCAAGATACTTTGTATTTTGATGTTCTTAGCGACATTATTCACCTCAATTGTTTCCAATTTCGTATTTGAAGTTCGGAATCGGTACTATTACCAATGACAAAAAAATTTCTATCCTTCGTTTAACCCCAATTTAACGATTTTAATTTAAATGGTATTTTTCGGTTTTTTTTTTTAAATTTTTAAGTTCCTTCCAAATGGTGGAGGGTATGAAAAATTCTGCCCGACCGAACTTAGGTATTTTTTACTTGTTGAGCTCCATTTCATCTCCTAAATATAATTCAAGAGTCGTCCAAATTGCGACGCTTCTATCCTTAACTCTAACCTCATCCAAAATCCCGTGTCGATTGGAATTCAGTATTTTCAGTATTTTTTTCTGCTTTTGGTTCATTTCAACCCCTAAAAATTTTGCGATAATCTCCAGAAACAATAGGCTATTATTCTGACCCTAGTCCCACCTCCATGCTAAATTTCGCTAGATCGACTCAGCTCGGCGAGATAGGAAGGTTCATATATAGTTTCCCATATCGGAGACCAATATTTCGAGGTTTTACATAATTTTGTACGTAATCAAACATAAAATACCCCCAACACATAGTGTTGTGAGGCATAAAAAGTCATAGTTTGTTGCGGTTTATGACCTCGTGGCGTTATTGGAACATACTTCATTTAAGCTGCTGCGAATCGTAATGGTGATCAATCCCTTCGAAATACCTGTTTTAAACTGTTCTAGCAAGGAACCAATATTCATTCGAAAATTTCTGAAAACCTTCAAAATATTGAAGTTTGGTTGGATCTATCATTTGGAGTCTATGTGACCTCAGGAATACCGAAAAGTCATCCGATTCCGTTAAATGGGAATTGTTACAAATTTGATACCTGAAGACCAACGAATTTTTGCAGATAAGGATCAGTTTCCTTATTTTCATGGAATCAAGACCCTAAACAAACGTGGTTATAAATTTCCACCTCAAGGACCGGTTGATAAATGATGAGAAAACAACCAAGGAAAAAAAAAAAACTCAGCCTCGTTTTATGTTTCCGATAATTTCTAGTTTAAATTGTGCCACTTTCAATATTCCACACTGACCACACGAGCTCCTCCATCTAAACCATACAAACATCTCAGCGTACTTGATTTGTTTATTTACATTCGCCTTGATTATCTGCGATTATTTCGCAGCTTTGTCCGCGTGGCATGACGAGGACATATCCGACAATAGCTGTATTCGCATTTGCTTCGTTTATTTGTTTGTTTTGTTCGTTAGCTTCCTTTGTAAAGTTATCTGTCACGTCCTCGTTAATCACTGTATTATGTACGCATTAAAATTTAAACGTCAAATTGCTTGAAATGACCCAAATACAACAAAGGAAACCAAGAAGTGCTGGCAGCAATTGCGTGTGGCGCAAGCGACAAACACTAACGTATTATCATAGCAAAATTTTGCTAAGCTTCTGTCTCGCCCTAATATCCTGTGCGAGGAAATGTCATCGTGAAGGGTATGATTAAGTGTTGAATGTCTTTATGGGATTTAGGGCATTCAGATAAATTGTCTCCTTCATTTGTTGTTTTGTTTTTCTGCTTTTTGTTGTTCTGTTTTCCTTTCCTTTTGTGGAAATTTTAATGAAATGAAATCAGATAAAATTCACTTTGTTTTTGTTGTTGTTGCTATGATGTGAATTAATGAGAAGACACTCGGAGATTCATGATTATTCTCTCACCCATATGGGTGAGAAGTGTGGCCTCCTCCTTCTCAGCTTGATGCTCGGAATTGATAAATCATTTCCTGGGCTTTGTGCTGTAAACAAACATTCATCCATCCACTTTGTCTTTGAGGATTTTTGACTTTTATCCTTGGAGCTTCCTTGCCAAATATTGATGGTGACAATATTTGCCGATTCTCTGCCTCACCTCAGCACATTTTCAATTAATCAGTGAACATCATTTATAAGTTTTAATTGACTTAAATGCGAATATTGTTGACTAAATAAGAAATTAACTGGAAATAATTAATTGTATTTACATTGAGAACTTTTATATTTGTTCAACTTCCATATGGAAGTTGAAGGAAGGATAGCTTTTGTAGGCTTGAAATAACTTCATGAAGAAAACAATGACAATATTTATACCCTACAACACTATGTGTTGGGGGTATTATAAGTTTGATTGGGCCAAAAATTATGTAACACCTCGAAATATTGGTTTTCTCAAGAATGGCTGAACCGATTTTGACAAATTTTGTCAATTCAGAATGCTCTCTTGACATTAAAGTATAAAATCTAAAAAAATCGCAGAAAAATATGCCAATAATGACGTTAATATAGATTTTGTGGTATTTTCTGACATTTTTTTTATTTTTTCATATTTTTTATCGCATGCGATTTTTTTCAATTTGACTTATAATATTTTTTCGCCTTACAACACAGGTGGGGTTATTATATAAGGATTGTAAATATCGTCCGATCCTCACAATTTTGGGCTCAGAAGGGCTAGGCCTATTGTTTTCGAATATGTCCGCAATATATTAGGGGTTGAAATGGACCAACAACTAAAAATTTTCCTGATTTTGCAGCCTTTATAAAGGTCACAAGTAGAAACCAGAGGACACGAAATCTCGCATAAAGTTAGAGTTCAGGACAGCGGGTGCAATGGACCACTAATTTTGTGTGAAAAAATTTCAACATTACTTAAGGCGATATCCGAAATACGCAAAAGGCGAACACCTGGCTTTTTTATGCTGATTTCGTTGACAAATATAGCTAAATATCGTAGGCAAGCAAATCATATAGATGAGTCTAAATTTGGAGATACAGAGGGGCTTCTTGCTTTTGGAGATGATTGCAAAATATTTAGGGGCTCAAAGGATATAGGACGACGGAGTGCGTAAATATTAGTCCCTCGTCAAATACTAAGAGTAATATCTGGGCAGTGATCCGTGACATAATTTCAAAGCGAAATCTTTCAAAATGGATTTGGACATAAGGAATCTTCTAACAGATTGTAGTGTTGTAGAGCATCACATGGTCGGCCCCGCACGACTATAGCCTTTGCTTACTTATTATTTCTGAAGAAAAAAAAAAAAAAAAAAAAAAAACAAATCGAAATACTTTTTTATATTTTGCCAATTTTATAAGTGAAATATCATTTTTCAAAATATTCTACGAAAATATTCTTCACAAAATTTTACAAAAGGCCCCAGAGCACAGAAAATGTCTAAATCTGACCTAAACCCCAGGAATAAATTTTAAAATCATCTTTTAGAATTAAAGCACTACTTTAAGTGATACCAAACTCCCCCACAAAGCATTATTTTTTAAAGGTGACAACAAAGACAAATTTATTCTACATCATATTTCGCTCTTAGTTAAAATCAAAAAAAAAAATCTGCATCCCAATTTTTTATAAATTGTTCTTAATCTTTTTTTCCAGTTGATGCTAAAGTAACAATGAATTTCGTTTTAGTCGGAAAGTTTTAAAAGGAACCAGTAGCGAAAGGTTAAAAGTCAGGCGGGCCGACTGTATAAGTTTAGATTTGTTTGAATTGGTCACCTTTGGAACGAATTATGGCCTTCAAACCAATGAAACCGTCACACGCTGCCCGAATGTTGCTCTGCGGTATTTTGGCCCTTTCCCGGCGAAGCGCTTGCTTAAGGTGATTGACACTTTGGTATTTTTTAGTGCCAACCTTACTTTCCAAAATACTCCAGACACAATAGTCCAACGAAGATTTTGGTGGCCATTGTGCGCACGAAATGAAACGAGGAACCTCATTTTGTAACCATTCTTGGTGGCGTGTGCTGAGTACGATGGTGCTGAGTCCTGTTGGAATGTCCAAGGTCTGCGGCCAAAATGTTTGCGTGCCCAAGGCTTTAAAACCCTCTTCAGAATATTTTCGCGATAATATTTGGCATTTATTCTGATGCACGGTCGATTAGTACGAGCTCCATTACCGTCACTTGAGTTCTGGTGGCCAACCGAAGGTGCGATCATTTTGTTTGTTTACAAACTGCTGGACAACGAATGTTTTCTTATCGGAGAAACCCAATTTCGGCAGTTCACCACTTTCGGTCAAACGAAGCAAATCTTTAGCTGTTTTGAGTCTATTTTCTTTCTGTTGCGGTGTAAGTTCTTGCACTTTTTGGAATTTCAATGGCTTTACCCCGAGCTAATTTTTTCAGTATTTGCCGAAGGGGATATTGCGATATTCGACGCGGCTTTCGATCAAGTCGCTTCTTTACTTTTCGAACCATTTCTGCTGATGTTGCTGTTTTTTCCGTCCACTTCCTTGACGTCGGGCTACGCTACCAGTATCACGGTAATGAGCGATGGTACGAGACACACAAGATTTATTCACATTTAAATGCTGGAGTGCTCTAAGGATAGCCACTTGTGGTTTTCCAGCCAAATATAAAGACACTATCACCCCTAAATTCCATCACGAATAACTTTTTTCTGGAAAATTCTCACCAAAATGCCTTTGAACGCTTGTAAACAAGATAATGAGCTGTCACTGTAATAGTTTTAACAGCTGTCGGATGAATGGCTTAGAAATGACAGCAGTCTGAAATTGCTTGCAGTTTTTTCATTTCACCCTATATTCCGCTATATACATCCGATATATTTACTATCGGCATTTACGCAACGGTCAGAATTGACCTTTTCTTTTATTTGTGATTTCGCCGGGATTAAGAATATTCCGGGTTTAATGGAAAATTTGACTTTTATTTAATACAAATGTTGTCGTCTATTTCACCACTAAATATTACCCGATGACCATAAAATTGGAAGGCTTCTCCGTAACCATAAGCTAACTTCCGTTTCGATTGGTCAATAATTTCGACCTGTAGAGCAACTGCTAAATCAGGAAATTTTTCAGTTTTTGGTTCATTTCAACCCCTAAATATTATTCGGTCAAAGCTCCAAAAAATAGGATTCTAGCCCCACCTCCATACTAAATTTCGTGAAGATCGGGCCATCATAGCGACCTGTAGAGTGATTACAAATTAACATGGACAGACGGATGGACAGACATACATAGCTAGATTGACTCAGCTCGACGAGTCGCAATTATAAGCCGATCTTCGCGAAATTTATCATCGAGTTTGGTTTATGGTCAGAATAGAAGCCTATTGTTTTTAGAGATAATCACAAAATATTGAGGGGTTGAATGAACAGACAAATTTCTTGATTTTCCTGTTGCTCTACAGGCCACAATTATTAATCAATCGACGGAATTTTGCATTGAGTTAGATTTTAGGGCTGGGCAGAGGTCTACTAATTTGAAGTGGACCAATAATGGATTTTTCCTGATTTTGCATTCGCTTTACAGTTCATAAGTAAACACCAATCAAGGCGAAATTTCGCATGGGATTGGAATTTGGAATAGGACAGAAGCCAATAATTTTGGGCAAACACCAATTTCATTTTATCGCGCAAATTTTTGATGTTGAGAGATATATAGTCAGATATCTTACAAATAGCACGATATAAACTGGTATGGTTTGGATGTGGAAACATCAATTTTTCCACTGCAGGTATACAAATACCGATATTTTAATTTTGGAAAAAGTAGTTAGTTGGAAAAATATTAACCATAAATAATAAAAACCGAGAATTAGAAAATTAAATTTGAAATTTCGAATGAAGTTTAAAACAGACAAATTAAGTATCGCAAGATCTTGAGGAATTCCGTGTATTTTCAGTGTGAAATCCCACACGATGGTGCTGAAATAATTTCTCCTTCATTCACTTGAAAACGAAAATGCTTTGTAATTTTAAATGTCTCTATCAATTACATACGGAATATCATGAAATTCTATTTTTTTAAGTCTTTGTTTTCCATTTTTCAAAGTTATCCATAATTAATGAACCATGGGCTTTCTAATGCCTATTTTTGCTTTTATAGGAAAAAAAAAACCCTTCAATTTTTTTGGAGTTTTTTAACTTTTTCTTTGATATATTTATTTTTGTCGAACTCCAAAGTCCCACTTAATGGTGTCATAAATTATTTCATTCCTCCATTGCTGCATTGTTCCAAAAAAACCCCATGCACAGCTAATTTGTTAAAACGGAAATTGATGTTTACGGACCGGTTAGAAAAAAATTAAAAGCCATCATTTTTCTCCATTAAAAGTTACAAATTATTTATTTTGGCCATTTGTTTAGCATAAAATCAATGGTGCGACAATTCAAAGACTTGGCCTCCGCAATTTGAAGAAAAAACTCAAGTCTCTTTATTGGCTGTCATTTTTCTTACAAAGATTCCTTCTTTTTCGTTGTTGTGTTTTTCATCAAAAATCAACATTACTTCCAAAAAAAATCTGAGACCCATTAAGGTCGATCTTTGTTTTTGTCTTATTTTGTTTTCTGCTTTTCAAGAACACCATAATTGGTTAAAATGCAAATGAAACTAAGCGTAAAAAACAGTAACATGAAAATGTCCTTAGAATGCATAATAAATGAGTGAAGATTCGGAGAAGAGTTGTAAAAAAAGAGCCTCAGAAAACAACAAAATCAAGTTATGGGGAAATTGTGGAAAAAGGCGCAAAATGAAATTGCCCAAAGATGGTGGAGATGCAGAAGAGGAAGAAGTAACCCAAAAGAAAAACTGTTGTGGTGGCGGCATTGCATACCAAATGATATTGGAAAGAATATTTGCCAGTCAAAGAAATCAATAGGTTGGCCATTCGCAAGGGGAATTCGAATTGAAAATTGTTTCGTTTTTCACACACACACACACCCAAATATTTTTCCTTTATTTTCACTTTCTCTATTTACATGGGTCTCTCTCTCTTTCAGGGTTATGGGGCAAATCTCACTGACTATGTGTGTATGTAGGTTAATGAAATACGCAAAACTTCCAAAGAATGGTCGTTAGATGCTTTGAGAATGTGTCCTTTGGAAAAGGGTCACATTTATATTCAAAGTACGTAAGGACATCAAAGGAAAGAATTTCTGACGGTGACTTCTCTCGAATAGTGCATGCAGTGTAGTAAATGAAGTAAATTAACGAGGTAATTTAAATTTCGGTATTCAAATTGAAAATATTGAGGCTAGTGTCTCAACATGTTTAACATGGAAATCAATGGATCCCAAGCACCACTTGAGGAGATGTTTATATTATTATATAGTTAATAATATACTATTTTTGTGTCTGATTGAATTATTTTGCTGTCTGATTGATCAAGATCCAGACGAAAAGGCTGAGATAATAATTGTAATGATTAGTGTGACGAGATGACAGGAATAGTAACAGAAAAAATAGTAAATATTTAGAATGTATACTTTTTGGTACCAAAAAGGGACTTCGGGCATCAAAAAGGTACTGATAATACCTCAGAAATAAGCGCTTTTCGACAAAATTGCAGATATGAATTATTTTGCCTACTTATGGCCGATGAGCTAGTTTAGAACTACTCTGACTTAAAAATTCCGCTTATTTTGAAGCAGGCCCTTCACTGAGGTCGATCTAGTTCTAGTTCATTACACCAGTTTCTAAGCGTATGAGTGATCTCATAAGTTGCATAATATAACTTATACGCATAGTTTTCATACAATCGAGCAGAGCTAGTTCCGTGGTGTACAAAATACTTTGTACATCCTTCTGTGTGCGTTTGAGGTGCTGGGAAAATCTAACAATTAAAAATAAATATTTCAACATTATCAGTTTCCCAGCAGTCATAAAATATCAAATGTGTACAATTCAGTGATCTTGTGCGCTGTCGCATATGGTAATGTGTAAATAATAAAGTCCATGAGACACACACACACAAATATCGATGCGCCAGTAGGTAGCCAAGATCACTTGAATGAAGGGACAAGCAGCCATGTTATATTCCCTTTTTAAATCTAAAAATAGATAAAAACAATTGTGTGGCTGCGAGTAGGTTAAGTTAGATTAGTTTTTGTAGCAGTTAAGAACAATATTTTTAAAATAAAATCAGATTTAAATCAGCAACCCAAACGAGCGGTTGTGTTTTATTTCTCAGGAGTGAGATTTGGAACTGATCTCAACACAGAGTGGTTGGTTTCCCTTCTTACTTGTACACGTGGACTCGAACGAGAAAAATCATGTTGTTATTTTTTGACCTTGAACATTTTACTCCACTAAAATTTAACTTCGAAATTTTACCTGAGGTGATATTCGAGAGCAAGAATATTTCACAACAAGAAAAAAGAAGTTAAGTTCGGCCGAGCCGAACTAATATTCCCCTCCATTTGGCAGCAAATTAAACAAATTTAAAAAAAAATCGTTGCAAAATACCGGGTGCTGTACGAAGACAAGGACCTGCATATACAATTTTCTGCCATTTGTTGTAGCATTCATTACGAACTTCAAATACGAAATTTGAAATAATTCCGGTGAATCAACTAAAATCATCAAAGTACAGAATCTTGGGAGGTACCGTTATATGGAACTTGCATATGTAATTTTTTGTCGTAGGCTGTAGTACCTATTGCGAGTTTTAAATACCAAATTTCAAACAATTCCGGTAAATAATGTCGCTAAAATTATTCATATACCAAATATTGGGAGGTATCGCTATATAGGAGCTATACGAAAATGTGGACCGACATAGACGATTAAGGAACTTAATCTGCCTACTGACAAATAACATATGTCTGCATAATTTTAGCCTTCTATCTTAATTCGTTCGAAAAATATAGAAATTACAACAGACGAACAGGTAGACAGACGTAGATCGCTAAATTGACTTGGGTCTGACAAGCCTGATAAACACTTGCAGTCACTTTACTGAAATTGGTGTAATAATTTGAGCTCAGGAATAACTGAGGATATTGAAACTTTGATCTGGTGAAGAAAATCCAGGTTTTGTCCATTTTCCCGTTTTTTAATTGGACCCTGCAAAAAGGTTATTATTTTGCATAAGACTTATAAACTTCAGTAAACAAAAGGACCAACCGATTAAAGGCAGGGTGAGATAAAAAAATGCAATAAAGTCAAACGCCATAATGTTTAAATTTTTTTTAAATTTCATTGAATGAAAGCAAAAAAAATATCGGAAATAGCATCAAATTTTAGAATAAGTTTAGATTTGTTCGAATTGGTCACCTATAGCCTTCAAACGGCCAATGAAACCGTCACATGCTGCTCGAATGTTGCTCTGCGGTATTTTGGCTCATTCCCGGTGAAGAGCTTGCTTGAGGTGAGGTGGAACATAATTTTGTAACCATTCCTGGGTAGAGCGTGGTGTGTGCGATGGTCTGCGGCCAAAATGTTTGCGTGCCCAAGGCTTTAATACACCCTCCAGAATATTTTTGCGATAATATTCGGCATTTATTCTAATGCCTTGGTCGATTAATAGGAGCGGAGAGCGACCATCGGCTGTTATGGCGGCCCACACCATCACCATGGTCGGCGCTTGAGTTCTGGTGGCCAACCGTAGCGGCACATTTTCAGCTGACCTCTTTGGCAAGTAAATACGATCATTTGGTTTGTTTTCAAACCGCTGGACAACAAATGTTTTCTCATCGGAGAAATCCAAATTCGGCAAGTTTCACCACTTTCGGCCAAGCGAAGCAACTCTTTAGCCCTTTTGAGTCTATGCGGTATAAGTTCTTGACCTTTTTGGAATTTCAATAGCTTTACCCCGAGTTCATTTTTCAATATTTGCCGAATGGAATATTGCGATATGTTCAGCTCATGAGCCATTTCTCTTCCACTGCGACGCGGGTTTCGATCAAGTCGCTTCTTTACATTTCGAACCATTGCTGCTGATGTTGCTGTTTCCTTCCGTCTAATTCCTTGACGTCGAGCTACGCTACCAGTATCACGGAAACGAGCGATGGTACAAGATACCAAAGATTTTTTATTCACATTTAAATGCTGGAGTGCTCTAACGATAGCCACTTGTGGTTTTCCAGCCAAATATAAAGAGATCACACTACCACGCTTGAATTCCATCACGATTAACTTTTTATACCCTCAGCCATATGGCTATAGAGGGTATATATCATTTGATACGGCCAAAACGTGCCTAGTCGAATCCGTTTCAGAACATTTGGAGTCGATCTAGCGATGTCCGTCCGTCCGTCTGTCTGGCTGGCTGGTGCGCACGATAATTTTCGAAGGGAGTATCCGACTTGGTCCAAATTGGGTACATCGTAATATTTTTGTCAAACTTAGATCGAGTTCGGAGATGGGAAATATCGGTCCACTCCTTCTGGTACCTCCCCCACAAAAGGTCGAAATTTTCAAAAAATATATTTTTTGCACAGAATGAGAAAGGATAATCCGAATTTGCTTCAATTTTGCAAATCCTAATATTTGCGTCAGTGCTAGGTCAGGTGTGAAAATGGACAATATCGGTCCACTCCATCAAGTACCTCCCCCACAAATGGTCAAAATTTTCAATAATTACAGCTTTCATAAAATGTGATGTAAGAGTCCGATTGACTTCAAATTTCACACATCCCAATATTTATATTAACCCAAGGTCTGGTGTTAAGATGAACAATATGGGTCCACTCCTTCTGGTGCCTCCCCCACAAAAGGTCGAAATGTTCAAAAAATGTATTTTTTGCACAGAAAGAGAAAGGATGATCCGATTCTGCTCCAAATTTGCATATCCTAAAATTTGCGTTAGTACTAGGTCAGGTGTGAAAATGGACAATATCGGTCTACTCCATCAAGTACCTCCCCCACAAATGGTCAAAAATTTGAATAATTACAATCTCATTAAATGTCATGTAAAGGTCCGATTGTCTTCAAATTTCACACATCCTAATATTTTTATTAACCCATGGTCTGGTGTAAGGGGGGAATACAACGGTCAACTCCTTCTGGTACCTCCCCCACAAAATATTGAAATTTTGAGTACCCATGAAGCTCATAAAACGCCAAATTAACATCCGGTTCCATTTAGACTTGGCGCATCTGTCGCAATATTTATATCATATTTTTGTATCCGATAGGAAATGGGCAATATTGGCCCATTCCTTCGGGATCTGCTCCATAGAGGGTCAAATGTTTGAATAATCAAAATATATTTAAATAATCGAACATAGCCTGAGGGTATATATCTTGCGGCAATACCGACTGATACTTTTTAACTTGTTTCTGGAAAATTCTCACCAAAATGCTTTTGTACGCTTGTAAACAATATAATGAGATGTCATTGAAATATTTTTAACAGCTGTCGGACGAGTGGCTTAAAAATGACAGCATTCTGAAGTTGGTTGCAGTTTTTTTATCTCACCCTGTATATCTTGGAACACCGACTTAAATTTATTGGTTATTGCCTTATTGGTAATATAGAGGATATGGAGTTGTCCTTTGGATAATTGCAGAAAGTTACACACATTCATTTCAAATTTCTGCTGTTAAGACAATAGCAAATCTTACTCAAGTCAACGATTTCCAAGTACTTCAACTAATCAAAAATAACAGTTTCATACGAATTGTGTATAAATTTCTTAACACCTACAGTATATTGTCATTTCCCAAAATAATCAATTATAAATGCTGAAAAGCATCACATTTCTGTTCAATTTCACACCAACCTACCTATTTCCTCGCATAATAGATGATAAACCAAATTCTCAAAATTTCACAAATTCCTTTGCTAAATGAGGCTAATGTGGTTACCTAAAGAGTTTTAACTGCTGGTGCTGCCGATTACCGATTAAACTGGCAAAAGATGAAAGGCAATGGATAGCAGTACAATTCACAAAAATACCAAAAATTTTCCATCGACAAAGAGAAAGAAAGAGAGGGACAGAGGGAGGGAGGAAGGGAGGGACGGAGGTTGGTAGAGCGCGCCTTCATTTTTTTCCAAATAGTTTCTGCAATTCCGTGTAGTTTGCGAACAAAATGTTGAAGGGAAATAATAACAGTCATTAGTTCAAACCTTTCGAAGTGTTGCTTGTCTGCCACAGGCTTTGTGAATGTGTTTCTATGGTTTCTGGTCATATCCTTTCATCAATTTCGAGTATGTGTTTGCGTGTATGTGTGTGTGCTGTGTGGCCAGTGAATTTCCGTTTCACAACCCGTAAAGCGGAAATAAAGAAAGAATGCTAATGGCAACACATGGCGTATGAGTGATTTTATTAACACTCATTGTAAAAAAAACTACAAACAAACGAATTGTTCAAATTCGAGGTTGTTTGTTATCCCTTTTTTTGGATGTTCTTGCCATGCAGTTGTTTTGTTTTTTGATTTTCCACATCCCTCGTTGATGAATCTATTAATATTCCCAACATATTCTATTATTTTGATAAATATTTGTATGCAAGTTAGAGAGGTTTGTTAGCTGAAAATTTCCACTTGACTGCACTCACATATGAGAATACCCAAAATTTGGCATACATTTTTACATTCTCCCCACAAGTGCTCGAGGCAATTGTGAAATTTTATAATCAAGTCAGTTGTGTATAAAATTGTCCAAAGGGGATTATTGGTCATACTATCCCATGTTAGATTGTGTCGAGATTGGGGGAGGAATAATTATCGTAGCGGGTAGGTTTTTTAAACAGTGATCACAGATTCCTAAAAAAATGTTATAAGAGTTGATTGGAGCAAACCCATCCGCCGCATGTCTTGCTATTGTTTTCATAAATGTTAAGGTTAGCTTAAAATTAGTTTGTCAACAGAAATTGGCATTCCCCATATAATGGACCATTTTTAACACAATCTTCCCAAGAATTTAGTATTTGCACCAACTTTTAAAATTAATTACCGGAGCACATATTTGATCATTTGCACTTGTGAGTGAAACTTGTTCGCCAGCAGGTTTGCTCCAAGAAGAGGAGTTTTTACGAAGCCTCCCCTCACGAAGTCTACGAGTCACTTCTCTAGGAGTATAAATGAGTGAAATTTTTTTCTGATTTGTGTGGGTGTGTAAAAGCAAACGGGGTTAGATGTTGATTTGCGTTTCTGCAAAAGAGGGAAATCGAGGGGGAAGAGGGTGACGGGTATGATCTTGTACAGAAAAATATGCACATACATAGAAATTCAACAACAGTGTGACAGAAATTAAAAGAGCGCTCGACAAACTCTGCTCGATTTTGAGCGAATTTTTCTCCTACTCAAAAACGGGGAAAATAGACTCACTCCTTTTTTTGAAATGAATGGAGTATTTGATTTTCTTTGAACATAATACATAAGAATATTTACAACAACACTATGTGTTGGGGGCTTTACTTGGCCAAAATTTTGGTAACCACTCGAAATATTGATCATAGACTCTCGATGTTAATGTCTCGCTATTCCGAGTCGATCTGGCTATGTGTGTCCGTCCTTCCTTCTGTTGGTTATCACGCTATAGGTCGCAATTTTGTCCCGATCCTCATGAAATGTTGCACCAAGTTAGGGTTAGGATCAGAAACCAAGAAGATCCCTTTGTTGACTCGCTTGCGGGTTTGAATTTCCAAATAAAATATCCTTCTCTGAATATTGCCGATGAATCTTAATTCGATAAAATCCAAAAATATGCAAACTATAACTATGTAAACTTTCAAAACGCCGATACACACGTCCATTCTTTATTTTGTACTCTTCACCATACAAAGTATGGAGGGTAAATTAAGTTCGTCATTCCCTTTGTAATACATAGAAATAAAAATTATTTTGTCTGCTGGCATGTCAAGTTCGAAGATGGGCTATATCGGTCCAGGAAATCGTATAGGCCGATATTCGGTATTTTGATAATTGTAGCCAAATTTCTCAATGGGATTGACTGAAAATTCGCGCAAGGAGTTCCTTTTGAGTGCTTTAACCGCTTTCTATATAGGTCCACCATATCATGTAGCCTCCATAAGTCGATTTACCGATGTCCATCGGTTTGCTGTCCGTCCTACTATCTTTCTCTTTAAATCACTATACAGTCGACATTATTTGATGTAGGGCGTCAAAATTTAGCAGAATAATTTGTATTGTGTCTAGGGTGGTTGGTATTGAAAATAAGATATATCGGTCCACGTTTTGGTACCTCCCGATATTCGATATATTGATGATTTTTGCCACATTTTCCCACGAATATGTATAAAAATTGTTATTTATAGGTCATAATGGTCATAGTCCCCATATAACGGTACCTCCCGATATTCGGTATTTTGATGATTTTGCCACATTTTTCACGGATTTGTCTAAAAATTAATATTTGTTGGTAATAACGGGTTCTAGCTCCGGTGGCGAAACATTGCATGTATAGGTCCAGGTTTTGGTATAGCCTCCATATAACGGTACCTCACGATATTCGTTATTTTGATGGTTTTTTTTTTGTCACATTTTTTACGGATTTGTCTAACAATTGGTATTTGTTGGTCATAATAGGTTCTACCTCCAGTGGCGAAACATTGTGTGTAAAGGTCCACGTTTTGGTATAGCCCCCGAAATTCCGTATTTTTTCCGTATTTTTGCCACATTTCTTCGCTGATTTGTCTAAAAATTGGTATTTGTGGGTCCTAAAGGGTTCTAGCTCCGTTGGGGACACATTCTATGAAAAGGTCCACGTTTTTGTATAGCCCATATAGCGGTACCTCCCGATATTCGTTATTTTCATGATTTTTTCCACATTTTCCTACGAACATGTCTAAAAATTGGTATTTGTGGGTCATAATAGGTTCTAATGTTTCCTTTACCCTAAGGTGGAGGGTATTAAAAATTTGGTCCAGCCGAGCTTAATGTTTTTTACTTGTTTTTTCTGTAATTATTTTTTCGTGTTGCATAGCCTTATTTGTTCCATAACATAACATTTGTTCCATAACAGATCAGTTTAAACATTTCCGTTTCAATTCATTTCAAGAGTCAATTTAGAGTTTATTTCAACTCTAACTAAGAATTTGCCAACCTATTTTCAATGTTTTAATAATCACTAATTACTAACCCCTATCCTGATATCACAACAAATACCCTCATTTAAGTTCTGATACGGAAATAGCCAATGTACTTTCGTTAGTTGAACATTTCAATATTTATATATTTTCGCAAAAGTATTGCCAAAATGGCATTATCATTTTATGCCACAAACGTAACCATGGCAGTACCGAATATAACCACTTTTCGGAGCAAATTGCACAATTTGTTACTCTTTGGTTAGTTACAAATTGGTACTTTCTGGTCATGTACAAAATCTGTTGATTACAAGGGTTAGCAAATTGTAGAATCGATATGAAATTCAACGAGTAGGTTTGTGTGAGTGTGTGTGTGTTTTAGGAGAAAACTTATTTTAAAGATTAAATAGATAATTGTGTGTTAATATTGCTTTTAGCTTTAACTCTACTTTAAATTTGCGGAATTCCTATACAGGGTGATATAATTTTTAAATTTTATCGAATGAAAGCAAAAAAATGTCGGAAATAGCACCAAAGATTAGATTTGTCCGAATTGGTCATCTTTGACACGAATTATGGACTACAAACGGCCAATGAATGCTGCTCTGCGGTATTTTGGTCCATTCCCGGCAAAGCGCTTGCTTGAGGTGATCGACACTTTGGTATTTTTTAGTACCAACCTTGCTTTCCAAAATACTCAAGATACAATAGTCCAACGGATTGGTATTTCAAGATTTTGGTGGCCATTGTGCGCTGGAAATGAAGCGAGGAACTTCATTTTGGAACCATTCTTGGGTGGCGCGTGCTAAGTGCGATGGTGCTGAGTCCTGTCCAAGGTCTGTAGTGCAAGGCTTTAATACACCCTCCAGAATATTTCGCGATAACATTCGACAGTTATTCGGATGCCACGGTCGGTCAATACGAGCGGAGAACGACCATCGGCTGTTATGGCGGCCCACACCATCACCATGGCCGGCGCTTGAGTTCTGGTGGCCACCGAAGGTGCACATTTTTAGCTGACCTCTTTGGCAAGTAAACGCGATTATTTTGTTTTGTTGTTGTTTACAAACTGCTGAACAACGAATGTTTCCTTATCGGAGAAAACGAAATTCGCCAGTTCACCACTTTCGGCCAAGCGAAGCAACTCTTTAGCTCTTTTGAGTCTATTTTCTTTCTGTTGCGGTGTAAGCTCTTGCATTTTTGGAATTTTAATGGCTGTACCCCGAGTTCATTTTTCAATATTTGCCGAATTAAATATTGCGATATGTTCAGCTCACGAGCCATTTTTTGGCCATTGTAACGTGAGTTTCGATCAAGTCACTTTTTTACTGTTTGAACAATTTCTGCTGATGTTGCTTGACGTCGGGCTATGGTTACTAGACACAAAAGATTTATTCACATTTAAATGCTGGAGTGCTCTAACGATAGCCACTTGAGGTTTTCCAGCCAAGTATAAATAAATCACACTATCACGCTTGAATTCCATCACGAATAACTTTTTTTCTGTAAAATTCTCACCAAAATGCTTTTTGTACGCTTGTAAACAAGCGTCACTGGAATAATTTTAACAGTTGTCGGACGAGTGGTTTAGAAATGACAGCAGAGTTTGTTGCAGTTTTTCATCTTAGCCTGTATATGGGAGCTAATATTAGCTCTTCTTGTTCTTGTGGTGTGATTATTACGAGGGACTTAAACACCATATCGGATAAAACATAAATGTGGGAGCTATAGCTATATCTGAACCGATTTTCATCAAATTTGATGTACTTGCTTTTAGACTGAATTCGGTTGGAAGTGCCAAAATTCAGATCGTTTGGACTAATATTGGCCATTTGGTGCACAATTTTTTGGCTTTTTGTTGCAAATCTTTGATTCTTTTGATCCTCCTTCTGTATTTCCTCTTTGATCACCTTTAATTCTAATTTTTTGCTCTTCCATTCACATGAAACTAAATGTTATCGTATGACTTTTGTTGTCACCATCATAAACATGAATGACTTTAACAACCTTTCACTACTTATGTGTCATCATAAATTTTACTCGCTCGACTTTAATAGCTCTATACATACGCAAATCTATTTTAGAAAACTTTCATCTTGGTTTTATGAAATTTTTTTCCAACCTTAATTTATTTAATTTCTTCATTATGTGAGGTCATTCTGGAAGCCATTAAAATTTGCCTTACGGCCATTACTCAATGGTAGCACACTGTGACCAAACTTAACCGCATCATATGTCTGTCCGTCCGTCTGTCCGTCCGTCCGGCACCCCAATCTGCTTGGATAGACACAAACAACGCCTTTGGAGTAGTAATCAACACATTGGAGATTAGCAGCAAAAGCATCTGCTTCCAAATTTGCCATTTATGCGCACACATACATACATATCTACTCACACACACACACATATAGACACGGCAACGACACATAACCTAAAGTTATTGCATATACAAATGATATTTTTCCCATTCTCATAAAATATTTAATATCCTTGAAGAAGAAGAAGCAGAAGAAGAGTAAGAAGAATTTAATATGAGAGTGAATATTCGTTTTTGGAATGGAAGTTTTGTTTATATCTTTGGACACACACACGAGCTCACTAATACACATACTCACTAATACACGGATACTCACACACCCATTTTGCCCATTAAATTTATTGTCCTTTGTGTGCGAGTGTATCTGCTGTCAATGGGGGCATATTTTGGGATATTTTAAGATATCTCTGATGTATTCGTATAATTTTTTGTTAAATATTTCAACACAATAAACGAAAGAGAAGACGCAACAGGGAATTTCAAAGGCATTCGAAAATTTGGCCATCTGTATGATTGTGGTAGGTCTTTAAAGAGAAAAGGTCATATTCAAGTTAGAAAGTGGAGTCTTTTTCTAATATATAAAAAATACAGTGAAAAAGGCAATGATAATTTTTTTATAAAGAAGAACGGAAATGAATTTATTATGACAAAATTATGTTTTAATGGGACAAGTTGTTTGATGAAAAAGTTGGGATTTAGAAAGAGACAAAAAACAGTAAGGAAAAGTCAAAAGTCAGGTGGGCCGACTGATACTCTACAGCACTATATATATAGAATATAGTAGAGCTCCTGTAACGATGGTATTTATTTGTAGTAGATCATACCCCCTATCAATATTTGGCTTTAGAGCAGTTTGGTTTCAGAGGGAACTAATATATCGGAATCATATCCAATTCTTAACCGATTTTCACTAAATTTGACGGAGACATTTTAATCCTTTTTACCAAATAATATTGCTATAGAGTGCTTGAGATCACTTCGAGAAGGATTGTATTAAAATAATATATATCGGAGCCGATTTCCAACAAATAGAAGCGTAAGTCTTGAAGTCACTCTCTTTGGGCTGATATTAGTCATTATTTACAAAAAAAAACGAAATCGGATTAGGGATATATATGGGAGCTATATCCAAATTTAGCCGACCCCGATAAAATTTGGCGAATTTATTTCCAAGCTCGAATGCATATTACGAGTGTGAGGGACTTAAACACCAAATCGGATGGAAGATGTATATTAAAGGTATATAGCTATATCTGGATCAGTTTTTCACCAAATTTGATGTATTTGTTTCTAGGATGAGTTCGGTCGGATATGCCAAAATTCAGGTCATTTGGACAGATATTAGCCATATAGTGCACAATTAACCCGAAATCGATTGAAGATATAGATAGGAGCTATATCCAAATCTGAACGGATCTTTTTAAAATTTGGCAAGATATTTCTGGACTGTATCCGATATCTGGCACCAAATATCATTGTTGTCAAATGCACATTACGAATGTGAGGGACTCAAACACCAAATCGGATGAAACATATATATGGGAGCTATAGCTATATCTGAACCAATTTCACCAAATTTGATGTACTTGCTTCTAGCCTGTATTCGGTCGGATGCGTCAAAATTTAGGACTTTTGGGCAGATATTGGCCATTTGGTGCACAATAAACCTTAAATCGAATAAAGATATATATGGGAGTTATACCCAAATGTTAACCGATCTTGATACAACTTTACAGAGGTATTTCTGGGCTGTATCTGATATCTGTTACCAAATATCATTGTTGCCAAATGCATATTACGAATTTGATGGACTTAAACACCAAATCGGATGAAACATATAGCTATATCTGAACCGATTTTCGCCAAATTTGATGAATTTCCTTCTAGACTGAATTCAATTGGATGTGCCAAAATTAAGGTCATTTTGACCTTTAATAGCCATTTGGTGCACAATTAACCCGAAATCTGTTCAATATATGTCTATCTTAATCTGATCCGATTATCACTCATAGTGTTCGTCCTTGGGCCAAACAAATATTGTTTGGAAAATTTCATCTCAATCGGATAATAAATGGGACCTGCAAGTAACTATATGTCTATATTTTTCCTTCCTTCTCCAAGAAGAAATAATACCCCTACCACTATTTGATTTAAAAATATTGATCCTTTATGGGGGAGGTACCAGAAGGAATGGTCCGATCTCTACCGTCTTTATAACAAATCTTGTTTTGATTGAAATATTGAGATGTACCAAGTCTGAATGTTATCGGATGTTAATTTCGCGTTTTATGAGCTTCATGGATATTAAAAATTTTGAACCCTTTGTGGCGGAGGTACCAGAAAAAGTAATCCGATATATTCCATCTTCACACCAGATCTTGGGTTAGTAAAAATATTGAGATGTGTGTTATTTGAAGACAATCGTACCCTTACATCACATTTTATAAGAGCTATAATTATTCAAAATTTGACCCGTTGTGGGGAGGTTACTTGATGGAGTGGACCGACATTATGCACTTTCGCCCACTAAAATATTTGGATTTACAAAGTTAGAGCAAATTCCGATTATTCTTTCCCGTTCTTTGCAGGAAAATATTTTTTTTTTAAATTTTCGATGGTTTGTAGGAGATTTGCCGAAAGTAGTTGACAAACATTGCCCATCTACGGAATCGATCTAAGTTTGACAAAAATATTACGATGTACCAAGTTTGTATCAAATAAGATACTCCCTTCGAGAGTTATCATGCGCACCAGCCAGGCAGACAGACGGACGATCCCTGGATCGATTCCAAATGTCCTGAATCGGATTTGTTCCAAAGAGACCTAGGGTCAAAAACCGTTATATCGATGAGGCACGTTGTGACCCTATCAAATGATAAATCGAAAGAAAAGAAACACGTTTTTAATGAAACCTGTCACAATTGGTTTAAAAGTAACTTTAAATATGGGGTATTGTGACCCCTCAATTGTTTCCTGAATCCAATAAGTCGATGCCTTTAATTTAATCCAAACTCATTTTTTCGATGTTTTTGTTTTTTTTTTTCGTTAAGACGCCGCTATCAAATATTCAACCCCTCCGAACTCCACCCGACATAAACCATTTTGAAATATGAAAAATATCCTATATTTAAATAAGCTTTATTTCATATTTGACATTAACATCCCACACTCCTTTCTGGTAACCCATTTTTCGTACGCTTTCTACCATGCCACATTGCCTGAAACTAGGACAATAATATTTCTAACTTTGCAAAATGTCATATGGAAGAAGTGTTGACAACTGTTATATATATTTTTGGAAATTTGTGACAATATATCACACTTCAATTCACTTTCACCCTTGTTTTCCATTTCTTATGCTACGCTCTCTGTGACCTTCTCCAGTCGGGCGGGCGTTAAAGGTCAAAGGGATGTTATCTTTTGCACAAACGAAATATTTATGAGGTTGAATTATAAACCATAGCAAATTCAATAACAGAAGTGACGTATTTTTATCAAACATATGTTCATTTACTTTGTTGTGGGCCATGAAGGAATTTCACACGTCATGAGTGTATGGAAGTGTATGAAGTTATCCGGAAGCATTGACGCATTTGAAAAATTAAAGATAAGTATTGACATATAGAGAACATAGAGTTGAAAATTAAAATAAGAGGAAGAATTAAAATTGGTGGATTCGAAAACGGGACAGGTCATTGTATATATATATTTCGGTATTGTCACGATTTTATTCCCGGCTTTCCACGAAATCTTTCCGAATTTGGTATTGAGAGTATGTAACCGATTCTACCTACTATGGCTGAGCGTTTTCTATGTAGGTCTATGATTTATTATAACCCCCATATAATTGTATCTTTAAATATTCGGTATTTTGACCACATATTTAATTTTTTTTCGTCCAAGGTTTCCATATAACACTATACACAGATATTCAATATGATGGTAATAGCTTGGTCTATTAACTGCATTCTTCAACCGATGTCACTGGTATTTGCAGATTAAAGTAGAATACGTTTGAATTTCGATACTTTTATTGAAAATGTTATTTTTCTACAAGTGGAGTATACTAAAAGTTCGGCCCGGTCAAACTTATTTTTTTTTTTGAAAAACTTGCCTATAGCTCTTTAAAAATCACGCTTTATATGAGTAGTCTAATCTACCCTATCCTCTCTCCTTCTTGGACTTCTCTTTCACATTTTATAATGGTTACAATTATTCACAACTTTGACCCTTTTGGTAGTGTAAACTGAAGGAGTGGCCCGATATATCCCATCTTCACATCAGATCTTTTGTTGTTAAAAAAAGTATCGGAGATACAGGAAATCTACATTTTTATACCCTTAACCATATGGGTAGAGTATATATCAATTGATACGACCAAAACCTGCCTCACTGAAATAACGGTTTTACACCCAAGGTCTCTTTGGACCAAATCCGTTTCAGAACATTTGGAGTCGATATGGCGATGTCCGGCCGTCCGTTTTGCTGGTGGGCACGATAACTCACGAATGGAGTATCCGATTAGGCCCAAACTTGGTACATTGTAATGTTATTATCAAACTTAGATCGAGTTCGGACATGGGCAACCTCTATGTGGGTTACATTGCTATGTAAACTTTCAAAACGTCGATAACTGTTTCTTCGAGTTTTAACTCTACTTTAATAATCTGCAGGATTTTTACTGTAATTATTGGAAATGGGTAAAAAAGCTGTAAGTCAGGCCGGACCGAACTTTTATTTCTCTCCATCATATGGAAGGAATTTGGCAACTTTTAAAAGAAAAGTTAACAATTCTCTTAAAATCTTAAAAATACCGAATGTAGCTATTATATTAGGGTCTATATGGATCGGCATAGGCAACTTTTCTCAAAAGCCATTACAATATTCAAATGTGAAATTTGAAAAAAAAGAGCAAAAAAGCCATTACAATATTCAAATGTGAAATTTGAAAAAAAAAGAGCAAAAAAGCAGTAAGTTCGGCCGGGCCGAACTTTGAGTACCCTCCACCATTTGGAACGAATTTGGAAAAAGATAACATTCGCCAAAAATTCTGTTAACATCTTAAAAATTCAGAATATAGCCGTTATATTAGGGCTTGTACGACGTGGACCTACATAGGCATTGTTTGTCATTAGCCATTACCATATTCAAATTCGAAACTTGAAACAAACGGTGAATAGTGTAGCTAAAATCATCAAATTCCGTATATAGGAAGGTACCGTTATATCAGAGCTATACGAAACCTGGACCTGTATAGACAATTTTCTGTCACAGGCTGTAGCTTCCATCACTAACTTCAAATACGACATCTGAAACAATTTCGGTGAGTATTGTACCTAAAATCGTCAAAATACCCGATATAGGGAGGTACTGATAAATGGGGCCTGTACGAAGACCAGACCATTTTCTGTCACTGGCTGTAGTTCCCATTACGAACTCTAATTACGTAATTTAAAACTACTACGGTGAATAATGACGCTAAAATCATCAAAATACCGAATATTGGGAGGTACCGTTATATGGGGGCTATACGAAGACGTGGACCTGCACAGACAATTTTCTATCTTAGGCTGTAGTATCCATTTCGAACTTCAAATACCAAATTTGAAACAATTCCGGTGAATAATGTCGCTAAAATCATCAAAAAAACGAATATCGGGAGGTACCGTTATATGGGGGCTATACGAAGACGTGGGCCTGCACACACAATTTTATGTCGAAATTCAAATGTCAAATTTTAAACAATTCCGGTGAATAATGTCGCTAAAAGCATAAAAATACTTAATATCGGGAGGTACCGTTATATGGGGGCTATATGAAAACGTGGACCTACATGGCCCATTTACGAACTTAGCATGCCTACTGACAAAATAAACATTTGTGAAAAATTTTAGACTTTTATCTCAATTCGTTCGAAAGATAGCGCGATTACAACAGACAGACGGACAGACACACAGACTGACAGACAGACGGACATGGCTAAATCCTCTTAGAATTTTACGCTGATCAAGAATATATATATACTTTGTTGGATCTGACATTAGTATTTCGAGGAGTTACAAACGGAATGACCAAACTAATGTACCCTCCATAGTATGGTGGAGGGTATAAAACGGTGATTAATGTAGCTATAACAATCAAAATATCGAATATCGGGAGGTACGGTTATATGGGGGCTATACGAAGAGGTGTACCTGCACAGACAATTTTCAGTCATAGGCTGAAGTATCCATTACGAACTTCAAATACCAAACTTGAAACAATTCCTGTGAATAATGTCGCTAAAAACATAAAAGTACAGAATTTCTGGTACCATTGTATGAGGGCTATACGAAGACGTGGACCTGCACAGACAATTTTCTGTCTTAGGCCAAATACCAAATTTTAAACCGGTGAATAATTTCGCTAAAAACACCAAAATGCCAAAAATAGGGAGGTATAATTATATGGGGCCTATACCAAAACGTGGACATGGCCCATTTTCAATAAAAAAAATTCCTGCGGACATAATATACATTTAAGTAAAATTTTATCAACCTACTTCATTTTGTTCGGAAGCTACAGCAAAGACAGATAATATAATAAGATGGGACATTACATTGTTACTTTTCTTCAATAGATGACACTGGTAGTGGAAAATATATATTAACAGAGCTGAAGGGTTGTTGTTGATGTCTATCATACCTGATATTTTTTCGCATATTTCCGCCATTTTTCGGCGATATCGGAATAACATATTTTTTTAAAATTTCCAATTCATTTCTGTTATGTCGCCTGCCCTCTATTACCTGATAGAAAAATTAAAGCCCATATGAATTTTGTCCAGTTATTATAGTTTATGTCTTTGGCTAGAGCGATTTCCACAGACAGACGGACATCGCTAAATCGACATAAAATTTTATGCTGATCAAGAATATAAATACTTTGTTGGGTCTAAAATGTATATTTCGAGGTGTTAAAAACAAAATGACAAAATTTATATGCCCTGCATACTATGGTGGAGGGTATAAAAATTAATTTAGTCGCACAGTGTAATTATACATTCTATGCTTATACAGCTGCGTATACATGCTGATGACAAGTATACGCACATATGTTCTTTCAAACCATTAGGTGAATAAATTGAGGCTAATATAAATAATTCTACTAAATTTTTTAATAATGTAACTGATTTATTCAGTGATTTATAATATTATTGCATTAAATATTTAGAGCATTAATTTATTTAAATTGACAATAAAAAAATATAATTTTTAACAAATTTGCAATTTTAACGGGAAATAAAATCACAGCTTTAACATATAAATACACATATGTAACTATAAATTAAATTCATTCTTCATCATTAATGTCAAAACTTCCACTCTATTGCCGGCAGTTCATTTAATTGCCGTTAATATCGGTCTCCTCACATTAATTTTCGCTCATTCCCTGCCCTGAATCTATTTTGCTTAATTGTTAACGGAATTCAAATAGATACTGTAGTCAGTTTGTTTGTTCCGTTGTATCCGTGGTTTTCATGTTTTGTTTCATTTGCTTTCCATACTAATATCAATTAAAAACAAATTGTAAAATGTATTCATTATTAATTAATAAAAACACAACAGCATAAATTAAAATAAAACAAGAGCTCTATAAACAAAATTGTGCAAACATTTAAATTAAATTAATTTTAATGGGTTTTGCTTTTATTTCAATGAAATCTCCTGGTCCGAGCGCAAGCTGTCTTGTCATGGCGAAAACAAAACCACAAATTATAGTGTTGCCGTATTTAAAAAAATATCCGTGTGTCAGTGTCCCTGTCCGTGTTCATGTCCATGTACCGACAGAGGTCACTCTGGGTGTGACCGTGCGTACTCCAACGCATATGAATTTACAAAAGGCATCCAATTACCAGCGCGATAACAGTGATTGTGAAATTTACAATGCAATGCTATCGTCACATTCACACACATACACACCAAAGGTGTCATAATGACAATCTTCGCAATTGAGAGCAGCAACAACAATATGAATTTCCAAATGGAAATTTTGTTATTAAAACAATATGCAATTGAAGTGGCAGGGGGGAGTATGGTAATTCAAAGGAACGAATATTTTATAAATTAAAAAAAATTGTTAGATATAAAACTAGCTAGTGCCCGATATTTCGTCAGCGAAAAGTCCACTTAAAAATGTTAAATTCGCTTTACCAGTTCTTTTTATACCCTCCACCATAGTAAGGAGGGTGTATTAAGTTTGTCATTCCGTCAAATTTTACACAAATGTGTGTTTTGTCTACAGGCTTTAGGTATTGAAAATAGGTGATGTAGGTCCACGTTCTGGTATAGCCTCCATATAATGGTAGCTCCCTTTTTCGGCATTTTGGTGATTTAAGCGACATTATTCACCGGAATTGTTTCAAATTTTGTATTTAAATTTTGTAATGAATACTACAGCCTATGACAGAAAATTGTCTGTGCAGGTCCACGTCTTTGTATATCTCCCATATAACGGTACCTCCCGATATTCGGTATTTTGATGATTTTTGCGACATTATTCACCGGAATTGTTTCAAATTTGGTGTTTGAAGTTCGTAATGTATACCACAGCCTATGACAGAAAATTGTCTGTGCAGGTCCACGTCTTTGTATAGCCCCAATATAACGTTACCTCCCTATATTCGGAATTTTGATGATTTTAATTACATTATTTACCGATTTTTTTAATCAAGTTTCGCATTTGAGTGTTGTTATGGTTTATGACAAAATTTGGTCCACATCCAATTTTTCTGCCCAAAACCCTGGCCAAATTCATCTCGTTTTCTCAAAACTATATTCCGAATTCCAGTTCAGTCCTAAGACATAGTTGCACATTTATTACCATAATTTGCATACAGCTATGCTTCGTATGTCCGAAACCAACTTCTTCTCTCTATCCAAGATACCAAGAAAGACCTCGATACCAAATTTCAGAAGTCAATCCCTATTCTAACACCCAAGGGCATATCTTGTGGCATTTCGCACTTTTAGTACGACTATAGTGCGAATTTCCAAAAACCACCACCTACATCAAATTTCAGGATTTCAGCTCAGCACTTTCCCACATTGCCAAATTTAACCACAGACACCATCAGTGTCATATACAGAAAATTTCAGAATATCAGCTCTATTCCTTTACCAAGTACCTAACTTAGTACTATTTAGTGCTTTTCGTACAATTATAGTACATATTTTCAATCCCACTTCCATATCTCAGTTTGGGATACCAACCCAGACCTCAATATGAAATTTCACCCAACACCAAATTTACAAATATATGACACATTTCCAAACCACCGCAAAATCCCAAATCCCAGATACCGAAAATAATCTAAATATACAATTTCAGAATTTTATACACAGGGTGAGATGAAAAAATTGCAACCAACTTCAGACTGCTGTTATTCTAAGCCACTCGCCGGACAGCTGTTAAAATTATTTCAGTGACAGCTCATTATACTGTTTACAAGTGTACACAAGTATTTTTGTGAGTATTTTTAAGAAAAATAGTTATTCGTGATAGAACTTAAACGTAATAGTGTGATTTTCTTATATCTGGCTTTACCCTGAGCTCACCACAAGTGGCTATCGTTAGAGCACTCCAGCATGTAAATGTCAATAAATATTTTGTGTCTCGTACCATCGCTCGTTACCGTGATCCTGGTAGCGTAGCCCGACGTCAAGGAAGTGGACGAAAGCAAACAGCAACACCAGCCGAAATTGTTCGAAAAGTAAAGAGGCGACTTGATCGAAACCCGCGTCGCAGTGGCCAAAAAATGGCTCGTGTGCTGAACATATGGCAATATTCCATTCGGCAAATATTAAAAAATAAGCTCAGGAAAACCATTGATATTCGAAAACGTGCAAGAATTTACACCGCAACAGAAAGAATATAGACTCAAAAGAGTTAAAGAGTTGCTTGGCCGAATGTGGTAAACTGCCGAATTTGGTTTTCTCCGATGAAAAAACATTCGTCACAGTTGTCCAGCAGTTTGTAAACAAACAAAATGATCGTGTTTACTTGCCAAAGAAGTCAGCTGAAAGGTTGGCCACCAGAACTCAAGCGCCGGCCATGGTGATGGTGTGGGCCGCCATAACAGCCGATGACCGATCTCCGCTCGTATTAATCGTCCGTGCCATCAGAATAAATGCCGAATATTATTGCGAAAATAGTCTGGAGGGTGGGCCTTGGGCACGCAGACCTTGGACATTCCAACAGAACTCAGCACTTAGCACGCGTCACCCAAGAATGGTTACAAAATGAGATTCCTCGCTTCACAATGGCCACCAAAATCTCCGGATACCAATCCGTTGGACTTTTTTGTCTGGAGTATTTTGGAAAGCAAGGTTGGCACTAAAAAGTAACAAAGTGTCGATCCTCAAGCAAGTGCTTCGCCGGAAATGGGCCAAAATACCGCGTGTGACGGTTTTATTGGCCGTTTGAAGGCCATTATTCGGGTCAAAGGTGATCAATTCGAACAAATATAATAATAAATAAGGAATAAGTTTAGTCCAAAATTTAATGCTGTTTCCGGCATGTTTTGCTTTCATTCAATAAAATTAAAAAATGTAAAAATTATGGCGTTTGACTTTGTTGCAGTTTTTGTATCTCACCCTGTATGGTGCCGTGGACCTATATAGCCCATTTTCAATACCAAAAGCCCTGTAGACCAAACACATATTTGAGGAAAATTTTATTAATCTACATCAATTCGTAAAACCTTCCCCAATGCAAAATTTCTTATCGATTGTCCTATTAATGCAGCCTATAGAGCGAATGAAAAACCAGGAAAATTTTAAATTTTTGGTCCGTTTCAGCCATTAAATTTTGCGATCATCTCTAATAATAATATGCTTTTGTTCCGACTCTAACTCCTCGAAAATGTTCGTGAGGTTTCGGACATTAGTTTGAACTGTAGCGTGATTACTAATTAATCTACACAGATGGACGGACGGACGCACTTGGCAAGATTGACTCAGTTCGATGAAATATAACATCATAGGTCTAGGACCAATATTTCAAGATTATACAAACGTTTTTGCCCAAACTTATGAAAATTTCAAATCAAATCAAATACTTCCTTGAAAAGACAGATGATTGGCTAAATCAATTCCAGATGTCTTGGGACGGATTTTGTTTTAAGTCTAATCATATATTTTCTCTGCAACCATGGGGCTTAAAGTACAAAAATTTGGGAAGGACTAGAATTTTGAGGTGTTGCAGAACAAAAATATATATATATGTATATTGAATTAAATAACACAAATGTGTTAATTTATTGAGTTCATAATTTATGGCTTCTCCAAATTAACCGGACTTATTAAAGATATCCTCTCTAAAAACAGGTTACTCGCTCCCAGCGTTATGTATGCGGTTGAATGCTGCGACCTCATGAAATATAATCAAATACCAAACACGATATTCTTTGGCAGTTTGGCAAATGTGTATTTTGCATAATGTGCAATATTTAAATACAGTGGTTAAGTCCAGTAATTGTTCATGTTTTTCTAGCAGGAACATTAATTAAACCGTTATAACTCCTAAATTGTTTCCAGATAATTTATGTATGGATCTCGCAGTATTTAAGGTAGCAATAAAGAATTTTTCAATAATTTTTATAAAATTCAGTTTTTGGAATTTAGGGTCCAATATAAGTGGATAAAAAAGTGTTTCTTTACCAAAAAGACCTCTCTC
The DNA here is from genome assembly GCF_030504385.1 of Musca domestica. Taxonomy (NCBI): domain Eukaryota; kingdom Metazoa; phylum Arthropoda; class Insecta; order Diptera; family Muscidae; genus Musca; species Musca domestica. The sequence goes on along the minus strand of NW_026712238.1, from coordinate 1,654,930 downwards.
CTCAACTATGGTGCTAAGTTTTGCATAATTGTACAACATTTAAAAATTGTCCTAGTTTTCCACAATGATGTTGTATAGTCTAAAAAAACACAATTTTCCCAAAATATATTTGCATTTTCCTGGAACATGTGACAAATCTTGACACCATGTTAACACACTGTCTACACACAATGCAAAACATCCAAGCTATGCTTGCGGGATTGGTTTAACTACCCACTCACACACCTGCTGATAAACCAAAAAAAAAAATATATCGATAAATTGTGGTGTCCGGAAACTTTATGCGACATGTTTCGTAGTTTTAATATTCATTGTATGTTTTTTTTTTTTTTTTTTTCAAAAATTAAACTGCGGGTATAATTGTTGTTGGCTGGGCTCTGCCAACATGTATAGAAATGTGGTGTGTTATTACAATACCATACGTGGACAAATGTTCAGCGCTGTATTTACACAAGTTTGTATTGTATTATGATATCACACGAAATCGTATACAAAAATATGAATGCAACTTAGACAAAGTGGGCCAACTATTACAGAGAGAAAAATTATGGAATATATTGGAAAAAGATGTTTAAAGAGATGAATCTTTACAAACACTGTGCAACATGACAAATAATAAAATAGCTACAAAAGAACACGAGTTTATTGGCGTTTGAAAATTTATATCGTAAAAGATCCAAAATATAGAGGCCAAGTTCCCCCTCTTCGAAGTGAATCGGCAAAAGGATATCTTTATCCCTTTTGGTTAAAAACAAACCTTTAAAAGGGATTTCAGCAAGATAAAATATTATAAAAAACAAGTTAAAAAGCAGTAAGTTCGGCCAATCCGAACTTTGAATACCCTCCACCATTTGGAATGAGTTTGGAAATTAAAAAAAAAAAAAAAAAATAAATAAATAAATAAAATCCGTTAAAAATTCTGTCAAAATCTTAAAAATACAGAATTAGCCGTTTTATTGGGGTCTATACGACATGGACCTACATAGGCATAGTTTGTTATAAGCCATTACCATATTTTAAACGGTGAATATAGTCGTCAAAATACCGAATATTAGGAGGTACTGATATATGAGGCCTATACGAAGACCTGGACCTGCATAGAAAATTTTGTGTCACAGACTGTAGTTCCTATTACGAACTCTAAATATGTAATTTGAAACTACTCCGGTGAATAATGACGCTAAAATCATCAAAATACCTAATATTGGGAGGTACCGTTATAGGCGGGCTATACGAAGACGTGGACCTGCACAGACCATTTTCTGTCTTAGGCTGTAATATCAATTACGTACTTCAAATGCCAAATTTAAAACAATTCCGGTGATTAATGTAGCTAAAATGATCAAAATACCGAATATTTGATGGTACCGTTATATGGGGGCTATACGAAGACGTGGACCTGCACAGACAATTTTCTGTCTTAGGCTGTAGTATCCCTTACTAACTTTAAATGCCAAATTTGAAGCAATTCCGATGAATAATGTAGCTAAAATCATTCAAATACCGAATATCGGGAGGTACCGTTATATGGGGGCTATATGAAAACGTGGACCTACATGACCCATTTACGAACTTAACCTGCCTACTGCGAAAATAAACATGTGAGCAAAGTTTTAACCTTCTATCTCAATTCGTTAGAAAGATAGCTTGATTACAACAGACAGACGGATGGACAGATAGACGGACATCGCTAAATCGACTTCAAATTTTACGCTGATCCAGAACAAATATACTTTGCTGGGTCTGACACGAGTATTTCAAGGAGTTACAAACGGAATGACAAAGTTAATATACCCTCAATAGTATGGTGGAGGGTATAAAAATCAGAAAATTGAAGCATTTATTTTTGCGAGATACTAACTTTGATATAGCTTTTCAAATACCATTTAGTATATATTTTGGTTCATACCACCGAATTAGGGTAAGCTTACGGAATTTGGGGAAATCGGTCAAGTATAACTCCCAATGCCGTATTATGTCCTCTATACAAGTCATGTACTGTAAAAATATCGCCTACAGCATAAATCTGTGCTCTACTCTCTCTCTACTACTCTAAATCAATGTTATTTTGTAGGACAGATCGAATTTACCAAAACCGATTCCGATTAAAATAAAGCTCTTATTATTTTACGATTTCAAAGCTCAGCCGCTCTAAGGAAGTAATATACATTCCATAACGATTTACTTTACCAAAAATCCCAATTTAGACTTATATTAATGACGGTGTAAGGCATCATATTTTCGGTTCCATCCGACTTATGTCCAGTTTTACAAATTTTATTTCGTAATATCTCTTCAAATCTTATCCTTACCTCAATTATGCCCATCATTCATTACAGCATTCCAATTATTTGCAGTGTAAGAAATGCTACACCCACAGATTGTCCCTGCCATTGCATGGTTTCTCTGTTGTTTTTTTTTTTTGCATGGTCGGTGTCCCTGCTGGGTAAGCATTGTTAATATAACTGCACTTTAGCACCTTTCGCGTGTTAAACTGTTTTATGACGACTCTTGTTGTTGTCGTTGTTTCGTATTTTGTATTTTCAGAACTCATTGTTTTCCGTTCGCCCATCCCTCTTCCCGTAGGTTGAATATTATTGTGATGATATCCTTTTTGGCAATGGCAAACAAGGCAAGCACTTAACATTTGCACATCTGTGTGTATATATGTATTTGTGTGTGTTTGAGTGCCGGTTTTCACTTACACACTCAACAATAATTTGCCCATATTTGGTTGCATTGAAATATGTATCTCTTCCTTTCCATCTTTCTCCCTCTCTCTCTCTATCTCTTTTGCAAACTTAAGCATTGCATTCGCTATTGTCATTGTTTTATTTTTTATTTCGTTCTTTTTCACATATATATTTTTTTTGCTGTTGTCGCCTTACCTTTGCCCATGGACTGTGGTGACTGTTCGGTGCACGTCTCCCCTGGCAACGGTTAAATGTCCTTTCTTGGCTGACTGGCTGGACTTTTGTGTCATAAGGATAGTTGAAAATTAATTTTTCTCACTTGTGTTACTGCAGCTTTTTTCTGTAATTGGATTATTTATCTTTTTGAATTGCCCTCACTTTCAGCATTCACTGCAGACCGAAAACAAAGTGACAGAGTAGCGATGGTATCGAATATTAAATAGCCATTTCACCCATCACGTATTAAAGTGGCAGTGCAATGCGTGGTTGGATTTAAAAGTGGGACTGTATTGATATTGTTTTTGCGGCATTTTCAAATCGGATGAGAAGCTCAATATTCTATTTTTCTCATTTATTTTAAGATTATATAAATTGGGTTTTTGTGTGCGGTTTACTGCGAAGACACGTGCACTGTTTTAAAATTGAAACTCAATAAGTGAAGGATATACATACAGGTTTAAAGCGCCTGATTTAAGCCATGCATGTGGGGAACATTTCAAGCTTAAGAAGTTTATATAAAGATAAGTTTTTTTATAAATATCAAATAATGTTTCGGTTGTCTAGCCTGTGTTTGAGAGAGTTATAGATGGAGTAACAGAGGGAGAGAGGTAGCCGAACATATAATAGATATGGTTAATATTTGAATATTTTGGTTAATATTTGAACAAAATTACAGGTGAGAATAAATACGAAAAAAATGTAACAAAAAATATTCACTGTTTTATTGACATATTTTTAACCGATCTTCTTAAATTTTATCCTTTTCTGGCAAGTGACCATTCCGAATTGATGATAATTGTGAAAATCAGTCCAGCGGTGACTGGACTTGGTTAATTGAATAACTAAAATCTACTTGCTTTATCCTTTTAAGGTATTGCTGATTGGGCAGGGTTAAAAAATATTCGCGGTTTAGTGGAAATTTTCGTTTTTTTATATAAAAGTTATGATTTAATTTATTTTTAAATTGGTGGTCTTCCGCCCAGCCATAAACTCTAACTCCATGCAAAATTCTGTGTCGATAGGTTTACAATTGTGGCCTGTAGAACAGCAGCAAAATCAACAACATTATCCGTTTTTGGTTCCTCTATTCTGTCCCTAACCCCATGCCAATTTTCGATTTCGAGAGGATCGAACAATAATTGCGACAAATTAACATGAACAGACGGACGGGCATAGGGGAAGATCCACACATAACAGGTCTTGGACCAATATATCAAGGTGTTACAAGCTTTTTGGCCCAATCAAACTTATAATACTCCCAACACATAATGTTACAAGGTTCAGAAATCACAAAAGTAAGACAAGTTGAAAAAAATTGGATGCAATATAAAACATGACAAAAATTTAAAAATGAAAATTCCTGCTACTTCGCTGCGCGGAAAAGGTATTTCTTTTAAGTGAATTTATGTGTGATTTTTTAGTACATTTTATACTTTTAGTACACTTTGGATTTCCAAAATAACCTTTTGTTACATCTATCCATGGTACAATGAAGAGAAGGTAGGCCAACTTTGAAAAAATTGCAAGTATAGAGGTCTACTTGTTTGGCTTGTAATGTCAGGATTAAAACAATAAAAAATCAAACAACTTGTTGCATTTATTTTGAATAAATAATTGAAATCCGCGATAACTGAATGAAAGATCAACACTTCTTTTCAAAACCATGTTCTATATATCTCTAAAGGATTATTTCGCTACAAAAACTCTAGATTTTGTCGATGCATACGATGAAATAAACATTTTAAAAACACCCCAATTTGAATATTTTCTAAACAATTTTTTTGTTATTGAAAAGAAAACACATACGTAAACAAATAAAGATGACATATTAAGCCAAGAAAATAAAAAAATTAAATTCATATGGTATCATAGCCCTACCTTGATATCATTGTACCATGCATCTATCTAAATTTCAGTGCCTTTCTAATACGAATTTTTAAAAAACTCGGCCCCTTATACACCAACATTGACCTACATACAAAATTTGAAGATTCTAGATTCATTCGCTTCGTCTGATCAGCACTTTATTTATATACCGCGGAATTTAATATGGAGCTACAATTAGGGCTGTGCAGTCGCCTTACATTTTATTTGGTCATCGGACAAAATTTAGCGGATATTTTTAATCACGGCAGAATCGGAAATACACTAATAGGTCACTTCTGATCTCTACAGTGATGCTGATAGCGAAGAAATCGGATATATAGCAAAATAGGCACAATCTATATGTACCATCAATTGATGTTAGTTATTCCGCTTATAAGTCAAGAACCACAGGACTGATTTTGATAATTCTCACCAATTCGGAATGGCCTCTTGCCAGAAAAGGATAAAGTCTAAGAAAATAGCTCAAAAATATGTCTATAAAAAAGCAAATATTTTTTATCAAATTTTTTATGGCATGCTATTTTTTCATATTTGTGTTGAGGGTATTATATTTAGGTCGCAACTATCGTCCGATCTTCACGAAATTTAGCATGGAGTTATTGTTAAGGTCAGAATAAAAGCCTATTGCTTTGAAGATGTATATGGACCAAAAATGGAATAAAAAATAAAATAATTCAGATTTGGCAGTCGCTCCACATGTCATAATTAAAAACCAATCGACATAAAGTTTTGCACGAGGAGAGAGTTAAGAACAGGGCAGAAGCCTAGCATTTTGGGTGACAATTTTACCACAATTTTTATGTGAAAATATGTTGAATACCAATCAGCACGACATAGAGGGATAGATAAAGGCAAATGTAAAAAGTCAAATAGTATCAGCCGGTTTTGCAGACGGATGTATACCCTCAGCCTAGATTGTGATTATTCAAACTCTTGACTCTCTATGGGGGAGATTACGAAGCAGTTGGCCAATATTGACCAATTCGTATCTGACCTAAGACTCATATAAGATTACAATATGACAGATTTGGGCTATATCGACCACTTCTTATGCTGTATATGAGATATGTGCAAATTTTTGGAAAATGTGGAAATATGGGTGAGGTAAGAGATATAGCGGACTGAAGTATTCGGTTTTCATACTTCATCATAAAACATCTATATCTAATTTTATGCGAAATCATAAATTCCGATAAATTACATATTCATACAGTTTTCTGGTTAAGAGAAATATTAAGATATAGCAAGTTGTAAAGAACCGCCAACTATTGTATAAGTATTGGAAATTGCGACCTTTTGTGGCTGAGGTACTAGAAGGGGCTGGCAGATGTGTATCATTTTCACAACAGATCTTGTGTTGGCAAAAATGTTCGAATGTGGGAAATTTGAGGAAATGGATGGATGGATTTGGACGCTTATTTTGCTCTCTTTGAGTGTTTTGTTTTTCAAAATCTTGAACCCTGTGCAGGGGAGGTACCAGGAGGAATGATCCGATATCTACCATCTTTATAACAAATATTGATTTGATGGAAATAATGAGATGTGCCAAGTCTGAATGGAATCGGATGTTAAATGCGTGTTTTATGAGCTTCATTTTTAACCCTTTGTGGGGGAGGTACCAGAAGAAGTGAACCGATATACCCCATATTCACAGCTGACCTTGGATTAATAAAAATATTGTGATGTGTAGTTTGAAGCTAATCGTACACCTACATCATATTTTTTTTAAGAAGGAAGAAAGGATAACCCCTTTTTCTTTCTGTGCAGTTAATTTTTTTTTTTTTGTAAATGTTGACATTTTGTGGAGGAGGTACTAGAAGGAGTGGATATTGCCCATCTTCGAACTCGATCTAAGGTTGACAATAATATTACGATGTAATATTTTCCCTTCGGGAGTTATCGTGCGCATCAGCCAAAGAGACAGACGAACATCGCTGGATCGACTCCAAATGTCTTGAAACGGATTTGGTTCAAAGAGACCTAGGGTCTAAAACCGTTATTTCGATGAGGCAAGTTTTGGCCGTTTTGACCAAAACGAAAGGTAACATTTGTGCCAAAATGTATGGCCTTATTAAAGAAAAACAAGTGAAATTGGTTTTGGACCTAAGGAGATTTTCCAATATATTGTAGTGTTGTAGGGTATCACATGGTCGTCCCCGCACGACCATAGCCTGTGCTTACTTGTTTTATATATAGATTTTGAATGTAACAAGATGATCCATTTCAGGAAATCTACTAGACTTTAGTGTGTATACAACAATTTTGCATTTCAGTTATAATCATTCCTCGTATTAGTTGACCGTCCGACGTAGCATTCACATCACTAATGTCCATATTCTCAATCGTTATTGCAATCCCCCACAAAAGAGTTACTAGAGGTGTGTTCGATCGAATTTAGTTCGATCGAACGACCTACTTCCACATCTAGTTCAGTGGACTCCGGTCGTTCATATAAAAACACTGCGTATGAGTGATATAAAATATATCAAATTTGTGAAGTCACTCATACGCTTTTGAACTGGTGTACCGAACTATGGACTAGATTGACACAATTCTATTAAATACCCATGTCGTAATTGGGGCTTTCGTTATGGAACTATTCGAAATTTTGAATTTTTTGAGAGGACTTTTTTATTTATGTCCACATTACTAAGTTACTCCCTTATATTCGGAGTAGTTTGGCATTATAATCTCTTATTGGATGTGGATCAATTTCAACACCTCGTCCTTTAGCGATCGGTTTTTGTGATTTTTATACTGAGTTTCTCGTCTAAAAGTTTCTCATGCTGATCATAAAAATTATAGTGTCTCCAGAAAATACGTCAAGATGTTGAAAAATGAATGAAATATTTAATATGCCATCATCTTATGATATAGGGTATCAACATGCATCTTCTCTCCCCTAGCAACCACAACTCAAAATAACAATTAAAAACAATTTCCATCATCCTAATGTAAATTACATTATTTTCCAAGTCTTATAAAAATCTTTATCATTTCTCTTCACAAATTTACTTACCGAAACATATACATGTATACCGGAACATGTCATTCCCATCGTTGCAATTATACGACATCTCCCGGCGGCAACTACTTTCAAGCGTATTGTCTGATAGATTTTAAATGAAAATTTAATGCACCTTAATGAAAGACCACAAACACACAAAAACACTCACACACACAAACACGTATGCATTTATTCCTCGGAGATGCCTCTCTCCTTCACCTTCTGCTCCAGCTTCGCTTTCTTCTCACCTATCATCACAGTTTCAGTGTTGGCTGACTGCACTTAAAACACACCCCGAGATAGTCATTGTCACTTTGTGTTCATTCACAGGTCTCAAAATTCAAGGTCCTCTTCTGAAAGTAGTAGAAGAAGAAGACGAAATTTTTGTAAAAGTCTGTAAGTGTGATACGATTTCCTGTGTACATGCATGACCGTGTGTGTGTGTGTAAACGGATATGATGTGTCATCTGGTTGGCTTGCTCGGCTGGCTGGCTTAATGCATCCTTCTCCATCCATCCATCCAATGGCACAAGTACTAAGTAGGTATACTTTTAACAATTGCTGAGGCCATCTGGATTTCAGATGCTTATACGTAATTTGTTGTTATTGTAATACACAGAATTTTTATTGCAGTACATGCTGTTGTGTATGTACATATATACATACATGTGTTTGCATAAGTATTACAATGCAAGGTAGTTTGCAGAAAATTTGGGAAAATAATCAATGTGATTTCTTCGAATTTAATTTACTGTCTGAATACCTATTATTTCATTGCATGAAATAGAAGGAACGATTTGATATATAATATTGACCAACTGATTATTTTTAAGAAGTGGTTTATACTCTACACCACAAGGTGGCCAGGGTATTATGTCTATTATGTGCATTTTTTTCTAACAGGCAAAAGAAAACGAGATAGACCCATAGTAGACCCATAGTTTTGCACCGAACATTTGTTTGGCCCAAGGACGAACCCTATTGAAATTGGAGATAATCGGTCAACATTTTGGATATAGCTCCCATATATATCTTCGTCCGATTTGCATTTTATTGTGCACCAAACGTGTAATATCAGTCCGAATAGTATGGAATTTTGCACATACAACATAGTTAGGCCTGAAAATTAGTATGCCAAATTTGATCGAAATCGGTTCAGATATAGCTATAGCTCCCACATATATTGTTCATCCGATTTGTTATTTTTATCCTCCGTAGCCGTAATATGCACTCCGTAAAAACGATATTTAGGGAAATATATCAAATACAGCTCAGAAATATCTTTGCCAAATTTTATCGAGATAGGTTCAGATTTGGATATAGCTCTTATGTATACTTCGTCCGATTTGTTTTTATTGTGCACCATACGTACAGTATTAGCCCCAATACGATGGAATTTGGCACTTACGACGACATTGAGTGTAGAAACAAGTATGTTAAATTTGGTGAAAATCGGTTCAGATATAGCTATAGCTCCCATATATATTGTTCATCCGATTTGTTAAATTTTTCCTGCACAGCCGCAATATGCACTCCGTAGTAACAAATTCGGGGAAATCTATCAAATACAGCTCTGAAATACATTTGCCAAATTTTATCGAGATTGGTTCAGATTTGGATATAGCTCCCATATAAATCTTTATCCGATTTTTAGTTAATTGTGCACCAAATGAGTAATACTAGATCGAATTGAAAAGACACAAATGCCTCGGCAAATTTAGTTCATTCGACTTTAAATTATTACGATAATCATAGTTGGTATGATTTAATTCTCACAAATAACCCATAAAAACTTTAATTTTTTTTTTTTTTTTTTTTGTGAAGCTCTACTAAATATGTAATTTGGTGTAGGGTAGCATAAAGTCGGCCCCGCTCGACTTTAAGACTTTCTTTACTAGTTTTATTGATCTTTTAGTTTTCGTAATCGAAACGTCGGAAGGATTTCAAATATTTGTTAGATAGCCCTTTATGTATTCCTATGAAATTTCTGAATTTGGAAACAATATTTCTTATGGCTTGAGAGGGAACATTCATAAGATACCTTTCAGTCTTGATTAGGGAATCGAAAGGTTAGAGTAAGGTCAATGGCTTTTTTCCTATTCCTGGTCTTAAAAGTCAGAATTATTTCATTGTTGCATATTTAAAAGTTTTATTTACGTACTAGCAAGTGCCCGCTACTTCATACATCGTACTAAATTTTAAGATATTCAAGACTCTATGTAGTATTCAAGTTTTTCCTTTTTCGGAAAGACTGATTGAAAATGTTTACCTTTTACAACCAAAAGTCATCAAAATTTTTGAGTTTGAAGTTTACCGAGGATAATCTGTCCAGAACTATTTTAACGGCTTCTCAATATCAAATCTCACGATTCTCGTGATTTCAGCTTTATCCCTTCACCCAATGCCAAATTTTAGTAAATTATAGTACGCATATCAAAAACCAGCTCTATCTCTTAACCACAGGCACCAACAGTGACATAAATATCAAATTTCATGATTTCAGCTCTATCCCTTATCATAATAGCAAATTAAGTTCATTTAGTACGTTTTGTATAATTTTAGTACAATTGTTAGTGTATATACTAGGCACCAATTGTTATCGGAATATAACAATTTTACGTTTTCAGCTCAATCCAAATTTCGTTCAATTTCATACTTTTCAAAAATGACCTTAATATAAAATTTTAAGGGTTTCAAGTCCTATCCCTTTACTCAATATGAAATTAAGTATCATTTAGTACTTTGCGTACAAAGTTAGGACGTATTTCCAAATACCTGCCAAATCTCAAACCCAGATAACATCAATAATCTAAATATTACGTTTCAGAATTTTATCTCCATCCCTTCGCCCTACACCAAATATAGTACGTCTCAGTACTTTTCTACAGTTATAGTACATATTTTTCTATGTTCAGGCTACACGTGAATACCAAATTTTAGACTTCTATTCACGAAATACCAAGTTGTACCAAATTCATTTGTATTTAGTACTTTTCGTGCACTTGTAAAACGCATTTCCAAAACTACCTCTTTATCACAAACCTACCAACAACGGGGACTTAATGCAAAATTTCAAAATTCTAGCTTTATCCGCTCACCATAAGCCAAACTGTTCCAAATTTGGTACATATTTCCAAAACTACCTTCATACCTCAAACTTACTTTCTAACCTTCCATTACTCCCACTATCTATCCAAATGGTACAATTTTATATACACGAACGCGTTGTGGTTTCCTGTTCCAGAAACGATGACATCCGCTAATTTCGCTTCAAAAAGCAATCAATGGCCGTCAATAATTTTCACTTTAAATGAAGGCCGGCCTCGGGTGCCACTAAACGGTCCTCTAATAGGCTCAACAACAGTCTCATGGGAAATAGATGTAATAATGGGAGGCACGTGTTTCTTTTATTGAACGCTTTCCCTTAACAAACAGCACATGTCGCTGTTAATTGAGCTGTTGGGCCTGCCGTTGCGCTAGGCTCAGATATGAAGCTTGAAAATATGCAGCTTCTGAGCTTTGGTATTAAATAGGGGTGTTCTATTTTACTGAAGGCAAATCCAATTCACAAAGAGCTCACGCTTAGATAAGTAAGGGGAGATAATTTCGAAAATTCGGGTCCTTATTCGCTAATTTGTGAAGATACAATTCCCGACTTTCAATCATAGTCGACATTAACATATTGAGTCCTCGTGAGCTTCAAATGATCGACTGGTACTGATTTAGGGCTTGTTGTATATGATGGACTACTACAGATTTAGCACCTCTTGTATATGGGATCTTACGTACCCTTTGTTGTCATCAGAGATATCGGAATTAGTAGTCTTAAATTAACATGTAAAAGCAGCGACTCCAAGTGTCAAGGTCCCACATCTTCTGCTATTTCCTTAAAATCGCACGACATAGACGATCACATCAATACTTAACTCCAACACGGGGATATTTAGGCCCTGCACCGTGATATTCCTTCTTTTGTTTTTTTTTAATATGCATCCATGTTACTTGGGAGGTATAAAACGGAATATAGCAATTGCAAAAGCCTTACGAAGCCTTATCCCATTTTTTGGTGAAAAAAGGCATCTTATGGCCGTTCCACTCTTGACCCAATATTTCCTGTTCCCAAATCGTCCACGGACATAATCCTCATTACATCATGATAAAAAGTCATGACATTCAGATTTTCTCCACTGATATATATCTACCCTTTATAGATTCTAAAAATTGTCGGCCTTCTGCCGAGGATTGAGATTTCCTCCTCTGGGGTATGTCCAATACAAGCTACTCGATCTATATTTTTTCTAAATTTTATATCTTTTGTAAGTAGTCGGCCTTCCATTGTAAAGTGAAAATCTTCGAAACATATCTACTGGATTATATCCGAAAGTTTTTCAAGGGGGTTATGCCCAAAAAATGTCCGTGGAGATTATATCCGGACACGGTTTTATGTTACTCAATAATGATGTTACTTTTGTCTCAAGAGAAACTAGAAGGAACATATCCATGTTGGCGAACTCTGATATTGGTTGGTGAGTGGTAAAATCAGATATCCAAAAGGTCACCTTCGCCTTCAAACTCATCTACAAAAGATAGAAGTAATTGCTTAGAAAGCAGCTGTCAGAAAGCACGCGGAAAAGACTACGAAACATTGGAAAATTCCCTCCTCCGAAAATTTTAATGTTTTTACAAATCTAAAGCCCCAATTCATTCGAAATCGCCTAAATGCTTCGGCTTCCCATATTTTTAGCTTTGTTGGGTTTGTCCTCAATTCCACTATATATTTTGCAAGATCCATGTTTCCCCTAACTCCTCAAATCACAAAATTTATTTTTTGGGTTCCAAGTAGTCTGAAACCACTCGAAAACAAATTCTACCAACATTTCTGACGAAAATGAATATTACATACAACCTACGACTCATAAGAAATTCATTATGAAATTATTTCTATGGCCAAACAAATAATCTAAACCAAATCATCATTATCCTTGAGCTTGCAAAAAAAAAAAAAAAAAAAAAAAAAAAAACAAAAAAGAACATCGACCCTGAACAACTCTCATAAATGTATGAAATGTTCTCTTCAATGACGAACAAACAAACAAAAAATGAATAAATTTGATTTCCAAACTACTACCGCCTTCATCTTCTACTTCTGCTGCCACTGCAACTGGATTCAATAAAAGCAATTTTGATTATAAGATTTTAGAAAACGAAATAAAAAAAAACCATCTTCCAAAAAACACAAAAAGTGTTAAGGCAGAGAAAAGAACTTGGCAAAGAATGTAACATGTCTTGCCTTGCAGCCGTAGAAAGAAATTGTGTGCATGATAAGTCATGAAAGACAACAACGAAACAATAACTTGGCATCGTGCCCAAGAATAGACAAGCACTTACGTTGTTAACTGCGCTGTAAACGGCCTACAATCGACAACAAATCAAAAGATACTGCCATTGCTGTTGGTGTCCTCCTCGGCTGACTGACACAATTGAAATCTGTTGAATTCCAATAAAAAAATTGTCGTCTCCTCTGGGCCATTTCGAGAAAAAAAAAGGAGGAAGAAAAAAACGATGCCTTTCAATGGCAATAAAACGCATTATCGATCATTATTTGCACTGACATATGTATGTAATGTTTTTACATTTGTTACAAACAAATATTTGTATGCACTTGGTAAAGAAATGAACATTAGTTAGTTTATATTTTATAAGTAATGTCAAATTACTGTCAGGAGTAGTTGAGAAATTTACATCATTTTTTCCAAATGCGTAAAATTAGAGATTTCATTGAGTATTCGAGTTTGTGTTCTTTTTTCGGCTTCAGTCTCAATTGTTGCTTGTCAAAAATTTGGCATTTTGAATTATTATACACTGTACGACAAAATTCATTTTTATACCCTAAAACACTATGTGTTGGGGGTATTATAAGTTTGATTGGGCCAAAACTTATGTAACACCTCGAAATATTGCTTTCCCACATAGGAAAGTATATATAGATCTTCCTATCTCGCCGAGATGAGTCGATCTGGCTATGTATGTCCGTCTGTCCATGTAAATTTGTAATCACGCTACAGGTCGCAATAATAGCCCGATCGAAATTGAAAATGGAGGTGGGCTTATGGTCAGAATAGAATCCTATTGTTTTTGGAGATGATCGCACGATATTTAGAGGTTGAAATGGACCAAAAACAGAAAAATTTCCTGATTTTGCAGTTGCCCTATAGGCCACAATTATGAACCAATCGACGCAGTTAGAGTTTAGAAGTGGGCAGAAACCTATCAATGTGGCGGCCATCGGACAATTATTAGCGGGTAAAATAGAGCCTAACTTTTATGCAAGAAAATAGGAAAATATCCACTAAACCGCGAATGTTTCCAATCCCAGCCAAATCACAAATACATTAAAATATCACTTCTGATCGTTAGAGTGAAGCTAATAACCAAGATATAGGGCATATAGCAAAATAGGTACAATATATATGTTAAAGAATTAATCTTTTTTTTTTTTGCATGGGGGCAGGGTTAGTGTCAGAATTAAAGCCTATTGTTCTTAATATGTGCATTTAGAGGTGCAAATAGACTAAAAAATATTTGTTTCTAATCGACGCGGAATTTTGCATCAGAGGAGAGATAAGGACAGGGAAGAAGTTTAGCATTTTGGATGTCCATTGGATTATATTTAGCTGTAAAATATACCACAACTTTCGTGTGAAATTGTTTTGAATACTTAACAACACAACGGAGTGCGTAAATATTGGCCTAATTCTCCGGGTCAAAAATCTAAGGGTAACCTCTAGGCGGGGCTCTTTGACATCTTTTCAAAAACAAAATCTTGGAAAATGGATTTGGACTTCGAACATATTGTAGTGTTGTAGGGTATCACATGGTCGGCCCCGCACGACTACAGCCTTTGCTTACTTGTTTTTTTTTTTAATATTTACGGAGAAAATATAGCAGTTTATAAATTTAGAGGTAAAAAATAAGACACGTGTGTCGACGTTTTGACAGTTTTCATTGAAACTTTACCAAAGAAGAGGTAGCAACTTCTCCCAAAGTGTGGAACTTTTGGAAATTTTTGGACTATGATTCCTCGGAATCTGTGATATACATTTTAAATACACATTGTCAGATCAAAAAAAAAAAAAAAAAAACTGCAACCAACTTCAGACTGCTGTGATTTCTAAGCCACTCATCCAAAAGCTATTAAAATTATTCCAGTGACAGCTCATTATATTGTTTACAAGCGTACAACAGCATTTTGGTGAGAATTTTCCCGAATAAAAGTTATTGCTGATGGAATTCAAACGTGATAGTGTGATTTCTTCATATTTGGCTGGAAAACTACAAGTGGCTATCGTTAGAGCTCTCCAGCATTTAAATGATACTAGTAGCGTAGCCCTTTGGAAAGCAAGGTTGGCACTAAAAAATACCAATGCCGGGAATGGGCCAAAATACCGCAGAGCAACATTCGGGCAGCGTGTGACGGCCGTTGAAGGCCATAATTCGTACCAAATTCGACCGATTCGATAAATTTATTTTAAAATGTGATGCTATTTCCGACATTTTCTGCTTTAATCAATAAAATTTAGAAAAAAAATGTAAAAACTATGACGTTTGACTTTGTTGCAGACAACTGATACTAGTAGCGTAGCCCGACGTCAAGGAAGTGGACGGAAGAAAACAGCAACATCAGCAGAAATCCTTCGAAAAGGAAAGAAGCCACTTGATCGAACACGCGTCACAGTGGCCGAAAAATGGCTCGTGAGCTGAACATCGCAATATCCCATTCGGCAAATATTGAAAAATGAGCTCGGGGTAAACCCATTGAAATTACAAAAAGTGAAAGAACTTACACCGCAACAGCAAGAAAATAGACTCAAAAGAGTTTAAGAGTTGCTTCGCTTGGCCGATAGTGGTGAACTGCAGTGATTGTATTTACTAGCCAAAGAGGTCAGCTAAAAATGTGCACCTTCGGTTGGCCACCAGAACTCAAGCGCCAGTCATGGTAATGGTGTTGGCCGCCATACCAATTTGGTCGGAGACTTTGGACATTCCAACAGGACTCAGCACGCGCGACCCAAGAATGGCTACAAAGCTATGTTCCTCGCTTCATTTCAGCGCACAATGGCCACCAAAATCCCCGGATACCAATCCGTTGGACTATTGTGTCTTGAGTATTTTGGAAAGCAAGGCTGGCACTAAAAAATACCAATGCCGGGAATGGGCCAAAATACCGCAGAGCAACATTCAGGCAGCGTGTGACGGCCGTTGAAGGCCATAATTCGTACCAAATTCGACCGATTCGATAAATTTATTTTAAAATGTGATGCTATTTCCGACATTTTCTGCTTTAATCAATAAAATTTAGAAAAAAAAGAAATGTAAAAACTATGACGTTTGACTTTGTTGCAGACAACTGTTCTGATCTTCTGGGACATATAGTCGAATTTTATGACAAATAATTTTGTAGTATATTTTGACTTGTTACGATCTCGGTTAAATAAAATATAAGGAATATAAGGAATCTTAATTAAAACCTTTCAATGGTATGAAGTGTTGATTAAAAAATGAAATGAAGAAATTATGCATTTTGAGCATGAACTATTGGAATGTCTCTAAAAATTTTTGATGGACTTTTCGCCGACGAAGTAACGGGCACTAGCTAGGCAAAAAATCCCTTATACTCTACCTCGAAAGATCGATATATGTCCATATGATGACCAATCTATATTTCTGAAAAAGGTTACTATAAGTGTTTTTAAAGTTCCAAACATTCAGACTGCTGTATGTATAGATAACTTTAATATGTTACACAGCATAGGTATACTTTAATGATTCATTTTTTTTTAGCAAAAACAAAAAGTGTGAAACCCATCCTTATTTTTCGTCTTCCTTACTAAGTAATTTGTATATTTACACACCTGCTAAGAACTTATTTTTTAACCACTTTCTTAAGTTCAAGGATTAAATAGCCAACTGAAAGCTTTCCCAAATCTTCCCATGATTTTTGCAAACATGACTCTCTGATTTCAAACTACTCTCTAATCAAACTCTTTTCGAATTGTTGCAAATTAGTAGTCATCGGATGGTGTGTTGTCATTTTGGAATTCCGCAAAAAGAGAAAACAACTATCCCGGCGAAGATGATGGCAGTAACGATAATGGGTACATAGATGAGGCCATAGTCAGTCTTCTTCCCCATGGTTCCCAAGTAAGTTTGTTTGTTTAACATTTGCATTTTAACTCACTCTCTCTCTCTTGACAATTTCACTTGCACTGAAATCCTAATACTAAACCAAACCAAAAGTAGGCAGTCACTGCGCTACGCCATATTGTCGTCGCATGTGTGCAACTGTATGCGATTTCGCAAAACACAAACCTATCTTGTTAGTTTTGAAATTCACTTCGAAGCAGCGAGTCGAACCACAGCATACTTTCTGAGTTATGCAGCTGGTATTTAATGTTGCTCAAACATGCTGTGCATATCGCAACACGGAAATGATGTCGATGATGATCATCGTTGTCGTCGAAGGGGTCTCCAGAGATGAGCAATATTAGGATGTGTGTTCGAACAGGGTCGTATGAGTCTTTCAATTCCAAACATAGACGGGGAGGTTTTGAAATACTGAAGTGGAGGATCTCTTTTTTTAAAGAGAGACGCGATAAATATTTTTTTAATCGGTTTGTGCTAAGAGAGTAAAATTGGCTTTAGTGCAGGTGCATATCATTACTATCCATTATTTTGTACCTTCTGATTTTCGAGATTTTGAGGCTGTTTTCCCAATACTTAGCCTTATCAGCAATTTTTTAACGTTTTGGGTTCTAAATTTTATAGATTCCCTTTTCAGCATAAGGCACCATTTGCAATAGCCTTCATGTAGTGAATGGGCAAAATTAGAATCTGTTGCAATTTGGCGAGCTACGTTCGAAGAGGATGTAGCCTGCTAAAAATATCTGTATAAATATCTAAATTCCGGCATGTGTCACACAGATGAGGTATTACCATTTTCATCTTCGGTTAACGTTAATTAACAATTCTCCCGTTGACTAATAAGTTCTTTTGGTGGTAAAAAAACAGCGCTTTGCGTTACTGTCAGTGTACTGTTCTTTGCTATGGAAATGGAAAAAGGTTATCCATCTCTCTGGTACCTCACCAATAAGCGTCAACATTTTCAAAATTATTTAACTTTTATAAAATTTATTAAATTATTCCATTTTTTTTTTTTTTTCAAATTTTGGACATCCGAATATTCTTATATAAGTAATGAAACATAATTACTTACATAAAAGTTGAAAATAGTTCCTAATGTTCTCAAAATTAGCATATCCCAATATTGTTATCGAAATTATTTGAAGTATAATGACATATATAGGTGCTCTCGTTCTGGTAATTCCCTAGAAACGACCAACATTTTGAAAAATTCTGAAACTTATATAAAGCGAATGTGCAATTTATGATTATCCCTTTGAGCAAAAATCGTGGATATTTAGTAATTTCTTTAAGGACTGACTAAAAAGCATTTTTTTTTTTTTGTAAAAAAAAACTGAATTTCTTAGATTTCCATAAAAACATTGTGAATAAAATATTAATAAAATATCTAGACGAGACACCAGGTTCGAAACGTATGAGTGATTTGATAAATTTCATATATTTCATATCACTTATACGCATAGTATTCCTACAAACGTCCAGAATCCACTGAACTAGTTAGAGAACTAGTTTGTTCGATCGAACTTGATTGTCACAACATTATTCCTACCAGAACGTAGTGTTTTAGAAACTGTTTTAGGCCTTCCTAATTAAAAATCGTTCAGACTTTCTTACCAAACATAGTAAGTTTTTAGTGAACATTTGAAGGACATCCTGGTAAAAACTTAAGATTATTTGTGAGCAATTTTAAATTTTTTCCGATTTTTTGCGATTTTTGGGTTTCTTGGCTAAAATTGTGCATTTTAAAGAAGCTATAATAAATATAACTTAAACATAGTGGAAGGTTAAAAATCTTGAAATTGTTTATGGAAATATTTAGAGCCACCTGAACAAAGTCTTTATTTTTTTTCAACTTTTCTCTGCAAAAAATGCAGAATTATTTAAGAATGTGTTGGGACTTTCTGACCGAAAACAGGAAGTTTTTATTAAAAATGTAAAATCTTCAAAACGGGTCGAATTTTTAAAGACAAATTTGGGTCTTCCTGACCAAAACTTGTGAACGTCAAAAAAAAAAAAAAAAAAAAAAAAAAAACAAGTAAAAAAGCTGTAAGTTCGGCCGGGCCGAACTTTTAATACCCTCCACCTTTTTTCCAAAAAAAATACCGTTAAAAATTCTGTTAAAATCTTAAAAATACCGAATGCTTATACGACGACGTGGGCCTGCATAGGTAACTTTTGTCATAAATTATTACAATATTTAAATGCGAAACTTGAAAAAATCTGTTTATAATGTAGCTAAAATCGTCAAAATACCGAATATGGGGGGTACCATTATATGGGGGCTATACGAAGACGTGGACCTGCACAGACAATTTTCTGGCATGGGCTGAAGTATCCATTACGAACTTCACATGCGAAATTTGAAATAATCCCTGTAAATAATGTCGCTAAAATCATTAAAATACCGAATATCGGGGGGTACCGTTATATGGGGCTATATAAAGTCGTGGACCTACATGGCTCATTTTTTGACTTTGGATGAAGTATCCATTACGAACTTCAAATACCAAATTTGCAACGATTCCGGTAAACAATGTCGCTAAAATCATCAAAATACCGAATATCGGGGGGTACCGTTATATGGGGGCTATATGAAGACGTGGACCTGCACAGATAATTTTCTGTCTTAGGCTGTAGTATCCATTACGAACTTCAAATACCAAATTTGAAATAATTCCGGTGAATAATGTAGCTAAAATCTATATATAACTTGGACCTACATGGCCCATTTACGAACTTAACCTGCCTACTGGGAAAATATACATGTGTGCAAAATTTTAGCCTTCTATCTCCATTTGTTCGAAAGATAGCGTGATTACAACAGACAGACAGACAGACAGACACACAGACAGACAGACGGACATGGCTAAATCGTCTTAAAATTTTACGCTGATCAAGAATATATATACTTTGTTGGGTCTGACATGAATATTTCGAGGAGTTACAAACGGAATGACAAAATTAATATACCCTCCATAGTATGGTGGAGGGTATAAAAATGTTTAGGACTTTCTGACCCAATAAATTGGGGTTTTAAGACATTTTAATAAGAAATAATTTAATCAAAAAAATTTTAAGCAGGACTTCCTTACATATAAACGTAAGAATTTTTTAGCACTTAATATCCAAAAATGAGGATTAAAAAATACAACATCCTGTCCAAAACCAGAGATTTTTTGGGATTATCTAGTCAATAATTACTCAAGTTTTAAAAAAATGTTTTAAGTTTCTGAGAGCTTCAGTGCAGAACGGTATGTATCCCTTCCACTATACTATGTATATTTATGATTTACTAAAAATGCCCGCTACTTCATCAGCCATAAGTCTACCTTAAGATTTTAGATTCGTTCCAAAAGTTGGTATTAGGCCTTTTTAGTACTCAAAAATCACAATTTGTTCAGCTTGACGAATTTTTTATTCAAAGCTTTATACACTGTACTGAATTTCAAGGTTTTATATATTATTCAGGTTTTTTCATTTATTGGAAAGTGTTTACCTCTTTGCACCAAAAAGTCATCAAACTCTTTCATTTTGAAGTTTACTGAGGAGGATATTTGCAAAACCATTGCCATTACCATTTTCTGTCCAAAACTATTTCAAAGTTTACAACTATGTAAATCTTAGGAATTAACAGTGATTTCAATATCAAATTTCAGAATTTCAGCTTTAGTACAAGTTAGTACAATTATTATACGCTTATACAAAAACAGCGCTTTCAACCACAGACGCCAACATTGACATCCATATCAAATTTCAGGATTTCAGCTCTACTCCTTCGCCCAATCCCAAAGTTCGTACTATTTAGTACATTTCGTACAGTTAAAGTACACATTTCCAAGCCGAACTTCATATCTTAATCGCAGATACAAACTATAAAATCTATATTATTCAGTACTTTTCGTACTATTATAGTACCCATTTCCAGAACCAACTCCAAAACCAAATTTCAGATTTCGAGCAGTATGTGTTCACCCAATACCAAGTTGTACCATATGTTGTAATATTTAGTACTTTTCATGCACTTGTAGTACAAGTTTCCAAAACCAAATTATTATACCCTACAACACTATGTGTTGGGGATATTATAAGTTTGATTGGGCCAGAATTTATGTAACACCTCGAAATATTGGTTTCCCATATAGGAAAGTATATATGGATCTTCCTAGCTCGCCGAGCTGAGTCGATCTAGCTATGTATGTCCGTCCGTCCGTCTGTCCATGTTAATTTGAATCACTCTACAGGTCGCAATTATGGCCCGATCTTCACGAAATTTAGAATGGAGGCGGGGTTAAGGTCAGAATAGAACCCTATTTCTTTTGAAGATGCTCGCATAATATTTAGGGGTTGAAATGGACCAAATACTGAAAAAATTCGGATTTTGCAGTAGCTATACAGGTCGCAATTATAGACCAATCGACGCGGAATTTCGCATGTAGGTAGAGTTTAGGGCGGGGAAGAAGCCTACAAATTTTGATGGATACTATTTAGCGGGTAAAATAGACTATATCTTTTTTGTTGAAAGTCACTTCTGAACTTTACATTGATGTTAACATACAACAAATCGGATATATAGAAAAATATGTGCGATATATATGCCTATCAAAGAAGATATGCTTGAAAGATCTCATATATGTCGAGAACGGCTGAACTGATTTCGACAGTTCTCATTAATTCAGAATGGCCTCTTGGCAGGAAAGAAAAAACGTCTAAAAAAATCTCATAAAAATATCTCTCTAAAGATGAAAATATTGATTTTGTATAATTTTCTCATATTTTTTCAATTTTGTCATATTTTGGCATATTTTCATTTTGAATTAAACATTTGGTAATATTTCTACAACTAACAAAACTAAGTAGTTAGGATATCAGGATATCATATACAGATCGCATTTAAGGCCCGATCCTTACGAAATTTTGCATGGGTATAAGATGAGGGTCAGAATAGAAGTCTACTCTTTTTGGAGATGATCGCCATATATTTAGGGGTTGAAATGGACCAAAAAACTGCAAAATTGTCAGCAGGTCGTAATTATCGCCCGACCCTCACGCACATTTGAATGGGGGTTACCGGACATTGCAAAAGCCAAACAGTTTTGGATGGCCATCCAAAAATATTCAATGTGTGAAGGAGTTTGCCAACTTTTGTAGACAAAATACGAAAATATCCATTCCAGTAACTTTTTGGAGAATTCACAAATACAGGAAAGACGCACTTCTGACTATTTCGTTAACGCTGATTTCGTTGAAGAATATAGTCAAATGTCTGTATCTCATATAGATGCGTTTCAGTCAAAAACCAATAATAAATGTTAATCTTTTGCCACTTCTGAGAGATTATAGGTATTTGGGAAATATTTGTTCCAGATCTAGGAAGACCATTTACCAATAAATTGGAAATGAGCAAATTTGTTTAAGTTTCTATTATTCGAAAATTAGAGAACGAAACCTGATGATTTTCTTTTATTATTTGTCACAATATCTTGTGGAATTCTTTCGAGTATCTCGCCTATATAAACTGTATCATTTATAATAGTGTTGTAGGGTATTCAACGGTCGGCCCCGCTCGACTGTAGCCTTTGCTTACTTGTTTTTCAATCTTGATTCCCCTACAAGATATCATTATACCTTCCATCATACTAGGGAGAGTATATTAAGTTTGTCATTCCGTTTGTAACTCCTCGAAATACTCATGTCAGACCCAACAAAGTATATATATTCTTGATCAGCGTAAAATTCTATGTCTATTTAGCAATGTCCATCTGCCCGTCTGTCTGTTGTAATCACACTATCTTTCGAACGAATTGAAATAGAAGGTTAAAATTTTGCACATTTGTTTATTTTTCCAGTAGGCAGGTTAATTTCGTAAATGGGCCATGTAGGTCCACGTATTCGTATAAGCCCCATATAACGGTACCTCCCTACATAAGGTATTCTTATGATTTTAGCAACATTATTAACCGGAATTGTTTCAAGTTTGGTATTTGAAGTTCTTAGTGGATACTACAGCCTATGCCAGAAAATTGTCTGTGCAGGTCCACGTCTTCGTATAGCCCCCCATATAACGGTACCTCCCAATAGTCGGTATTTTGATGATCATAGCGTCACTATTCACCGGAATTGTTTCACATTACGTATTAAGAGTTCGTGATGGGAACTACTGTCTGTGACAGAAAATAGTCTATGCAATTCCAGGTCTTCGTTTAGGCCCCATATATCAGTACCCCCCTATATTCGGTATGTTGACGAATTTAGGTACAATACCCACCGAAATTGTTTGGGATGTCGTATTTGAAGTTCGAATTGGATGCTACAGCATGTGATAGGAAATTGTCTATGCAGAAAAATTGTCTTCGATATAACGGTGCCTCCCTATATACGATATTTTGATGATTTTAGCTACATTATTCACTGTTTTATATGGTAATTTGGTACCATTTAGAACTTTTCTTTACCTTAAAGTTTGAATTTCTAAATATCCTTGGGTACATCTGCGCATCATCAGTAACTCTCATTTTAAACTGTAGAATTCAAGCTCATTCTGTTTGTCCAATAAAAAGTATTAAATTTTTAGTACTTTTCGTACCCTTTTCGTATGGATTTCTAAAAACCGAGCCATATAACATGTCTGCGCACCATGACTTATCCTAGTTCAAAATTTGAAGATTCTACCTTTCGACGTTTCGAGGTTTGAGTATAACCTTCATGTTACGGTGAATTTTGACCACTTACTTTTTTTACATCGGTTGCCAATGTAATTGGCAATGCATGGAAGGATACAGTTCCATTTCGAATATTACCGTGTCAAATGTGGACTAAACCACATTGTCTCTTTGGGAGTTATCAGGTTTAGTTTTGTAATAAAAATCAAATATGTACATTTTTGACGACAATAAATTGTTTCAATATATAGTTCTCCCGTTTCGAATTTTTGTGTCGGAATATAAAATTGATAAATTACATTCCATGCTTCCTTTATAAATTAAAATTTACAAGTTTCACAAATTAACGAAACAAATCACCAAATATACCAACTATATTCTTGATAAAACGAAAAAAAAACATTTAATTTTAATTAAAAATAAATATTAGATTAAAAATTTAATCTGCATCACAATTGTTGATGTGTCTATGTAAATCCTTGATAAATTTCTACGCAAAAAATCTAAATATCAAAGATTGCCAAATATATCACTTTAGTTTTTTCCTCAATCTTTCGACAGGTACGCATCTGCTTTCTTGTACACAAATGACGGAATGAATGAACGAACGAACGAATAAAATGACAGTCTAGGCGTTTGCGGATTTGTTTTGCCAAAGTATGCTCATGTACATAAGTTTAACAATTACGGAATATTGATGTGTTTGTCTTGTGCTGGCTGACGTGACGGGGATACGGTGACATTTTTTTTATGCAAATGCCACTTTTGTCATACTCGAGCAGCCCATTCCGTACATTTGTTCTTCAAAGTGCGCAGAAAAGGCTGTATTCAAAGTGCGCAGTGTTTGATTTTCTGTTCGCTTTTTTTTCTCCTGTCTGAATGTTCTTTTTCTTGGGGAAGAGCATGGCATGAGATGAGATTCACGAAAATTTCAAATGCAAATACAACACTTAAATTGTACAATTTGTATAAGATTAAGTATATCACATTGCACCTTGAAGGGGGAATATTTGTTAGTAGGGGCTATGTTTCTTTTCAGTGGAAGTTTTTTTGTTTGTTTTTTTTTTATTTGTTGACTAATTTTATGTTCGTATGTGGGTGTATTTGACTTTTTCACATTAATTAATTCACTTTCCTATATTTTAGTAACGCTGGTTTTCTAGAGCTTCTTCCACCAAAATCACAACAAAAGTATTATTTGTAAGCAAATGTGCAGCTCAAGTGACTTTTGATTCTAATTTGGTGCATTACTCATTATACCTACATATAACAAAGATAGATATTAGGTATTTCCAAAAAATCTGTAACTATATTACAGACGAAATGGCTGAAGCTAGAATCTTGAAATTTTTGGTGAGGGTAACTCTTGGTCCGAAGGGATCAGATATGGTTTTTGGAAATTCGTACTAAAATGGTACGAAAAATATTACAAAGCTACTAAAAATGGTACTTTTTGTATTTGAGGAAGCAGTATAGCTAGAACTCTTCAATTTGGAATGAGGGTCACTGATGGAGGGCATAATATATGTACCAAAGTGTCTTTTTTGAAATTCGCACCATAATTTTATTAAAAGTACTAAAATGTACAACATGTGGTACCATTTCGGATCATGTGAACAGATAAAGCTAAAAACTTGAAACTTTGAAATGGGAATCAAGGTTAAGGAGTAGATTACATCGAATAGGTAGTTTTATGTGAGTTTGTACTTATGTATACGAAGAGTACTAAACGGTACAATTTGAATTTGGAGGAACGGATGAAGCTGGAATACTGAAATTTGAAAAAAAAACATTACTGGCGGTGTATAGGCTTAGGATATAGAGGAAGTTTTCAAAATGTGTGCTTATGTGCACGAAAAGTTCTAAATGGTACTAAATGTGGTCCAATTTGAATGAACCGTAGAGCTGGAATTCTAAAATTTAGAAATAAGATTACTATGGCTTTCTAGGGCCGAAGAATGTAGGTAGTTTTGGAAATTCTTACTTACAGGGTGAGATAAAAAACTACAAAAAACGCCATAATTTTTACATTTTTCTGAAACCGTCACACGCTGCCCGAATGTTGCTATGCAAAACTTTGGCTCATTCCCGTCGAAGCACTTGCTTGAGATGATCGACACTTCAGTATTTTTTAGTGCCAACCTTGCTTTCAAAAATACTCCGGACACAATAGTCCAACGGATTGGTATCCAGGGATTTTGGTGGCCATTGTGCGCTGGAAATAAAGTGAGGAACCTCATTTTGTAACAATTCTTGGGTGGCGCGTGTTGAGTTCGATGGTGCTGAGTCCTGTTGGAATGTCCAAGGTCTTCGGCCAAAATGTTTTGCGTGCCCAAGGCTTTAATACACCCTCTAGAATATTTTCGAGATAATATTCGGCATTTATTCTGATACCACAATCGATTAATACGAGCGGAGAGAGACCATCGGCTGTTATGGCGGCCCACACCATCACCATGGCCGGCGCTTGAGTTCTGGTGGCCAGCCGAAGGTGCACATTTTCAGCTGACCTCTTTGGCAAGTAAACGCGATAATTTTGTGTGATATGAAATTTGGTATTAGAGTCGCTGTTCATGTGAAGCATGGACATACGGAGGTGGTTTTGAAAATGTGCACTAAAATTGTATCTCCAAATTTTCTTTTGGTACTGAACTTGGTATATGGAGGTGGTTTTGGAAATGTATACTATAATTGTGCGAAATCTACTTAATAGTACTGAATTTGGCAATGTGTAAAGGAAAGGTATCTGTTTTTGAGATTTAGTGGTGGCTTGGAAATGCGTGTATTGGGTGAAGCGATAGATCTGAAATCCTGAAATTTTATATTGAGTTCACTGTTTTGCTTGAAGTAGAGATATGCGTAGTATAATTGTATTAAATGGTTCAAAATTTAGTCTTAAAATTCGATATTGGGGTCAATGTTTGTATCTGAGGTAGAGATATGTAGATTGTATTGTAAGGGGTACGAAAAATACTAAATGTTACTAAATTTTGTATTAGGTGAAAGAATAGAGCTAAAATCCCAAAATTTGATATAGATATCACGGTTCGCGTCTGTGGTTAAGATATGGAGGTTTTTGAAATGTGTACTATAATTCGAGAAGTAATTGTGAGAGAAGGGTTACGGCAGCTATGTAAAGATATGATGTTGTGGTCTCTGTTTTACCAAAAAAGTACTCCAAAAGTACTTAATTTGTTTTAGGTGAAGTAATGGAGTTAGAATCCCTAAATTTGATGTCTATGTTGATGTTTGTGGTTGAGGAACTGGATTTTGATATGTGTACTAAAATTGTACTAAGTGGTATTAAATTTAATAATGAGAGAAATTAAGAAACTGTGTCCTGAAATTTAATATTAAGGTCACAACTGTTATCTGAGGTTGAGATATTGAGATTGTTTTGCAAATGTGTGCAATAATTGTTCGAAAAGTACTAAATGGTACTAATTTCGCATCAATGTTGCTGTCTAGGATGGATGGACGTAAATTGGTTTGGATATACATACTAAATGTAACTTAGTTTGGAATCGGGTGAAATTCTGAAATTTGATATTTATATTTGAAATATCGGGAGGTACCGTATGCATGCAAAATTTTAACATTCTATCTCCATTCGTTTGAAGGGTAGCGTGATTACAAAAGAAAGACGGACAGACAGACGGACGTTGATAAATCATCTTAGAATTTTACGCTTATCCAGAATATATATACTTCGTAGGGTCTATCATGAATATTTCGAGGAGTTACAAACGGAATGACAAAGCTAATATACCCTCATGGAGAGTATAAAAAGGTCAAATCCAGAAGAGATATAAAGGGGTAAAAAAATGTTTTTATACCCTACATCACTATGTGTTGGGGGGTATTATAAGTTTGATTGGGCCAGAATTTATGTAACACCTCGAAATATTGGTTTCCCATATAGGAAAGTATATATGGATCTTCCTAGCTCGCCGAGCTGAGTCGATCTAGCTATGTATGTCCGTCCGCCCGTCTGTCCGTCTGTCCATGTTAATTTATAATCACTCTACAGGTCGCAATTATGGCCCGATTCTCACGAAATTGAAAATGAAGGTGGGGTTAGGGTCAGAATAGAAGCCAATTTCTTTTGGAGATGATCGCCAAATGTTTAGCGGTTGAAATGGACCAAATACTGAAAAAATTTCGGATTTTGCAGTAGCTATACAGGTCGCAATTATAGACCAATCGACGGAATTTCGCATGTAGCTAGAGTTTAGGGCGGGGAAGAAGCCTACCAATTTGGGTTGTCATCGGATAATATTTAGCGGGTAAAATAGACCATATCTTTTGTATTGAAAAAATTCAACATTTTTCATTAAACCGTGAATTTTTTAAATCCCGGCGAAATCACAAAGTCATGACAAGGTTACTTCTGACCTTTACATTGATGTTAACATCCAACAAATCGGATATACAGCAAAATATGTGCGATATATATGTCTATCAAAGAAGATATGCTTGAAAGATCTCTTATATGTCGAGAACGGCTGAACTGATTTCGACAGTTCTCATTAATTCAGAATGGCCTCTTGGCAGGAAAGAAAAAACGTCTAAAAAAATCGCATAAAAATATCTCTCTGAAGATGAAAATATTGGTTTTGTAACATGTTCTCATATTTTTTCAATTTTGTCATATTTTTGGCATATTTTCATTTTGAATTAAACATTTGGTAATATTTCTACAGCTAACAAAACTAAGTAGTTAGTTATGGCCCGATCCTTACGAAATTTTGCATGGGGATAGGATGAGGGTCAGAATAGATGCCTACTCTTTTTGGAGATGATCGCTATATATTTAGGGGTTGAAATGGTGTTGTAGGGTATTCAACGGTCGGCCCCGCTCGACTGTAGCCTTTGCTTACTTGTTTTTATTTAAAATTTTATTGCTTTTGAAACTGTCTGGATGCCTACATTCCACAGACAAAATTTGTTTTTGACATATGAACTACCTTGCCTTGTCGATTGTAGACGTAGGGTTGGCTATTTTAGGAGTGGATTACGAAAAAATACATTTTTTTAAACAAATTATTTCCAAATAATTATTTTGTATTTGTACCACTTTTAAAATAATAACTAATACAAGACAAATACGACATGTCTATATATAAATAAAATTTTCAAAAACTTTCTTTTATTTAACAAAGTTTAAAATTGTCTTCTGCAATAATCTTAAAGAAATAAACTTTACTTTTCACATCACATATACATACCATTCTTCTGTAGACAACTACATACATATATATCACATCTACATACACACAAACGTAAACAAAGAACAACCATTCCATTTACCCGTCAGACGAAAGTACAAACATTTTTCAGGACATAAATATTAAATGAGAGCCATGATTCGATTTTGCCATTTCGACTGCGGCTGACGTGGCAGCCCATAAAAATTTCTTCACTGACATTAGCCTGCGTAATCCGAAGAAATACATCAGGCCATTCCAAAAAAAGGAAAGCAAAGCCAAAAACAAATCTCAGGTAAATCTAAATCGGCATTAAGACGGACAAGAAGTTCATACGATTTTTATTACCATGAAGAGCATCGACGCTTTGATTTATAGACTAGCATTAATCAAAGAAAAGGCGTCCGCAATTGGAAGGGGTTTTGGAGGCAGGTGTGTGTATGTGTGTTCGAGTTTTTCTGCCAAGACGAAGTAATGTGGGGAGCTGTGTGAACCGACTTGAAACCAGTTAACCGGAATACATACGTGTACGCCCATTATGCGAATTTCTTCGATGAAAACTATGAATAAAATTGTGCACACATTTCAATGATTTGTTTGTGTCTGTGTGAGTGTGTTGGCAAGAGTGGTGTACAAATCAGGAGTTAAACAAATGAATGAATAAATTTAATTTAATATATGCAGGGATTGCAAATGTAAATCAATTTAATTTTAGTTTTATGTTCGTATTTTGTTTCTTTTTGTTTTTCATTGGCATGAAATAAATTTGGTGTTGAAATTGGAGACGAACGTGACGAAATAAACAAGGAAAATTTAACTTTAAGAGCGAGAGAAATATACATTGATTTTGAATTGGTATAACGCGATAATAAGAATTTTTATTTCAATTCTGAAAGCAATCGAGTTTGCTACGACACAAATATACGTTTACATAAAGGGCAATTATGTGAAGTAGAAGTAACTTGTTTATGTCATATGGCTAATAGAGGGTATATATCATTTGATAAGACCAAAACGGTCATAATCGAAAGCACCCCTTCTAGCATCTCCTCCAAAAATGCTTTTTGGAAAATTTTGAATAATCCTAACTCCTATAAAAAATGAAATAAGAGGTCGATATTTCTACCAACACAAGATCTGGTGTGAAAAATAGTTAGATTTTCTCTTCAAGCTTAGTATCTATATATATAAAAATCAATTTTTGTTTGTTGGTAACGGAATCAGTTGGAAACGGCTGGGCCGATTTGCATTATTTTTGATACAAACGTTCGTCATACCCCGAGTTAGGTTTTTAAAGAAAAAAATATTGACCACGCCTCCTTTTACGCCCACTATTACGATTTATCTAAAATCTTTATATTTGCCAAAATAGTGAAGATATCGGTTTGAGAATTATTACACGAGATGCTGTTGGCTTTCCATCCAACCCTAAGTACTTATTTAGGGGCTGAGGATCGCGCCTACTTTTAAATCTATCTCTCTAAATGTAAAAGATAGTTGTGTTAGTTACTACTCTTATAACATAAAGACCGCCGGTCTGATTTTAACGATTTAGACAAATTCGGAATTGCCTCTTGGCAGAAAGGAATAAAATCCAAAAAAATCGCGTAAAATGTGAAATTTGAACATTTTCATTTTGACTTTTAAAATGTACAATAGTAATGTTTTATATTGTATATTTTTTCCATTTTGACTTACTATTTTCGAATGTACATTTGTAGTTTTTTTTTTTTTTTTTTGAATTCTAATATGATGTGTAGGTTTTTTTGGGTAGTATAAAGCCACAACGGATAAAACTGTTATTTATAGATTTTATGTATTTATTCGTAATACCCAATAAATACATAAAATCTATAAATAACAATTTTATCCGTTGTTGCTTTATACGTAAATTCTAGAATCGGGAAAAATCGACAATTTTTCAATGGAATCGAATTTCAAAATAATAGTACATTCTACCGACAAACTTAGTAAGGACCTTTAAAAATTTGCCGCAAAAAAATTCAGCGAACCAGTTGAAGATTATTTTTCTTTTTTCTATATTGAAGTGTACATTTTTTTTTTTTTTGTCTGAATTTTGAATGAATAATATTAAAAATGAAATGAGGGTGCAGTACGATGTTAAATGCTTTCTACTCCAGGACCTACATCGTGCTTCAGCTGGAAGATGCGAACACATTTAAACAAACAAAAATGACCAAAGAAGCGTTATGGGGTTAATTTCAAAAGTGGACCTTCTTCTTTCATATGACAATAAATTGTCAAATGAGAACACAAAATGCAAAATACATTGGGACTGTAATCAGTCAAATACCGACTATAAAGAACGCAAAATAGAAATTCTACCTAAACATTCAAGATACCTTTAATCGCTTTGGCAGGTCATGATATGGATCATAACCCCTGATAACGGAAAAACCCGATTTTAAGTATATTCTACATTTTAACCATATTTTTCGTACTAATTTTAGCTTATGTTGATAATTTAAGAAGAAATCATCTTTGCAAAAAATGATCACGTGATCATGATTTAATGCATTTTCGGGGTCTTGGCCACTTTTTTCATTTTTTGGCCCTTATTTGACATCTTTGTTTCTAAGGGGAAAGAAAACCTCTTCTTATAAATTTTTATTTTTCGGAAAAGTGCGCATCTTAGTCTTGAGGCTACCTGGAGTAAAAAACACTGGAGTAGAAAATCATCTTACAGATAATTACCCTCATAGGAATTTATTTAAGTATAGTCCCCACATTAGAATACCCCCAACTCCACTTTCCCAACCAATGTGTGGTCAGAAACGAAAATTTGGTATTCTATTTAATTTGTAACCCCCAAGAGAATATTGGTTGGGAACGTAGATTTGGGATGTACGTCTATATGAAATAAACTCTGAAATGTCAATCTGGGACTCATTCAGTCAGAAATTGTGGCAGAAACATGAAAAAAATAAAAAAGTAACTTTATTGGATCTTCACCGCACAATTTAAATGACAAACAATTAATGCCCATCTTACGGTAATCGGAGCAAAAGAGTAATTTTTTTGGCTATTCTGACAACATTCTGCCTTCAAGTATGAGGTGGACAAAACTGAATACCAAGCAGTACGAGATTTTAAACGTTGAAAATACAAATTTCAAATTATAGCTCATTTGAATGCTTTTTACAATATCAAAAATTGAGCTGAATTTTCACATGGGGCTATTATAAATGCTCTTTATCATATAGTAAATACCTATATACTCAAATTAAAGCCTATAGCTGAAAAATAAGATCAGGCTATTCAAAATATCTAAAACCGACGGAAATTATAATTTTTGCCATGAATATAAATTTATATTTAGTCATGGAGTCATTACTCATAATCAAGTCACTACTTATAATCAAAATTGGAGTAATTATAATGGCGTCATTACTTATAATCAAAATTGTGCCGCCTACATAAGTCAGATCTGTGATTGATTATGCGTTAAAGATTAAAAGTACGGGCCGGCAACGCGGACCGGGCCAGCTAGTATTTCTATATTTTACTCAATCAGAGATCTCATGTGATCACAAGGGGTCGTTTTAAATAATAATAATAATTCATTCAGCGATTTTCGTGCATGAAACAATTTCTAAATGTGTGATATATTACTACAAAATATCAACATTTTATTTAACATATATTTGCATAAAATTAAGAAATAAGTAAAGCTTTCATATTCCAATATTTTTATAAGTATTTTATGACGTTTGTAAATGGAATACATCTGTCCACTCCTTGTGTTACCTTCCACATCAAACGTTCAACAAACCGACTGGTACTTTGTAAGTTGTTCTAAAAAAACTTTGAAAGAGTTCAAAGTGGTTCAACTCAGGATCATAAACTTATTTTAAAACAAGTAAGCAAAGGCTATAGTCGTGCGGGCCGACCATGTGATACCCAAATCCATTTTGGAAGATTTCGCTTTTGAAATTATATCATGGAGCACTGCCCAGATATTACCCTTAGCATTTGGACCAGGGACATTTGCTTAATATTTACGCACTCCGTTGTATTTTGCGATCATCTCCAAAAGCAAGAGACCCCTCTGTATCTCCAAATTTAGACTCTTCTATACGATCTTCTTGTCTACGATATTGGCTATATTCGTCAACGAAATCAGCAAAAAAAAGGCAGAAGTTCGCATTTTGTGTACAACACAACTACAACACTATAATAAACGATACAGTTTATATAGGCGAGATACTCGAAAGAATTCCACAATATATTGTGACAAATAATAAAAGAAAACCATCAGGATTCGTTCTTTAATGTTCAAATAATAGCAACGTAAACTAATTTGCTCATTTCCAATTTATTGGAAGATGTTGCACGTAAATGGTCTTCCTAGATCTGGAACCAATATTTCCCAAAGACCTATAATCTCTCAGAAGTGGCAAAAGATTAACATTTATTATTGGTTTTTGACTGAAACGCATCTATATGAGATACAGACATTTGACTATATTCTTCAACGTCAGAAGTGCGTCTTTCCTGTATTTGTGAATTCTCGAAAAAGTCACTGGAATGGACATTTTCGTATTTTGTCTACAAAAGTTGGCAAACTATTTCACACATTGAATATTTTTGGATGGCCATCCAAAACTGCTTGGCTTTTGCAATGTCCGGTAACCGCCTTTCAAATGTGCGTGATGATCGGGCGATAATTACGACCTGCCGACAATTTTGCAGTTTTTTGGTCAATTTCAACCCCTAAATATATGGCGATCATCTCCAAAAAGAGTAGGCTTCTATTCTGGCCCTCATCTTATCCCCATGCAAAATTTCGTAAGGATCGGGCCATAAATGCGATCTGTATATGATATTCTGATGTCATAACTACTTAGTTTTGTTAGCTGTAGAAATATTACCAAATGTTTAATTCAAAATGAAAATATGCCAAAAATATGACAAAATTGAAAAAATATGAGAAAATGTTAGAAAATCAATATTTTCATCTTTAGAGAGATATTTTTATGCGATTTTTTTAGGCGTTTTTTCTTTCCTGCCAAGAGGCCATTCTGAATTAATGAGAACTGTCGGAATCAGTTCAGCCGTTCTCGACGTATAAGGGATCTTTCAAGCATATCTTCTTTGATAGACATATATATCGAACATATTTTGCTATATATCCGATTTGTTGGATGTTAACATCAATGTAAAGGTCAGAAGTAACCTTTCATGGCTTTGTGATTTCGCCGGGATTTAAAATATTCGCGATTTAATGAAAATTGTTGAATTTTTTCAACACAAAATATATGGTCTATTTTACCCGCTAAATATTATCCGATGACCACCCAAATTGGTAGGCTTCTTCCCCGTCCTAAACTCTAGCTACATGCGAAATTCGTCGATTGGTCTATAATTGCGACCTGAATAGCTACTGCAAAATCCGACATTTTTTCAGTATTTGGTCCATTTCAACCCCTAAACATTTCAACCATAAACATCTCAAAAAGAAATAGGGTTCTATTCTGGCCCAACCCCGACCACCATTCCAAATTTCGTGAAGATCGGGCCATAATTGCGACCTGTAGAGTGATTACAAATTAACATGGACAGACGGACAGACAGACGGACAGACGGACGGACGGACATATATAGCTAGATCGACTCAGCTCGGCGAGCTAGGATGATCCATATATACTTTCCTATGTGGGAAACCAATATTTCGAGGTGTTACATAATTTTTGGCCCAATCAAACTTATAATTCCCCCAACACATAGTGTTGTAGGGTATAAAAATAATCTCACTGAGAGAGAGGGAGTCATCTGGTTCCATGAAACTTCATAATTCATAAACTTTGTATCAGCTCGGTTCACATCTTCTTCTTCTTCTAATTAAACATTTTTTTGAACAATCAAAACTATCATAAAATGATAAACGATTTTCATATTTCCTCCTAACTTGCACATTCTAATATTTCTGCTAGCAGCAGTTTCGATCTAAAGATTGGATATATAGGTCCATCTCTTTTCACTCAATCAACCAAAATGTTAAAAAAAACGCATATTTTATTGAAATATGACGTATAGATGTGATGTATCCTCCAACTCGTCTGTAGAGTCTCTTTGGCCCATCAACTTATCTATGGAGACTCTTTTACCCTCCAAGCCGTCTATAGGGACTCTTTGGGGACACTTTAACTCGTATCTTTGACCTTCCAACCCTAAGTCGTTATATAGGCTCTTTGACCATCCAACTCGCCTATGGTAATTTTTTCACAATAAAACTCGTCTAAAAGCCTCTTTGACGCTTCAACTCCTCTATGGAGACTCTTTAATTCTCCAAGCAGTCTATAGGTTGGCTATGTCGTATGTAGAGAACATGCAACTCGGCTATAGAGTCTCTTTGAGATTAAACCCTAAATAAGTCATCTATAGGGACTCTTTAACCATTCAACCATCTATAGAGCCTCTCTGAATTTCCAGCTCGTCTATCTAGACCTCTGACTCGTCTCTAAAGGGTCAACTCGTATATTGAGACGCTTTGAGCCTCCATTCGAATGAAGAGACTCTTTGACCATACAACTCCAAATATATCTATAGAAACCACCAAATAGTCTATGGGGACTCGTTCACTTTTAAAGACTCTAACACTCCAAGTCGTTCACAAATTTAGGAAAATACAAATTTTATTTTTTTTTTCTTAAAATTACGTCAACATATCCACATGATTTTTGGGAGATGCCAACCAGATTTCATATTCTAAACTACTTCGTTTGGCTTTGATTTCATTAAATGTATGAAGTTTCAATACTAAGCAATTTACTCTAGATGGTCCAGACTTTTGACTTCGGTCAAAATATTGAGAAAAGCGAATATTTATATCACACTAAAAATGAAAAATTTAGACATTAGATGCTGATAATATTTTTGCCGATAACAAATCTCCAGGTATTGGGGCCAAACAAGTAAAAACCTCGCCAAGTTCCGCCAGGCCAGGCCCTCCACCATAAAGTAAAAAAAAACCTTTGTCAGTTGGAAAAATCTTCAAAATTCCTGCTTTGATGGTTGTAATCTATTTCAAATACCAAATTAAAAAATCTTATATCCCTTATGAGGTATATAAGAAATAGTGAGCCTATTTCTGCAGTATTTCGCCAAGAGACCGCCAGAAGACAGTATCCATTAAAAACTTTGCATACCGAATTTTAAGCGATTCTAGTGGAACCGAGTCTAAATTCATCGGAACACCGAATATAGGAATGTACCGAAACATTAGCGGCTATAGCAAGACCTGGACCTATATGGATAATAATCTACCATAGGAAATAACCATTAATACCGAATCCCGTTTGAAAATGTATTCGAAAAAAGAACAACAGAAAAATAATAATATTGTGTCCTTTTTTTTGTAGAATTGATGCAATATTTTCCTGATATTTGATGGAAATAGATATTTCCTGTCGTGACTTATAGTAATATTTGATGAAGAATAATTTTGTTTTTAAAGTTATCCTTCTTAAATGATGGAGAATTTTGCAGAAATTCACATAAAACACGGCTTTAACCCTAAAATGTGTTTTTATTTTAGGTCAAATTAGAACTTCTGGTATCTGCCTGAGAACTCTAAAAAAAGTTTGTAAAATATTGTGACTAGCTACGTCCACGTCTAATTTGAGTTTTTAACCAGGCTTTGAAAAAAGAATCAAAAAGATCCCTTTGGTGACTTGAGAAATAAATTTAGAGGCCTATTTATGTTATCAGTAATATTGCTTAAGTCACAATATACCTAGAATGTATGGATTCCAGGTAATCTTAATCTAATAGTTTCAAAAAAATGTGGAAGACTTGCTCCCTTTATTAACCTTTGCACTCTAAACTTTTAAAACTCCGATACACTTTCTTAGTCTGCGTGATTTTTCTTGTAAATATTTTTTATGTTGCACAGTGTAATCGTCAAATAAATTCGCAGTATCTATATTTGATTTAAAATCAAAACATAAATTTAAATTCGTTTTAAATTTAACTGTGCCCACCACACTTTTGGATTTCTCAAAAATTAAAATAAATTAAATTAATTTTTGCATAGTAAATTTTAATGAGTAGCAACGAGAGAAATTGTTTTGGTAATGAAAACGATAATCTTTCAATGATGCCGGTAACATGAGTCCGTAATACCGTTTACAAACTGTTACTCGGCTGTTAGCAAGATACCGATGCCACATCACAGACAGACAGACAGATAGTGGTGGGGGAGGGAGAGGAAAAATACCACGCTACGTTACTATTATCATCTGGCAAAGAGATAAAACAAAATCGTTTACGAAGAACTGCCGTAAGCTGTAATTACCAAGGCTTATAGTACACACAATATACGAGTAGAGTAGTAAAGGAATTGACAACAACTGCTACATCTCAGATAGCTGCAAGGAGTAACATTAACATCAGCATCCCAGCAAAACAAGGAATACAACTCTCTCTCTCCTCTTCTCGATACGTTTTTTCTTTTTCTTTTTGTTCACATTGTTATTGGGTCATAGTAGGTGCTGCGAGGCTATGATGAGCACAGCTGACGTACATATAAAAATGTTCGTTTGCCTTTCGGTGCTGTTTCAATGTTCAACGGGTATTGAATCTGTTATTATTTACTCATATTGCCACTTAATATGCTCGTTCCAACAAGAAAATTGCCCAAACGAATGTTGATAATTATGCGTTCACTCGTGTAGGCTTAGTTGTTTTGAAACAAAGTTTTGCACTGAGCACTGTTGTCGAGATAGCGCTGTCATTTTTTAGGATAATCGGTTTTGTGTTTTTTATTGTATGCATGGCGAGAAAATAGGAAAAATAGGGAATTGCAAGATCAAATTTGATAAAATTCTTCTATGGACTATAGAATGTTTTCAGTTAAAGTAAATCATGAAAATAGTTCAAGTTGACAAATCCATAAAATGAAAGCAAACTAAGAGGTATCATTCAGTTTGGCCAAAATCTATATTAATAAAAGTGTAAAGTAATTGACTGACTGACTTAACGATTCATCAACGCCCAGACGAAAAGGTTGAAACTGGGATCTTGAAATTTTGGGTGAGGGTCAATCTTGTTCCGATGGGGTCAGATAAGGATTTTTGGAAATTCCTACTGTAACGGTATGAAAAGTATAATACGGTACTAAATATGGTACCCATTGTATTTGACGAACCTGTAGAGCTAGAACTCTTAAATTTGAAGTGAGGGTCACTAATTGTGGGTGTGATAGATGTAGCAAAGGGTTCTTGAAAATTCGCACTATAAAGTTCTAAAATGTACTACATTGGGTAACATTTCGTATCATGTGAACGGTTAGAATGGGATCAAGGTTGAGGAGTAAAATCGATGTAAGTAGGTAGTTTTGCCAAATGTGTACTAATGTACAATGTACGGAAAATACTAAACGGTACTAAATTTTGTACAATTCGAATTCGGAGGAACGGATGGAGGTGGAATCCGGAAATTGAACTTAATATTGCTGGCGGAGTGTAGGGTTGAGATTGGGAGGTAATTTTCGAAATTTGTACTTATATGCAGGAAAAGTACTAAATGGTACTAAATTTGGTAGAATTTCGAATTTTGGAATTTTGAGATTTTAAATTGGGATCCCTGTTGGTGGTTGGTTTGTGATAATGAAATGGCTTTAAAAATTTGTACAAGTACACCAAAAACAACAAATAATATTATATTTGGTACAATTTGGTATTGGTGGGACAAATAGTGCTTGAAATCTGAAATTTGATATTAGAGACGCTGTTCATGTGTAGCTTGCACAAATATAGGTTATTTTGGAAAGGTGTACTATAATTTTAACGAAAATAATTAATTAGTATTGAATTTCGTATTGGGTGAAGGAATATAACAGAAATCCAGAAATTTTGATATATATCACTGTTGGTTACTGGGTTTGAGATCTGGTGGTGGTTGTGGAAATGTGTACTTTAATTGTACGAAAATTACTAAATAGTATTAAACATGGTATTGGGTGAAGGAATATGGATAAAATTCTTGAATTTGATGTTAAGATTACTGATGGTATCTGTGCTTGAGATTTGACAGTAGTTTGGAAATGCGTCCTATATTTGTACGAAAAGTACTGAATTGTACTAATTTTAGTATAGGTTAAAGAGATAGGTTTGGAATCCTCAAAATTTGATAGTATTGGAATTTAGTGCCTTGGTAATGAAGTATGAAAAGTACTGAATTTGATATTGAAATACTGAAATTTGATATTGACATCACTATTGGCGTTTTAGGTTGAGAGAAGGAGCTGGTTTTGAATATGCGCACTATAATTGTATTAAATGGCATGGAATTTGGTTATGGAGGAGATTACAAAACTGAAATTCTAAAATTTGATACTGAGGACATCGTTGGTATTGGGTGAGATGAAAAAAACTGCAACCAACTTCAGACTGTTGTCATTTCTAAGCCTCTCGTCCGACAGCTGTTAAAATTATTCCAGTGACAGCTCATTATATTGTGATTCTTTATACTTGGCTGGAAAACCACAAGCGGCTATCATTAGAGCACATCAGCATTTAAATGTGAATAAATCGTTTGTGTCTTGTACCATCGCTCGTGATACTGGTAGCGTAGCCCGACGTCAAGGAAGTGGACGGAAGAGAACAGCAACGTCAGCAGAAATGGTTTGAAAAGTAAAAAAATCGACTTGATCGAAACCCGCGTCGCAGTGGCCGAAAAATGGCTCGTTAGCTGAACTTATCACTATATTCCATTCGGCAAATATTGAAAAATGAGCTCGGGATAAAGCCTTTGAAATTCAAAAAAGTGCAAGAATTAACACCGCAACAGAAAGAAAATAGACTCAAAAGAGCTAAAAAGTTGCTTCGCTTGGCCGAAAGTGATGAACTGCCGAATTTGGCTTTCTCCGATGAGAAAACATTCGTTGTCCAGCAGTTTGTAAACGTGTTTAGTTGCCAAAGAGAACTCAAGCGCCGGCCATGGTTATGGTGTGGACCGCATTAACAGCCGATGGTCGCTCTCCGCTCGTATTAATCGACCGTGGCATCAAAATAAATGCCGAATATTATCGCGAAAATATTCTGGAGGGTGTATTAAAGCCTTGGGTACGGAAACATTTTGGCCGCAGACCTTGGACATTCCAACAGGACTCAGCACTAAACCAAAGTGTCGATCACCTCAAGCAAGCGCTTCGCCGGGAATGGGCCAAAATACCGCAGAGCATTCGGGCAGCGTGTGACGGTTTCATTGGCCGTTTGAAGGCCACAATTCGTGCCAAAGGTGACCAATTCGAACAAATCTAAACTAATTCTAAAATTTGATGCTATTTCCGACATTTTCTGCTCTCATTCAATAAAATTAAAAAAATGTTATAATTATGGCGTTTGATTTTGTTGCAGTTTTTTTTATCTCACCCTGTGTATACATTTGTACTCATTTTTCCCGTTTTTTAGTAATAATAGCAATTAACTTGATTACTTAAAAATAGCTTTAAAGTCAAATCTTACACAAACCGCGAACCGAATATAATTTTAAAATTTCAAGTGCTACAAATAAGTGACTAGATTCCAGCAACACTAATTAACAAATGACACATTCTCCCATTTCTGGTTTTGTCATTTTGGTCTTCTTGTGAAAATGACAACATCCACTTTGTATGGAAATTTGAATTGTGTATTTCAGCTTGAAGTACTTGTTCTTCTCGTATTTTCTCCTCTCAAGTCTATTCAAAAAAAGAGATCACATAGATTTTAGATTGTATTTCCAAAGCAAGGAAGAAAGGAAGAACTTTTTGAAATTAGAATAAGTGTTTGGTTGTGTGTGTTTGTTTGTGTGCGTTTGCAACATACACAATTACACTCTGCCATAGACAACGGGTGTTGTTGTCGTGTTGAAGAGGCAATTTTGAGGGAAATTCGCTTCGCACCACCAAGGTGTCTTTAAGATAAGCAAATTAAAGTGCCATAAGTATTTGTTTATTTCCTCTAGAGATTTAATCGCCACAATTTATCATTGCTTGCAGCATTGTGACATGTTTTTGGAAAAAGTATCTTTTACGAAATTCTAATGAGCTAAGAGTTGGAGAGCTGGGTATTCAGTAGGTAAAATAATGTATTAAAAATTAATCTTTTTATCTATGTTTTATTTATTTGTTTTACTATGTGATATATATGATGTTTTAAATTTGTCGTTATTCCTTATTTGAAGCAACGAAATTTTTTATCATTTGTGTCTCGTAAAACGTTATGATGATTATTCATTGGTTCAATTTTTGCCCGCACTTTTGTCTTTTAATGAGATTTTGGAAAAAATACTTTAAATTTTATATTAATTTTTTATTTTTCCCATTGTGATTCTAAACTGAAAAATTCTGAAAAATTTGCCGTTCTTGAGAGAGAATGTGTGAAGTAAGATAAATCGGAAACCATTTTCGCATATAACGTGATATGTGATAGAAATCGATTTCAACCGAAAATAGCTAGGGAAACACTTTGGCTGTAACAAATGATCTACTGAATGTATAAAAAAAATGTAAATCTCTTGTAAAACGTTGGGAATTACGGTTTTGGTTTAGATTTCGATTGTCATAAAATTTATATGAGACAGGTATGATGATCTGCAAAATCGACTCACCCCATCGGGGAGTATTAGATGGGCTAAAACTTTAAAAATCAAAATCATCACAAAAACAAGTAAGCAGTGGCTATAGTCGTGCGGAACCGACCATGTGATACCCTACAACACTACAATATATTATAAGTCCCGTTATGTCCAAATCCATTTTGGAAGATTTCGCTTTTGAAATTATGTCACGGAACACTGCCCAGATATTACCCTTAACATTTTGACCAAGAATATTTGCCCAATATTTACGCACTTCATCGTTCTGTTAGTTGTTATGGTTTATTTTACAGCTAAATATAATCCAATGGTCATTCCAAATGCTAGAATTCTTCCCTGGCCTTAACCCTCTTCTCAGGCGTGTCGATTGGCTTCAATTGCGAGATAAGGAAAACATTTCTGTTTTTGGTTAATTTGAAGCCCAAAATATTTTGCAATCATCTCCAAAAGCAAGAGTCCCCTCTGTATCTCCAAATTTAGACTCATCTATATGATTTTCTTGTCTACGATATTTGAGTTATTCGTCCAAAAAATCAAATCAAAAATATTTGTGAATTCTCCAAAGAGTCACTGGAATGGACATTTTTGTATTTAGTCTACAAAAGTTTGCAAACTATTTCGCACATTGAATATTTTTGGATGGCCATCCAAAACTGCTTGGCTTTTGCAATGTCCGGTAACCCCCATTCAAATGTGCGTGAGGATTGGGCGATAATTACGACCTGCTGACAATTTTGCAGTTTTTTGGACCATTTCAACCCCTAAATATATGGCAATCATCTCCAAAAAGAGTAGGCTTCTATTCTGACCCTCATCTTATCCCCATGCAAAATTTCGTATGGATCGGGCCATAAATGCGATCTGTTATGATATCCTGATCCTGTTAGATCTGATATGATATCCTGATATCCTAACTACTTAGTTTTGTTAGCTGTAGAAATATTACCAAATGTTTAATTCAAAATGAAAATATGCCAAAAATATGACAAAATGAAAAAAATATGAGAAAATATTACAAAATCAATATTTTCATCTTTAGAGAGATATTTGTATGCGCTTTTTAGACGTTTTTCCTTTCCTGCCAAGAGACCATTCTGAATTAATGAGAACTGTCGAAATCAGTTCAGCCGTTCTCGACATATATGAGATCTTTCAAGCATATCTTCTTTGATAGACATATATATCGCATATATTTGCTACATGTTCAATTTTTTGGATCTTAACATCAATGTAAAGATCAGAAGTAACCTTGTCATGGCTTTGTGATTTCGCCCGGAATTTAAAATATTTGCGGTTCAATGAAAAATTTTGAATTTTTTCAACAAAAAAGATATGACCTATTTTACCCGCTAAATATTATCCGATGACCACCCAAATTGGTAGGCTTCTTCCCCGTCCTAAACTCTAGCTACATGCGAAATTCCGCGTCGATTGGTCTATAATTGCGACCTGTATAGCTACTGCAAAATCCGACATTTTTTCAGTATTTGGTCCATTTCAACCCCTAAACATTTGGCGATCATCTCCAAAAGAAATAGGGTTCTATTCTGACATTAACCCCACCTACATTTTAAATTTCGTGAAGATCGGGCCATAATTGCGACCTGTAGAGTGATTACAAATTAACATGGACAGACGGACGGACGGACATACATAGCTAGATCGACTCAGCTCGGCGAGCTAGGAAGATCTATATATACTTTCCTATATGGGAAATCAATATTTCGAGGTGTTACATAAATTCTGGCCCAATCAAACTTATAATACCCCCAACACATAGTGTTGTAGGGTATAAAAATCGCATGCGATAAAAAATATGAAAAAAAATAAAAAAATGTCACAAAAATACTACAAAATCTATATTAGCATCTTTATTGGCATCTTTTTATGTGATTTTATTACATTTTATTTTTTTATGCCAAGAGGGCATTCTGAATTGACAAAATTTGTCAAAATCGGCCCAGCCATTCTTGAGATATAAACATTCTAGCTAAGATACCCTTCCTTTGTATATATACATTGTATTTATTTCGCTATATATATCCGATATCACTATATATATCAGATCGGCAT
Source organism: Musca domestica (assembly GCF_030504385.1). Lineage (NCBI taxonomy): Eukaryota > Metazoa > Arthropoda > Insecta > Diptera > Muscidae > Musca > Musca domestica. The sequence continues at coordinate 1,611,381 of NW_026712238.1, read as the reverse complement.
CTACATAACGGTCAGAATTGGCCTGTTCGTCTATTTGTGATTTCGGCGGGGTTAAAAATATTCGCGGTTTAATGGAAAATTTTACTTTTATTTTGTTGTGGTCTATTTAACCTACTAAGTATTACCCAATGGCTATCAAAATTGCGAGACTTCTGCCCAACCCTAAGTTCTAGGCCCATGCTAACTTCCGCGGCGATTGGTCTATAATGGCGACCTGTAGAACAACTGCAAAATCAGGACATTTTTCAGTTTTTGGTCCATTTCAACCCCTAAATATTATGCGATCATCTTCAAAAGCAATAGGCTTCTATTCTGGCTATAGCCCCATCCACATTCTAAATTTCATGAGGATCGGACCATAATTGCGACCTGTAAAGTGATTACAAATTAACATGGACAGACATTAACATGGACCATACATAGCTAAATTGACTCAGCTCGGTGGCATAGGAAGATCCATAAATACTTTCCTATGTGGGAAACCAATATTTCGAGGTGTTACATAATTTTTAGTCCAATCAAACTTATAATACCCCCAACATATAGTGTTGTAGGGTATAATAAAATTTGTAGAACGATAAAGTAAGATTCGTAGAAAAATTTGAAGTTGAAGAAATACAATTTTGAATTATGTCACTCTTTGAGTAAATAATCGATATACTCTTTATCAAATAGTTAAGTTTGTTATAACATTTTATAAAAATTCCATAAAAATCTTTCTTTCTTTCTTTGTGTTTTGGTCTTTTAAGGTTAGGACTTTTCGAAAAATTTTAAAATTTTCGTTTCGAACTCCTCGAAATACTCATGTCAGACCCAACAAAGGATATATATACTTGATAAGTAGATTTAGCCATATCCGTCTTTTGTAATTACGAATTTAAGTAGAAGGCTAAAATTTGGCATTTAAAGTTCACAATGGATGCTTAAACCTATGATGGAAAATTGTAAATGCAGGTCCTCGTCTTCTAATAAATTTTTTGTTTGTTAAACATCTGTATCCGAAAATATTTTAGTTAAATATCGCCGAACTTTTTACAATACACCATAGAAGAATATGCTTCCACCGCATCTGTCGCATTGAACAGCCGCTTAAAAATACACACAAATAGCAGCAAAACATTTGCTTGTTATAAACAGTTTTAAGCCATAACAGTCTATTGTAATGAGTCTATACATTGAGGTTGCAAAGACTCTAAATGAGAATCCTTGTCAAGGATGGATATACGCAGACATACACACACATTTCCTCTGTCTCATGTGAAGCATATAACAATTTCCAAATATTCTTCCTTTGTGAAGTGAAAAGTTTTAGTTTAACAACAGTTGTTGGTTGGATGGTTAAGATGCAATATATAGACAAATACACGAGTGCTTGTAAATAATTTGAGATTTATATATATTTACAGAGAAATTTTCAGAGAAATTAGATAAATGTGCATGTATGTCAAAATAAAGACAATAATGAAGCTTTCAACTGACATTGAGACTTAATGGAACACATTCGTAATGGGTGCACATTGGAACTAGTGAAATGAAAAAACTGCAACCAACTTCAGACTGCTGTCATTTCTAAGGCACTCGTCCGACAGCTGTTACAATTATTCCAGTGATAGCTCATTTTGGTGGGAATTTTCCAGAAAAAAAAAGTTATTCGTGATGGAAATCAAGGGTGATAGTGTGATTTCTTTATATTTGGCTGGAAAACCACAAGTGGATATCGTTAGAGCTCTCCAGCATTTAAATGTGAATAAATCTTTTGTGTCTCGTACCATCGCTCCTTACCGTGATACTGGTAGCGTAGCCCGACGGAAGTGGGCGGAGAAAACCAGCAACATCAGCAGAAATGGTTCGAAAAATAAAGAAGTGACTTGATCGAAACCCGCGTCGTAGTGGCCGAAAAATGACTCGTGAGCTGAACATATTGCAATATTCCATTTGGCAAATATTGAAAAATGAGCTCGCGGTAAAGCCATTGAAATTTGAAAAAGTGCAAGAACTTACGCCGCTCCTTAAAGAAAATTGACTCAAAAAAGGTAAGGAGTAGCTTTGCTTGGCCGAAAGTGGTGAACTTCCGAATTTGGTTTTCTCCGATGAGAAAACATTCGTTGTTCAGCAGTTTGTAAACAAACAAAATGATCGCGTTTACTTGCCAAAGCGGTCAGCTGAAAATGTGCGCCTTCGGTTGGCCACCAGAACTCAAGCGGCCATGATGATGATGTAGTCCGTCATAACAGCCGATGGTCGCTCTCCGCTCGTATTAATCGAACGTGGCATCGGAATAAATGCCGAATATTATCGCGAAAATTTTCTGAGGGTGGTATTAAAGCCTTGGGCTTGCCGCAGACCTTGGATATTCCAACAGGACTAACCCCCATTGCACTTAGACTGCGCCACCCACAAATGGTTATAAAATGAGGTTCCTCGCTTCATTTCCACCGCATAAAGGCCACCAAAATCTCCGGATACCAATCCGTTGTACTATTGTGTCTGGAGTATTTTGGAAAGCAAGGTTGGCACTAAAAAATACCAAAGTATCGATCACCTCAAGCAAGCGCTTCGCAGGGAATGGGCAGAAATACCGCAGAGAAACATTCGGGCAGGTGTGGTTTCATTGACCGTTTGTAGACCATAATTTGTGCCAAAGGTGACCAATTCGAACAAATCTAAAGTTATTCTAAAATTTGATACTGTTTCCGACATTTTTTGCTTTAGAGTGCATGATATCACTTTGAAAAGGATTATATTAAAAAATATATATAGTTATATCTGAACTGTATTTCCCAAATTTGATGAACTTGCGACTTGAATTCGGTCGGATGTGCCAAAAAATTCAGATCATTTGGACTGATATTGGCTATTTGGTGCACAATTAACCCGAAATCGGTCGAAGATATATATAGGAGCAGATTACACTTGAAAGGGACTTTAAACCCCAAATCGGATAAAAAATATTTTTGGGAGATATAGATATATTTACCGATTTACACCAAATTTGAAACACTGGTTGCAAGGGTGAATTTTGTCGTAAATACCAAAATTCAGACAATTTGGGCTTATATTAGCCATTTGGTGCACCATAAGCCTGATATCGGATACATATATTTATATAGCTATATCCTAATATGAAACGATCTCGATAAAATTTGAGAGAGTATTTTCGAGCAGTATCTGATGTCCGATACCAAATATATTCTTGTGGAGTGCATATTACTCATCTGATGGACTAAAAACTTCTAGACTGAATTCGGTGGGATGTAACAAAATTCAGGTCATTTGGAGTTATATTGGCTATTTGGTGCACAATTAACCCGAAATTGGGTGAAGATATATGGGAGCTATATCTAAATCTAATCCGATTATCACAAATTTCAGGAGGGTTCGTCCTTGGGCCAAACAAATATTGTTTGGAAAAGTTCTCTCAATTTCAATCTTAATCGGGTAATAAATGCGACTTGCATTTTGTTCACAAGAATACATGGACGGACGGACGGACATGCATAAGTCGCTCTAAAATTGATTCTATGAAGATCCTCAAAAGTAACTATGGGCTTATCTCGCTTCCTTCTACATATGTTATATAAAAAAGATTTGTTTCATAATTAAAACAGCAATGTCCTCCCTTTTTAGTTGTAGTAAAATTTTAAGGTAAAACAATTATTTCTGGGATTCTATATAATTTTTGTTTAAAAAAAATACTGAAAAATAAACCCAAACACTGTCCATCAACAGTTAATAGAAATGACAAAATTGGATAAGAGTTATATACACAATTTCCGTTATTCGATATAAATAATCTTAGAATAACATCCAATTCCCATCACAATTAAATGGTTGTAATATTGTTATTCTTTTCTTATCTTTTTTTTAGAAAATAACCTTCATCAAAATCAAACATTTACATCTCCTGCTTCTGGGAAAAAGAAACACATGTAAGTATATCAACTCACTTCTTCCTTCAATTTTTTTAATTTTATCCTGAAACCTTTCACCGTTTTCGTTTTGCTTGCAAACTATGCTGTCAATATTGAAAAATAGAAACAGAAGAACCTTTGTTAAGTGCTTGACACATATGTACTTGCATATGTGTGTGTTCTCTTTTACACGTTCTCTCTTTCAATACACAATTTACACTCCTTTTTTGTAATGGCCATTAAAGTGATGTAAAGTCTACGGACTTTCCGCTGATGTCTAGTTGAAAATGGAAAGAAAAACTATAAGGTTATTGAGAACATCAATCATTTTGTGTAATAAGCACTTGGACGTACTTTTGTAATATTCCAAGTAGAATGTACTTTTTTGGATGACCATATTGCAGAATTGGTGATTAGGTAACTCAGATCTAGGAGACGGACATAGGATACTATTTAATCCGTAAATTTACTAAAAGTACTAAAATGTACTAAATTGGTGAGTTGATGGTATTGACCAAACGGATAAAGGTAGAATTCTAAAATTTGGAATATATAGATGTACTAAAGTAGATGTACTAAAGTTTTTTTTTTTTTAATTTGAACTAAAAGTGTACAAAAAATCACTATATTTTTTACCATGTGGTATTAGTGAGCGGATAGGGTAAAAATGTAGACATTCGGTATAAGAATTAAGTAGAGGAACTAAGTTTTATATAAGGAGTTGGTTTTATATAAGGAGTTGGTGTAAGAACTGTACAAAATGGTACTAAAATTTGTACAATTCGAATTTATGTGAGCGGATGGTGCTGGAAATTTAAAATGTTGATATTGGCATCACTGATGGTGTGTATACCAAAAAGTTCGAAAAGTACCAAATGGTACAAAATTTGGCATATGAGGAAGGGATACTCTTTTGTGAGGTGTGGTTGAAAAACGTACCAAAAATTATGAAAAGTACTTCTTTTAACTAAATATTGGACCTCTGGTGTGAAATATACCGGCCCATACATTTTTCCAAAAGGGTTAAAAAATTATATCTGATATATAGCGAACGGATTATTTGAATCACAACATGGCCACATAAGAAAATGGAATATAACAGTCCTCTTTTTCCACTAGTGAGTTTAAAATTATATAATCATACCTGGAGGAAAATTTAAAATACGCCGTCAATTTTCTTCCAACTTCACACATCTCAAATTCAAATTCGTACCTTCCAAATAAAGGTTCAAATATTTATTAAATATTAAGGAAAGAACAAATAAAACATTTATGTTCGGCCGGGCTGTACTTTAAATACCCTCCAACATTTTCCATTTTCGTAAATGTGTCTCCATGTGCTCAGATCTAGTATTCAAGAGGAACATATTTTTTTTTTCACATCACAGCATTACATAAGATTCGATAACGAATATTGGGAGTTATCGTTGTTGTAGGATATACGAAGACAATTTTCTGCCACCACAACACCAAAAACAAACCTGTAAATAATTTAACCGAATATAAGCAGTTGCCGTCATATGGGGCAATACAAAGAAGTGGACTTAAATAAGCAATTTGTTTTGCCTGTCGATCTGTCGTCAGCTCGTCTACAGTAGACTCCCTGTCGTCAGTTCGTCTAAAATAGACTCCCTGTAGTCAGCTCAGCTAAAGTAGGCACCTGTCGTCAATTCGTCTAAAGTAGACTCCCTGTCGTCAGCTCGTCTAAACTAGTCTCCCTGCCATTAGCTAGTCTACCTGGCTTTAACTCGTCTATAATATACTCTCTGCCTTCATATCGTAGACTCCCTGTCGTCAGCTCTTCTAAAGTAGTAGTCAGATCGTCTAAACTAGACTCCCTGCCTTCAGCTCGTCTTAACTAGACTCCCAGCTTTCAGCGCGTCTAAACTAGAATCCCTGCCTTTAGCTCATCTAACCTAGACTCCCGATCGTCAGCTCTTTTAAAGTAGACTCTCTATCGTCAGATCGTCTAAACTAAACTCCTGCCTCCACATCGTCTAAACTAGACTCCCTGCTTTCAACTCGTCTAAACTAGTCTCCCAGCTTTCAGCGCGCCTAAACTAGAATTCCTGCCTTCAGCGCGTCTAAACTAGAATCCCTGCCTGCAGGTCCTCTAAACTAGACTTCCTATTCTGTTGAAAAATCTAATAAAAATGATCAAAATACTAAATATAGGGAGGTACAGTTATATAGGGTCTATGACAAAATTTGGTCCTATATGGACAGCTCTTTCCAGGGAAGATTTTTCGTACGGGGAAATCAAATTGACAATTTACATCAGATTCGGCAGATTTTTCGCTAACATTGCCCTCGCTCTACAATAATAGACAAATCGACGTGACATTTTACTGGGCTTAGATTTTAGGACAGGCCAAAAGCCTACCATTTTGGAAGGTCATCGTCATAATATTAAGGTGGTGAAATGGACCATAACTTTTATCTGAAAGTAGTAAAATTTCCATTCAATAATTAATCTTTTTTAATTCTGAAAGTTACTTCGCAGCGAAATCACAAATATATGAAACCCTTTACATTGATAGTGGCTCCGGTAAAGACCGAAGGAAACACTTTTCAAAAAATAAATAGTCCAGTTGCAAATTCAGAAAATATATGAGATGTTCCTCTAGGAGCTCAGTTTTTTGGAAAATATCGGTTCAGACCTGGGAGGATTGACAACATTCTGCATTTAAATTACTAATTGATAATCTATTTATAACTCTTATCTTCCGAAAACTAGTGGAAAAATACCTTGATAGTTGGAATACTTTTTTTATACCCTACACCACAAGGTGGGCAGGGTATTATGTCTTTGTGCATTTGTTTGTAACAGGCAAAAGGAAACGAGATAGACCCATAGTTCCTTTTGATGATCTGCATAGAATAACATTCTGAGTCGATTTATGCATGTCCGTCCGTCCGTCTGTCCGTCTGTCAATGTATTTTTGTAAACAAAGTACAGGTCGCATTTATTGCCCGATAAAGATGAAATTTTGCAAAGATCTTTGGTTTGGCCCAAGGACGAACCCTATTGAAATTGGAGATAATCGGTCAAAATTTAGATATAGCTCCCATATATATCTTCGTCCGATTTGCCTTTTATTGTGCACCAAACGTGTAATATCAGCCCGAATCTTATGGAATTTTGCATATACACCCAAATTAGGCCTGAAAATATGTATGCCAAATTTGATCGAAATCGGTCCAGATATAGCTATAGCTCCCATATATATTGTTCATCCGATTTGTTATTTTTGTCCACCGCCGCCGTAATATGCACTCTGCAACAACAATATTTGGGGAAATATATCAAATACAGCTCAGAAATACATTTGCTAAATTTTATCGAGATCGGTTCAGATTTGGATATAGCTCCCATATATAACTTCGACCGATTTACTTTTATTGTGCCCCAAACGACAAATATTTGTCTAAATGGGATGGAATTTGGCACTTACGACCGAATTGAGTCTTGAAGCTAGTATGTCAAATTTGGTGAAGATCGGTTCAGATATAGCTATAGCTCCCATATATATTGTTCATCCGATTTGTCATATTTGTTACCCACAGCTGTAATATGCACTCCGTAACAAAGATATTCAGGGAAATATATCAAATACAGCTCGGAAATATCTTTGCCAAATTTTATCGAGATCGGCTCAGATTTGGATATAGCTCCCATATATATCTTTATCCGATTTCAAATTAATTGTGCACCAAATGTGCAATACAATTCCGAATTTAAAAGATACAAATGCTTCGGCATATTTAGTCCTTTGAACTTTAAATTATAATTATAATCATGATTGAATTCTCCCATAAAAACTTTTAATTGTTATGCGAAGCTCTACTAAATTAGAAAAGTGGTGTAGGGTATCATAAAGTCGGCCCCGTCCGACTTTAAGACTTTCTTTCCTGTTTTGAAAATTGTAATTGTGTTTGTTATTACAAAATTGTGGGATATTATATCTAGTGGGAATCCCTAACTCATTTTTTGAGCTACCAACAAAAATCGGTAACTTTGAAACCCAAAATTTGGATATAAAAAATTGGTATCTATTGGTAGGTCTTCAGACTTCTTTGATTTGGTCGCTAAATGACCAACAAATTTCGTTAATTGTCTAAATTTTGAGAATTTTACTGGTCGGCTCCACCCGACTGTAGCTTTTGCTTGTTATTATTCAAAAATATTTCATTTATTTTATATCATATTTTACATTTGAAATAAAATTCTAACTTGTGTTATGTATGGTCACCTTAATGTGTGCCTTGCGATCTAATGGTATTTGAGCATAAGTACACGTGATATTATCTGATTTGTTATTGTTTCAGGAAATTCTACATTTGAAAAATTATTTAGCGGAAAAAGTAACAAAACAACAATTCTATACCAAAAGCAGACCACACAAGGATATGTTGTTAATGCAAAGGCTAGCCTTGCTTAACATTTAAATAATGGAAAACTGAAAGGTCTTATCTGTGATATATGTACACACGTATCGTGGAGTACACCCATATTTTCATAGAAAGACAATCAGAGTAATCCTTTATCGCATAACCCTTGAAGGCACACATATTTTCAAGACTTGACAGGAGAAATACCAGGGCTAGGCCAAGTTTATCATTTGTTTAAAATATTGCGTGTTTTTTCTGTCTCCTCCTCGTGTATGGATGGAGGTACATTGAAAGAAAAAGAAAAAAAGCAAAACATAGAGTGTAGCTGTCATAAGGTTTGAAAAATTATTTGACTGCAAGGAAAACAATGATGGTGATGATGGTGATGAGGTAGAAGAAAAAAAAATGAAAGCAAAACTTTGCAACGAGACATGTGTCATGTAACATGTTGTTCTCTGAGGGAAATAGACAAACACACAGGCATACACGCATGCATCGATAGCCCGCTGTATCGTTTTCCATTAATAATTTTAAAATGTTTCTCTTCTCTTTTTTCTTTTAACAATCTGTTCTATTCCCATTTTTTTGTTTTGTTTTTATCACACAAGAAATATGTTGATATGATTTATATCCTGCAGGGCTTTGAGTTAACGATAGCTGCAATTCTCTAAAATGCTGTTTGTTGTGGAAAGTTGAGTTGACAGTTTCAATGGTTGAAGATAGCAAAGGATTAAATGTAACGAATTATATTTAGAAAAAAAAAAAATAATATTCTATAGAATAAATTTTTATAACGTACACAGTTATGTACAGGGTATACTATAGACCAAGAAGCTTCCCATCGCATGAAACTCGTTTTCAAATTCGACGATCGCAATGGCCCACTTATTTTATTACCTTTAAAAAATGTATAAATGTTAGGTAATCACATTTCTTTCCAATTTTGGCATTAAAATCAAATAAAATGTGGATGTATTAGTCAAATCTTTGTGCATATACAGGGTGAGATGAAAAAACTGCAACCAACTTCAGACTGCAGTCATTTCTAAGTCACTCGTCCGACAGCTGTGACAGCTCATTATATTGTTTACAAGCGTACAAAAGCATTTTGTTGAGAATTTTCCAGAAAAAAATTCATCGTGATGGACTTCAAGCGTGATAGTGTGATTTCTTTATATTTGGCTGGAAAACCACAAGTCGCTATGCTTAGAGCACTCCAGCATTTAAATGTGAATAAATCCTTTGTGTCTCGCAACATCGCTTGTTACCCTGATACTGGTAGCGTAGCCCCACGTCAAGGAAGTGGACGAAAGAAAACAGCACCATCAGCAGAAATGGTTCGAAAAGTAAAGAAGCGACTTGATCGAAACCCGCGTCGCAGTCGCCGGAAAATGGCTGAACATATCGTAATATTCGATTCGGCAAATATTGAAAAATGAGCTCGGGGTAAAGTCATTGAAATTCCAAAAAGTGCAAGAACTTACACCGCAACAGAAATAAAATAGACTCACAAGAGCTAAAGAATTGCTTCGCTTGGCCGAAAGTGATGAACTGCAGAATTTGGTTTTCTCCGATGAGGAAACATTCGATGTCAAGCAGTTTGTAAACAAACAAAATGATCGTGTTTACTTGCCAAAGAGGTCAGCTAAAAATGTGCACCTTCGCTTGGCCACCAGAACTCAAGCGCAGGCCATGGTGATGGTGTGGGTCGCTATAACAGCCGATGATCGCTCTCCGCTCGTATTAATCGAACGTGGCATCAGAATAAACGCCGAATATTATCGCGAAAATATTCTGGAGGTGGTATTAAAGCCTTGGGCCTTTTGGCCACAGACCTTGGACATTCCAACAGGACTCAGCACCATCGCAGTCAGCACGCGCCTCCCATAGATGGTTACAAAATGAGGTTCCTCGCTTCATTTGCAGCGTACAATGGCCGCCAAAATCTCCGGATACCAATCCGTTGGACTATTGTGTCTGGAGTATTCTGGAAAGCAAGGTTGGCACTAAAAAAATCAAAGTGTCGATCACCTCAAGCAAGTGCTTTGCCGGGAATGGGCCAAAATACCGCAGAGCAACATTCGGGCAGCGTGTGACGGTTTCGTTGGCCGTTTGAAGGCCATAATTCGTTGGTTTGGTCAAACCCGTCTGTAGCCTTTCCTTACGTGTTTTAATGTATGTTGGTATTTTATTCCAATATATATATATTATCAGGCCTTCAGAAACCCATTTTAAATTGAGAAGCATATCGAATGGTATTCGAAAAAGCCCACGACTGTCCTCAATCCGTTTACATTTTGGAGCTACTTTGAAAAACTTGGCAATTACTTTTTATTAAATTAAACATTATGTGATGTCAAACGGGTGAATTTTCTTAACACAACTCTTTGAAAAGTTCCACACTTAATTATTTTCCAATTTTTTTTTTTACATTTTAAGACCTGATTATATCACGCATTAGCTATTTAATTTTCAAAGTTTAACAAAAATGTATAATATATTAATTCAAGTTTATAACGCATTCTTTCTACAAAGGGCTGCTACAATCCGTACGTCCTTAATTCCATCCTTTCAGTGCTCCTTATATTTTTTCACAAACATCTTTGAGGAGTCATGAAAAACCCAATTATTTGATACAATACTATTTCATCGTTTGTTCTCTCACATAATGTCAGATTAAAAATAAAATGTTAGAGACATTTGAAAGAAAAGAGGACGAAAGAAAAATTGAAGTAAAAACCACTAAGGAAAGTCTTAAAGTCGGGCGGGGCCGACTTTATGATACCCTACACTACTTTGCTAATTTAGCAGAGCTCCACATAACAATTAAAAGTTTTTATGGGAGAATTCAATCATACACGCTGTGATTATAATTATAATTTAAAGATCAAAAGACTAAATATGCCGAAGCATTTGTATCTTTTAAATTCGGATTTGTATTGCCCATTTCATATATATGTGAGCTATATCTAAATCTGAACCGATGTTGATGGAATTTGGCAAAAATATTTCTGAGCTCTATTTCATATATTTTCCTGATTATGGTTGTTACGGAGTGCATATTACGGCTGTGGGTAACAAATATAACAAATCGGATGAAAAATATATATGGGAGCTATAGCTATATCTGAACCGATCTTCACCAAATTTGACATACTAGCTTCTAGATATACTAGCTTCGGTCGTAAGTGCCAAATTGCATCCCATTTGGGCAAATATTAGACCTTTGGTGCACAATAAAAGGAACCGATCTCGATAAAATTTAGCAAAGGTATATCTGAGCTCTATTTAATATATTTCCCCAAATATTATTGTTACAAAGTGCATATTACGGCTGCGGAGCACTAAAATAACAAATCGGATGAACAATAATATATATTGGAGCTATAGCTATATCTGAACCGATTTCGATTAAATTTGGTATACTTATTTTCAGGCCTAATTTGGTTGTATGTGCAAAATTCCATACTATTCGGGCTGATATTACACGTTTGGTGTACAATAAAAATATGTCGGACGAAGATATATATATGGGAGCTATATCTAAATTTTTACCGATTATTTCCAATTTCAGTAGGGTTCGTCCTTGGGCCAAACAAATGATTTGTGCAAAATTTCATCTAGATCGGGTAATAAATGTGAACTCCATTGTGTTCACAATAATACATGGACAGACGGACGGACGGACGGATAAATCGACTCAGAATGTGATTCTATGCAGATCATCAAAAAATGCACAAAGACATAATACCCTGACCACCTTGTGGTGTAGGGTATAAAAAACAATGAAAAACGTCGCTAAGTTCTGTCAGGTCGAATTTTTTGTACCCTCTTTAATATTTTCAAGGGTGACACAGATATTAAGGAATTACTGCCAATCAGACGCTACTTTTATGATTATCATACATTAGAATTAATTTCAATGTTGAATTTTTTTTTTTTTTTAATAATATAATTTTTTCTATAATATAATTTTTTTTCTATGATATAATTTTTTCTATATTTTTTCATTAAAAACTGAAAATAAGAAATACTTCATTGAGATCACATCAAAACTGTGATAAAATCTCCCAAATATCTCGTTCAATTTTCTCGGGAGGAACATAATTGATTTATATTATGTAAGCACTAAAACCATCATTTTGAGTAGTTCCCAACAGAGTGCCAATCAGAACATACCCACCATTTGAGAATGGGGGATGCCGAGAATTAAATACTCAATTCCCATCAAGAGTTTATATTGTTCCATTTGTTTTATGTCTTATTTTCTCCTTTGTGAGTTGCCTTTCACTTCATCGTTCAACTTCGACCAACAGACCAAGGATTTAATTTATTATTTTCCATTGGGTTTTTCTACAACTCATTCTCCCCTTTCAAAGCTATATAGTTATGTAACGTACATAACAATGAGTGTGTGTGGGTGCGTATGTGTAGAAACACTTCCTTTTTGCTGCTGGCGAATCAAACAATCAAACGAAAAAATAATTCCCATTAATGTTGTGAACTCATAATGTGGTAGTTGGAGACAGACGGCAGCGGGAGTGTCAACGCTGAATTGAAACGAAAAACAATTAAATACGACTTATGGCCTACGTTGGCCAAAGGACACAGCCTCCTCTTCATCTTCTTCTTCTTCACCGTTTTTGCACCATTTGTCACAGCTGTTTTGTTCGAAGGTTTTCTTTCAATTTTGCCAAAAGCAAATAAATATGATAAATTATTTATTTATTTTGTTGTTGTTGTTGTTTTTGTATATAAATATATTTCTCTGCAGAAGCCACCAGACACATGACGTTGATGGCAGATTCCAGGAGAACACTATTGTATGTGTCGGGGTAAAAAGTAAAAGTGTCAAATGTATAAATTTAACCCAATTGTAATGTAAATTGTGTTAAATCTCATCTGGCACATGCACATCATGTGATAAATGACAAAAGACATTTATCGAGTTTACAGAAGGTCACATACATCAATTATAACAACATTTATATTTTACAACAATAGCAGCAGAAGCAGCAGCAGCAACAACAACAAAAGTTAAATCCTATGACAACTATGGAGTCAGTCAATCATGTGTGCAGAATTGCTTTACCTTTTGCTTTCCATTCTTTTCATTTCACAAGCAATTATGTAGAGATAAGATATGATATGTTCTGATTTATATTGTGTAGCTTCGGAAATGAAGGAGTATTGGAAGTATAGTTATACTAGCAAGTGTTTGAGATTTAGTTTAGCGGAAATGTTTGTCAATAAGCACACGAATATTTCTGAAAAAATAATACAAAAAATTACACAAAAAATAATTAGGGGAAGAATTCTGCAGATTATAATATTGAAGCTAAAAAAGAAGACACGTGTATCGGCGTTTTGAAAGCTTGCATCGAAAAGTAACAAAAATAGAGGGGGCAAGTTCCTCCCTCTTCCACATTTTTGGACATATTCAAACTAAGATTCCTCGGAATCCGTGCATTTTAGTATAAGGTGTCTTCAGCAATATAACAGATACAAATACGGTGAATATTTTGGTCGAAAATTTTAGTAGGTCAGCGAAGAGGTCTATTAGGTCCTTTTTTAAAGATCATAAATATGAAAAATAAACATTTATATAGGGAATTTATGAGGAGTAGATCAACTATGATCGTTTTTGAATACATATTATGACATAGGAGCACTTTAGAGTGAAACGTGAAACGCTCTATCTGGTATCTGGTACCAAATAGCATTCTTGTGGAGTGCTTATTACAAAGACATAGAAGTGTAAAGATAGGACAAGACAGAGTCAAGATATGGTAACCCTGTGAAAATACCTCTGTTGTTACGATATCATAACAACATCGTTACCAATGTTAACTGATTTAAACCGCTAAGGCAATGTGCAAATTTTCGGAAAGGTCCATGAAATAGAATTTCGAAACCAAAATTTTGGATTTTTTAAATTTTTATTTGTTATCCGTTTCTTTAATTGTGGTTTTTATATTAACATATCTCTGCCATGAGCTATTACTCTATGTATTGTAGACACAAACCATTTGCTCAAAATGCAGTTTGTCTAGTCTTTACCATTTTAGGTCTTTGATGCCTATGCCATGAGCTGTTATTCAAGGTAGTATAGCCACAAACCATTTGCTCAGAATTCATTTTGTCTAGGGTACGCCAAATCGAATGAAACACATATTTGGGAGCTATACCCATATCTGAACCAATTTTTACCCAATCTGATGTATAAGCTTCTAGACTTTTGGTCGAATGTGCCAAAATTCACGTCATTTGGACTGATATTGGCCATGTGGTGCACAACTAACCCGAAATCGGTTGAACATATATGTGTGGGAGCTACAACTATATTGCAACCAATTATCACCAATTTCAATAGGGTTCGTCCTTGGGCCAAACACATATTGTTTGGAAAATTTTATTCCAATCGGATAATAAATGCTACCTGCATTTTGTTCACAAAAATACATGGACAGGCGGACCAAAGGACAAACGGATTGACATGCATAAATCGACTACGGAAGTGATTCTTTGAAGATCCTCAAAAGTAACTATGGGTTTATCTCGCTTACCAAAAATTCCTGAAAATACTCCTTAATTTTGTTGATATTTTTTTTTTTTTTGGACTTACTTCGCGCATAAAAGTAAAATAATAGAAGTTGCCAAATCAAGATTTAGTTTTGGCCTGAAGAAACCCCTTTTTTAAATATGTACATTCATTATGACTTGTTGAACGCCAGGACATATCAATATAGTGAGGTATGAATTGGCTGACGAACTAGCTCATAGTGGTACCCAGTCGATTGATCTACCGCTTGAAGAGACTGTTATACCACCAATAAGCCGAAATAAAACAGGTTCTCCTGAATCTTAAGAAAAAGAACCTGCTCCTCTCCATTTATTAGTAAGACCGATCTAAGAATCGTGTTGGGTGTATTGACTAGGCTCTACAGTATCAAATAAGTGACCTCTAGATGGGATAACAGTGTTCTCGACTGCAGTTGGAACATCTTTTATACAGATGTTCCATGCTGTCGAGCAGGAGACATATGCTGTTCGGTGGATGAGAGACAGAAACTAAAATGTTATTTTCAGAATTACATCCTATCATCCACAGATTTGCCAGGTTGACTGGCCTTGATATAACTACATATTTCTACCCTTTATTATACCCTCCACCATAGTATTAAGTTTGTCATTCCATCTGTGGAAATCACTCTATCTTCCGAACGAAATTAAGTAGGTTGATAAAATTTTACTTTTGGTATTGAAAATGGGCCATGTAGGTCCACGTCTTCGTATAGCCCCCATATAACGGTACCTCCCGGTATGCGGTATTTTGATGATTCTAGCGACATTTTTTACCGGAATTGTTTCAAAATTAATATTTAAAGTTCGTAATAATAGGTATTTGAAGTTCGTAATGGATGCTACAGCCTATGATAGAAATTATCTATGCAGGTCCACGCCTTTGAATAACCCCCATATAACGGTACCCCCCGATATTCGGTATTTTCATGATTTTAGCGACATTATTTACCGGAATTGTTTCATATTTCGCATTTGAAGTTCGTAATGAATACAACAGCCTATGACAGAAAATTGTCTGTGCAGATCCAAAAACAGAAAATTTTCCTGATGTTGATGTTGGTCTACAGGCCACAATCATGAATATGGAGTTAGAATTTAGGGCAGGGTAGAAGCTACCTAATTTGTACGACCATTTGATAATATTTAGCGGGTAAAATAAAGTATAACTTTTATGTCAAAAAATACGAAAATTTTGGGTGACCATTGGATTATATTTGCTGTAAAATGGACCACAACTTTCGTTTGAAATGGTTTTGAATACCTGACAACATGGTCGGCCCTGCACGACTATAGCCTTTGCTTACTTGTTATGCTATATTTTCAATAAACACTCTTTCTTGGCTCGCATGGGAATTAAAGCTCTCCACAAAAAAGAAGATGAAGTTATCTTAAATTAAAAATTTCAAAAACCCTGGAAGATGGGGAAATTACCCTATGCCGGGTCTGCCTATTTACCTATTCGATACATTTCTTTGGACATCATCTGTACTATATATTTTTTCCTTTTTAGTTCGAATTTTCACAGATCCATAGATCCAGGCCTCAAACATTGCCCTTTGAAAGAACGGAAGTGTTATTAAGCAAAAATGTGGTAATATCACTTTGTCTTAAAAACCAAGCGCCCTACAATTACACGACCCTATATAGATGCTATTATAAATATATTTTGGACAAAAAGCTTGTAAAGAGGGTTTCTGATTCCACCATGTAGTATACCGATCATCATATCCCGACGATCTGTGTACGTGTGTCCGTCTGTCAGTTATAATTTTTACAAACTCTAGCCGCAATAATGACGATGGTAAAAATAATTTTACCATCGTGGGCGAAGTCAAACCACAAAAGACACCCAACATTTTGGTTATGATTGCAATGTATTTAGGGAATGTAAAAGACCAAATAATTATTTCTTCCTTATTTTACATGTCTTGGAGATTTGGACTGATCGACGAGATATTGGACAATATATTTGAACTCAAGACAGGAAAGAAGCATTCAATTTTGGATATTATTTGGGGGTGGTTATGTAATAATTACAAAATTTGCTTTTTTATAGCGGATATACCGTTACATACATATGAAAGCGTTTACCTAGATGTCGGATAACTAGAGAATATACAAGGATATATATAGTTTAATACGGAAATATAATTTATGGTCGATCCCGCCCGGCTACGTATTGTTAAAAATCAAATAATATTTCGTTTGTTTGTTACATCAAAATTTAACCATTGATTTTTTTTATCGAAAATTTTTACAAAACACCAGAATTGCATTAAAATCAAAAGATTTCATTGAAAATTTGCATATTTTGCCACTTAAATGGAAAGACCATGTCGAAATTAATTCCTTCGAAAATTGTTCATATAAAGCGGTTTATGCGCAAAATGCCCAAACAAATTTTACCATAATTTTGGCAATTTTATAATAATCAACATTCTATCATGAATAACAATTATAACCATAAACACATACACACGAGCGAACCCACACACAAACACACACACGCACACATTGTGGCCAACAATTTATTTATGAATTCATGCATAAATGCATGCTAAAATGCTATTCAATTGTCCAAAAATTGTATTTGACATTCAATTAAAATTTTATTTGTTTGCTGACAGGTCGGTTATTTGCGAACGTTTCTCTGGTCTGGTCCGAATTGTGGATAATTTAATTGTCATTAAGACAATTTCTCCAGAGATTATACACAGTCCATAATATCTTGTATCCATATCCAATTCCTAAGATAGGTATTATAGAGAATGTTGCACAACTTTCGATATTTGTTGTTAATTAAATTAAATACTCTTAGGTATTCGCATACATGAGATGTGACATTAAAATTAAGTGCATATGTGAACTTAATTATACATATGTTTAGACAAAATATTTGTTGGTTTTGCTCTTTCGGATCAGTTTAATGTTAATTCAATATTAGATTAATTTTAATCACACACTGATGGTCACAAAGATTATATCGTATGGTTCGTTGTTATTCGTTTATACATATTAAAGAGTAGTTTAATAACTGACTGACGGAGAATTAACCTAACGGCTGAAGGTAGGATTTCGAAATTTTGCACGAGGGTCAGTCTTGGTGCATAGGCGTATGATAGGGTTGGGTTTGTGCAAAATCGTAGTAAAGAGTACGAAAAGTTTAAAAAAGTACTAGCGAAAAATTTAATTCGTTGCATTGGACGAACGGAGTGATCTTTGAAATTTGGAATGAGAATCACTAATGGATTGCACAATAGATGTACAAAAGTTTTTTTTTGAAAATTCGAACTTTAATGTAAAGAAAAGTTCTAAAATTGTACTTAACCAATAAAATTTTACCATTTGGTATTATGTGAACGGATGGATAAACAAATAAGAAAAGGCTATAGTCGTGCGACTATATTTTACCCTACAACACTACAATATGTTAGAAGCCCCCTTATGTCCAAATCCATATTGGAAGATTTCCCTTTTGAAATTAGGATTTTGAGTAGGGACATTTGCAAAACATTTATGCACTCCGTCGGGCTGTTAGTTGTTGTAGTCCATTTTACAGATAAATATAATCCAATAGTCATCCAAAATGCTAGAATTCTTCCCTGTCCTTAACTCTCTTCACAGGCGTGTCGATTGGCTTCAATTGTGTGATCGGAAAAATATTTCTATTTTTGGTTAATTTGAACCCCTGAATATTTTGCAATCATCTCCAAAAGCAAGAAGCCCCTCTGTATCTCCAAACTTAGACTCATCTATCAGAAATTCGCCTTTTGTGTATTTCGGATATCGCCTGTAAGTAATGTTGGTACTTTTTCACACAAAATTAGTGGCCCATTCTACCCACTGTCCTAACTATAACTTTATGCGAGATTGCGTATCCTTTGGTTTGTATTTGTGACCTTTATAACGGCTGAAAAATCAGGAAAATTTTTAGTTGTTGGTCCATTTCAACCCCTTAATATGTTGCGGACATCTTTGAAAACAATAGGCCTAGCCCTTCTGTGCCCAACCCTAACCTTGTGAAAATTTTCCTTAGGATCGGATGATATTTGCAATTCTTAGGGGCGCTGTTCATGTGTAGCCTGGACATACGGAGGTGGTTTTGGAAATGTGAACTATATTTGTACGAAAAGTCCTATATGGTACTACGAGTATATGTTGGGTGATATTTAGATTACTGATGGTATCTGTATTTGAGATTTGAAGGAAGTTTGAAGAGTGGGTCCTATATTGGTACGAAAAAGTACTAAATGGTACTAAATTTGGTATTGGATGAAGGGATAGAGCTGGAATCCTCAAGGTTGATTTAGATTTTTCTGTTGATGTATGGAACTAAGATATGGAAGTGGTCTTGAAAATGTGTACTATAATTGTACGGAAAGTACTAAATAGCACTAAGTTTGGTATTGGGTCAAATTTGATATTAAGATTACTGATGGTGTCTGTGTTTTAGATTTTACGGTTGTTTGGAAATATGTCCAATATTTGTACGAAAAATACTAAATTTGGTTTTGGGTAAAGGGATAGGGCTGAAATCCTCAAATATGATACTGATGTCTCTGTTGGTCTCTGGAATTGAGATATGGAGGTGGTTTTGGAAATGCAAACTATAATTGTACAAAAAGTACTAAATTTGGTATTGGGTGATGAAAAATCATCTTCTTTATGGTCAATTTAATATACGCCAATATTTCGTGTTCTGGAGCAGTGTAGCGTAACATTTTTTATTGACGTTTATTTCGCATGTGTTTACTAAAAAAATGTCTTAACAGGACTGACATTAGGGGCCAACCGCAAAATTTATAGCATTTTCTGATAGGAGGATTACTTTTGCGCCACATTGTATATGCCCCCTTACCCGAACCGAGAACGCAACTTATTTTGGAGTTGACACCGTCTTTGTCAGAAGACTAGCAATTTGTTGTGTTCTTCTCTATATTGTCTGTTGTTCGGGAGGAACATAAACGGCGCACAGTGATATGTAATTTGACTTCTTTGGCCAAGACCAAGGACTTAAATTAAATTCCTTAAAAGTTACTAAACCAATTTGTATTAAAACACAATTTGGACACAATTTTAATACTTTCAACATGCGTAAACGTTGACAAAACCACAATTAAAAATTCATTTATTAAAATGTTAATACTCTCCGCCATAGTATGGAGGCTTATTAAGTTTGTCATTGCACTTGTAACACCTCGAAATATACTTTTTAGACCCCACAAATTATATATAGGGTGAGATGAAAAAACTGCAACTAACTTCCAAATGCTGTCATTTCTAAGCCAGTCGTCCGACAGCTGTTAAAATTATTCCAGTGACAGCTCATTATATTGTTTACAAGCGTTCAAAAGCATTTTGGTGAGAATTTTTCAGAAAAAAAGTTATTCGTAATGGAATTCATCACGCTTGAATGATTTTTTTATATTTGACTGGAAAACCACAAGTGGCTATCGTTACAGCATTCCAGCATTTAAATATAAATAAATCTTTTGTGTCCCGTACCATCGCTCGTTACCGTGATATTGGTAGCGTATTCCGACGTCAAGGATGTGGACGGAACATCAGCAAGAATGGATCAAAATGTAAAAAAACGACTTGATCAAAACCCGCGTCGCAGTGGCCGAAAAATGGCTCGTGAGCTGAACATATCGCAATATTCCATTCGGCAAATATTAAAAAATGAGCGCGGGGTAAAGCCATTGAAATTCCAAAAAGTGCAAGAACTTACACCGCAACAGAACGAAAATAGACTCACAAGAGCTAAAGAGTGGCTTCGCTTGCCCGAAAATGGATAGCTGCCGAATTTGGTTTTCTCCGATGAGAAAACATTCGTTGTCAAGCAGTTTTTAAACAAACAAAAAGATCGTGTTTACTTGCCAAAGAGGTCAGTTGAAAAGTGTACCTTCGGTTGGCCATCAGAACTCAAGCGCCGGCCATGGTGATGGTGTGAGCCGCCATAACAGCCGATGGTAGCTCACGGCTCGTATTAATCGACCGTGGCATCAGAATAAATGCCGAATATTATCGCGAAAATATTCTGGAGGGTGTATTAAAGCCTTGGGCACGCAAACATTTTGACCGCAGGCTATTGGCATTCCAGCAGGACTCAGCACTATTGCACTCAGCACGCGCCACCCAAGAATGATTACAAGAATTGAGGTTCCTCGCTTCATTTCCAGCGTACAATTTCCACCAAAATCTCCAGATACCAATCCGTTGGACTATTGTGCCTGAAGTATTTTGGAAAGCAAGGTAGGCACTAAAAAATACCAAATTGTCGAACAATATTCGGGCAGCGTGTGAAGGGTGCATTGACCGTTTGAAGGCCATAATTCGTGCCAAAGGTGACCAATTCGAACAAATCTAAACTTATTTTAAAATTTGATGCCATTTCCGATATTTTGGATTTCATTCAATAAAATTTTCAAAAAATGTAAAAATTATGGCTTACGAACGGAATGAAATAGGTTGATAAAATTGTACTAAAATGTCTGCAGGACTTTTGCTTTTGAAAATGGGCCATGTAGGTCCAAGTTTTGGAATAGCCTCCATATAATGGTACCTCCCTATTTTCGGTATTTTGGTGGTTTAAACGACATTATTCACCAGAATTGTTTCTAATTTCGTATTTGAGGATCGTAATGGATACTAAAGCCTAGGACAGAATGATTTTAACTGCATTATTCACCGATTTTTTTTCGAAGTTTCGCATTCGAATATTTTAATGCTTATGATAAAATTGCCTATGCAGGTCCACATCTACGGTCTATTTCACCCAATAAATATTATCCGATGGCCATCCAATTTGAAAGGCTTCTGACTGGCCCTAAGCTCTAGCCCCATGTTAACTTCCGAGTCGATTGGTCTATAATTGCGACCTGTAGAGCAACTGCAAAATCAGGAAAAATGTTTTGGTCCATCTCGATCCCTAAATATTATGCGATCATCTCCAAAGCAATAGGCTTCTATTCTGACCATAACCCCTCCTCCATGCAAAATTTTTTGAGGATCAGGCCAGGAAATTCGTAATTTGTAAGGTGATTACAAATTAACATGGACAGACAGCTACATCGACTCAGTTCGGCGAGATAGGAAAATCCATATATACTTTCCTATATGGGAACCAAATATTTCGAGGTGTTACATAATTTTTGTCCTAATAAAAATAATAATACCCACAGCTCATGGCATTGTAGGTTATAATTACCTGTATATGCTCAAGGACAAGCCATACTCTTTCCTGTTTTAAACATATTCATATATCCAAATAGTTTTGCTTTCCATACATTTGTAGCAGCGAAATTATCCTTCCTGGGATCTTCACATTACTCATATTTGATAAGTTGATGTCTTTAGTTTTCATTCTCTCTCGTGCCATATGGTTTCAGTTTTATTTTTGTTTTCTCTTTTTATGTTCTTTTTCTTTGCCAAACATGAAAGCAAACTAATGTTTGTTTGCACCAACTTTTTTTTTCAAGCATTTCATTTCAACAAAACTTTGTTGATTTACCAGCTGTAAAAATATTGAAGGAACATTTCAAATACCAACATATAGCCATCCATATAGATGTATATCCTTATATATGTTTACTGCTCAAGCGGGTGTGATGTAAAAAAAAAACAAAACTAAAATTTCCAACACTTCAAAAAGGACATCAGGAGAAAAAAAGAGAAAATAACACCGAACAACAACAGCCACCAAAAAAGGGAGAAAAAAAGCAAATCCCATGACTATGAATGATGATGTTTGTTTTAAGTTGTTTGCATTTTTTCCCCTTGGTTTCAGGGTTAAAAACACTTGTCCATCCTTCATTTCGACCATCTTTAAACAATCAATCTGGCCATTTGTTTATTTTGGTAGGAACTTCAAGGCGAAGCCTGCTTCACTGCTTAATCGCTCTCGACAGCTACCACCCATTGTTTTTGTTGTTGTTGTCGTTTTGGCCTATTGCAACAATTGTTGTTTATTTCTTTGTCATTTTCGTTTAGAATGTCCACTGGACACATTCTCCCAATGTGTCAACGTTTGGTGGTTGACATTTGGATTTGGCAGTGATATTTAATTTATGTTTTTGTTGGTTTTTTTTTGCTGTTTTCTTTACACGGCCAACTGAATGTCCGTTTTTTGTTGTTGTTGTTGTTGGTGGTGGTGCTTTCATTGTTTGTCGAAAAATCATCAATAATCGTCAGTTCATCAATTATTTAAATTCAATATTTTGACATGCAAAACAAAATTAAATAAATGCGGTTTCTGGTCGGTCGGTCGCATTGGCCGGTATGGCCTGGCCTGTTAACGTGTTTCTTTGTGGGTTAATATGAAAATATTGGTTTTATTGTTTGCGGATAGCTATGATTTATGTAAAATATTTATGTATTGTTCTCCAAAATTTACATAATTATATTTAAAGAGCTTAAATAATTGAGAAGAAAATATTTTGTTGAATGGTGCTCTTGAACGGCATACAATTGGAGGTGAAAATGGATTTGGAGTGGAAAATACATTTCATATGATATCGTGGCCTATATAACTAATACTTGCATTGCTAGGTCAGGTGTGAAAATGAACAATATGGACTTACTCCTTCTAGTATCGCCCTCAGAGATAGGGTTAACATTTTGATTAATCATATCTTTATTTATAACAGAGGAAAATGGGTGTACGTTTGTTTGTTTGTAATTTATAGACTTAAAAACTGCTAAACAGATTTTCCTGAAAATTTTCATACATACAACAGCATCGCGTGAAAGTGACATAGACTATATAAATTATTAAAATCCCACTTGGAACTAGATATATAGCATCAGAATCGGAGGTACCGCCAGAAAATGTATTTTTTGAATGCACCTATATTTTCCGGTTTTAGATACAGTAGAATGTAAAATTTAGAATGTGTAACGGAAATCGGTACAAAAATAAATTTGACAAATTATAAATAAGTAATATAAATAAATTAAATTACACTGTATGTTTGTCACTCTTTTTAAATAATTTTGAATAAGTCTACGATTTCAAACAAAGTCAACGATTTTCTTCAAACTTTTGAGATAAAAATGAAGTCGAGCTTGGACTAAGTTTTGAACCTCCAAAGTGTCAGATCAGAATTTGCACATCCTGCCTGCGAAACTACTAAATTTAAAGTATATATCGTCAATTGGGATTTCTCTTAAAATCTGCACCCATTTTAAATCTAAGACAAGTAAGCAACGACTATAGTCGTGCGGGCCGACCATGTGATACCCTACAAAATTATAATATATTGGAAAACCCCCTTGAGTTCAAAACCATTTTGGTCGATTTATCTTTTTACCCTCCACCATACATAGTAGGGAGAGTATATTAAGTTCGTTATACATCTTATAACTTATCGAAAAATAATTTTAGACATAACAAAGTATGTATATTCTTGATCAGCTAGAGTCAAAACCAATAAAGATAGGAAGCTAAAATTTTGCACAGAATATCATTTTGTCTGCAGGCAGGCCAATTTAGAAGATGGTCCACGATATCGTATAGCCCCCAAATAACGGTCCCCCCAATATTCCGTATTTTGACGATTGTAGCCCATTTTTCAATGAAATTGTCTAAAAATCCATAGGTACACGAAATCGTATATCCCCCGAAATAACGGTACATCCCTATATAAAAATCCATACTAGAAGTTCTTTCTAAGCACTTAACCCCCTGGGAGAGAGATGTCTATATAGGTCCAGGATATCGTATAGCCCACATGCAGCGGAGTTGTTTCAAATTTCATATTTAGAGCTCGTAATGGTAACTACAGCCTATGACAGAAAGTTGTATATGCAGGTCCAGATCTTCGTATAGGCCCCATCTATCAGTACCTCTCTATATTAGGTATTTTGACGATTTTAGGTATAATATTCCCCGAACTGGTTTCAAATGTCGTATTTCAACTATAGCCTGTGGCATGCAGGTCCAGGTCTTCGTATAGCCCCGATATAACAGGACCTCCCTAAATTCGGTATTTTGATGATTTTAGCTACATTATTCACCGGTTTTTTTCAAGTTTCGTATTTGAATTTTGTAATGGCTTATGATAAAAGTTGCCTATTCAAGTTCACGTCTTCGTATAGACCCCACTATAACAGCTATATTCGGTATTTATTAGGATTTTAAGAGAATTCTTAAAAGATTTTATTTATTTATTTATTTTTGGAAATTTCCAAAATTGTTTTAAATTGTGGAGGGTATTCAGCCCTGCCGAATTTAAAGTTTTTTTTACTTGTTTGAAATAATGCTTAAAATGTTGCCTTTGGTTTTGCCCTATATTTACGCTCTCTGTCGTGCTAATCAACATGCAAACAATTTCACACAAAAGCTGCGGGCCATTTTACCCGCTAAATATAATTTAATGGCTATCAAAAATGGTAGGCGTATGTCCTCTCATAAACTCTAATCTCATATTGGACTTTTATGGTGACCTATAGAGCCACAGTTATATCGTATATAGTTTTGATCCATTTCAACGCCTTAATATTTTGCGAACATCTACAAAAAAAAAAAAAAAATAAATAAAATAAATAAAGTAAAAATGGCTGTTATTGTGACCCTAATCCTAACGCCAAGCGTGATTTTGTGAGGATCGCTTATAATGCATCGTCCAATATTATAATTGTAAGATGCTATAAAAATATGACAAAAAAAAAAATATTAC
Organism: Musca domestica; assembly: GCF_030504385.1. Classification (NCBI taxonomy): domain Eukaryota; kingdom Metazoa; phylum Arthropoda; class Insecta; order Diptera; family Muscidae; genus Musca; species Musca domestica. The sequence goes on along the minus strand of NW_026712238.1, from coordinate 1,585,814 downwards.
AAAATATTCACATTTTTATTAAAATCTTTTTATGCGCTTTTTCTAGATTTTATTATTTTCGGCCAAAAGGCCATTATGAATTGGTTTTCAATTTTCAAAATCCGCCCAACCTGAGTTAAGAGCGGTCTAACTAACATGCCCTACTTTAATGTATGAGATACATATGCATGTAAGTTGCTATATATGCGATATCTTGGATATCATCATCAATATATCGGTCAGAAGTGATCTCTTTGTGTAGCTGTGATTTTGCCGGAATTAAAAATATTGGTGGATTAATGGACTTTTCGTATTTTTATATAAAAGTTACGGTCTATTTCACCCGCTAAATATAATCCGGTTACCATCCAAATTGGTAGGTTTTTTCCAGTCCTATACTTCAGCCCCATTGCTTTAAAACGTGGCTGGATCCTCAAAATATTTAGTGGGTAAAATCATTATAACATTGACTTACATACATATGAGAACATTTTTCTCCCAGCATCCATGAATTGTTGCATACTTAAAGTGAACTAGCTTGTTTTATGCTGTACTAAAATATTTGCCAACTAAACAAACATAAAGTTTCTCGCAAATGTTGGTATGCCACAACATAAACAATGAACAGGGAAAACTTTTAAGAGGCGTCAAACATGAAAATGAACTTGAATCTTTAACTTAGATATTACTGTTGCAGTTGTAGATCGTGGCGTTTGAAAGTGCTTTCATGATGGGCGTTCATTCTATGAACTCTTCAAACTTTTTAAATATATATCTTTTTAACTGAAGTGAAGCAATGCTGGGTCACAGTGCTCTCTGTTAATTTGATGTTACTACTTGTGTTTAGCTGATAATAAGGGATTTTTACCGATTCTTATTCATTCTCACTTAAAATTATATCAGAATTCGCTCAAGTGCGAAAATCGACAATATTAACGCACTCGCTCTGGCAGCTGTCCCACAAAAGTGACTAAATTTTTAAAATCCCAAACGGAGTCGAAATTATTATACACTCTGTATACGATGTGCACGAAAAGTACTAAATAGTACTATATTTGGTATAATTTAGTATTGAGTGTTCATGTGTAGCCTGGACATCGGTTTTGGAATGGTTTACTATAATTTTACGAAAATACAGAAGAATACTATATTTGGAATTGGGTGAAGGGATAGAGAAAAAATTCTGAAATTTAATATTTAGATTACTGGTGGTATCTGTGTTTGTGATTTTGAAGCGTTTTGGAAGTGAAAAGTAGAAAATTTGGTATGGGATGAAGGGATAGAAGTACAATACTCAACTTCAATATTTAGGTCCATGTTGGTATCTGGAATTGAGATATGGAGGTAATTTGCGAATCTGTATTGTAATTTTTCGAAAAATACAAAATATTTTTGAGTTTGGTGGACATTGTGCGCTGGAAATGAAGCGAGGAACCTCGTTTTGTAACCATTCTTGGGTGGCGAGTGTTGAGTGCGATGGTGCTGAGTCCTGTTGGAATGTCCAAGGTCTGCGGCCAAAATGTTTGCGTGCCCAAGGCTTTAATACACCCTTTAGAATATTTTCGCGATAATATTCGGCATTCATTCTGATGTCACGGCGGCCCTTAACATCACAATGGCCAGCGCTTAAGTTCTGGTGGCCAACCGAAGTTGAACATTTTCAGCTGATCTCTTTGGCAAGTAAACACGATAATTATGTATGTTTACAAAATGCTGGACAACGAATGCTTTCTCATTGGAGAAACCCAAATTCGGCCGAGCGAAGCAACTCTTTAGCTATTTTGAGTCTATTTTCTTTATGTTGCGGTGTAAGTTCTTGCACTTTTTGGAATTTCAATGGCTTTACCCCGAGCTCATTTTTCAATAATTGCCGAATGGAATATTGCGATATGTTTAGCTCACGAGCCATTTTTCGGCCACTGCCACGCGGAATTCGATCAAGTCGCTTCTCTACTTTCCGAACCATTTCTGCTGATGTTGCTGTTTTCTTCCGTCCACTTTCTTGACGTCGGGCTACGCTACCAGTATCACGGTAACGAGCGATGGTACGAGACACAGAAGATTTATTCACATTTAAATACTGGAGTGCTCTAATGATAGCCATATCTCGCTTGAATTCCATCACGAATAACTTTTTTTCTGGAAAATTCTCACCAAAATGCTTTTGTACGCTTGTAATCAATATAATGAGATGTCACGGGAATAATTTGAACAGCTGTTGGACGAGTGGCTTAGAAATGACAGCAGTCTGAAGTTGGTTGCAGTTTTTTTATCTCGCCTTGCATAAATCAGCAATAATTGTGATTTCGGTAATTTGGATATAATTTTTTTCGCAAACAATTGTGGTCCATTTTACCAGCTAAATATAATCCGATGACCATCCAAAATGCTAAGCTTCAGCATTTTGGCAAAAAAAATCCATGTCCATTGGTGCTTAGTTGAGAAATGTAGAGCGACTGAAAATTCTAGACGAATTTTTGTCATTTTAATATTTTGGGAACAACTTTCTAAACAATGGTCTTCTATTTTCATCCTGACCCTACCCCGATGCAAAATTGCGTGAAGATGGGACGATAAATGCGAAAAAAAAATAATACAAAATGTACAATTCAATATTGTAAGTAAAATTGAAAGAGAATCTCATGCGATGAGAAATATGAAAAAAATAAATATCACAATATGTTACAGAAAAAGTTTCACATATTTATTAGCATCTTTCTATGCGATTTTCCTAGTTTTTATTCTTTTCTGCCTGAAGGTCATTCAGTATTGGGAAGAATTATCAAAATTCGTCCAGTCGTTCTTGAGTTATAAGCGGTGTAACTAACATTCCCTTCTTTGATATATGAGATTGTTTATGTCTTGGTATATATGCGAAACCTCGGATATCAGCATCAATGTAAGGGTCAGAAGTGACCTTTTCGTGTATTTATGATTTGGCAGGAATAAAAAAAATTCGCGGTTTAACGATTTTTAATAAACATTAATCTCTATCTTCGTGCTAATTTTCGAATGGTCTATAATTGCAACCTGGAGAGTAACAGAAAAATAAGAACAATTTTCGGCTTTTGGTTCATTTCAACCCATAAATATTTTGTGATCATCTCCGTTAGGCTTCTAGTCTGACTTTAATAACAACTCCATGCAAAATTTCATGAGAATCGGGTCATAAGATCCATATATAACATCCTATGTCTTGGAGTAATAATTAGAGGTGTTACTAACTCTTTGTCCCTCTATGCCTCTCACCAACGGTGGTCTATATGTTAAAAGTATAGCTTTCAGTAAGTCCACTATTAGAAATTTCCAAAACCTCAACCTTATCTAATGTCTCCCATCAATATTGACCTATATGTGAAAATTAATCAAAGGAAAACGTCCCCATCAAGATTAAAAATTTCATTTAGATTTAGATTAGAACAGATTTATTATAAAAAGCAGTAATCTTTCCAAATTCTAATTTTCTGTCTTTACACTGTCCTGGATTTTTTCAGGGTTATATCTGCTCAAAGATACATTTTACATTTCGTGTTAGAATACATTTTACATGTCCTTAATTGTTGTTACTTTTAACAAAAATTTGGTTCAGTCCACGAGCAGCTCAATGTTGTATGTGTGTGTGTGTGTGGAGAATAGTGCAGAATAGAACGGCGGGGGTGGCGGAACATTCAAAAGTGTATTTATGTGTTTTTCTTCTGTTGGTTGGTGTTGACTTTAGCAACAGCCAAAAATTTTACAATTCTGCCCTTTTCTACTTGCAGCTTGTTTACACAAACAAAGAAACAAAGCAACAAATCCACCAACACGAAAAACAGATGACTTGTGATTTGTGTTAAAACTGTTGATGTTGTTATTGAGTTGAATGGTTGGATTTTATTATTCGGCAGGGTGTCCTTGTTCCCGGAAACATTTTAACATTTAAGGACACAGATTTCGTACAACACTCACTTTACATATGACACATACAAACACACACTCACTCATACACATAGCCAAAAACCCTGTCTCCATAAAACTCATTCACTAATACAAATGCCGCATAATCAATGAAGGTGGTTACCGGGAATTTAATACAGAAAAGGAAGATCGGGAGAGGATGGGGACGAGGACGAGGAGGGTTTTACCCAGGATCTATGAATATTTATATTCTTAACAAGTTCGTTGGTTTGTTTGTTAACGAGTCGATGTTATTCTGACATATATTTCAACTTGCCACCATCCAGCTATGGGGTACATGCATACATACAACAACGCCAAAGTCGATGTCGACGACAAATCAAGGAAGTTCTACGGAATTTAATTAATTGTATACGTTATGAAGGGTAGGAAATCCGAAAGGATAAAATTGGGATTTTCAACAAAGTTATTTTACAAGAATACTTTTATGACAAAATGAATGAAATGAAAATATCTACCATCTTTTCACAATGACAAAATCACATGGAACATCAGTGATACAATAACAAAAAGGGCTGAATAGAAATTAAGGCCAACATGTGTTGACACATTTTAGGATAACTTTAAAGGTAAAATGACTAGACGTCAATTTTGATTACCTTTATGTAACTTGATGGTATTTTTGTGATTTCATTCAATTCGAATGGCAAATCAACGGGAATTTTTTACAAAAGCCGAAGTATATCACTAAATCTCCGTAGATGTTACATGATAATTTGTAGCCAATAATGTTAGCAGGAAAAATAATTTCAGAATATCCTCCACCATTTGCAACGAATTTGAAAATTTTCAAAAAATTAAATCCGTTAAAAATTCTCTTAAAATTTTAAAAATACCGATTATAGCCATTATATTGGGGTCTCTACGACGTGAACCTACATAGGCTTTGCTTGTCATAAGCTATTTCCGTATTCAAACTCGAAACTTGAAATAAACGGTGAATAATGTAGCTAAAAGCATCAAAATACCGTAGATAGGGAGGTACCGTCAGATTGGAGGTATACGAAGACCTGGACCTCCATAGACAATTTTCTGTCACAGGCTGTAGCATCCATTACGAACTTCAAATACGACATTTCATACAATTTCGTTGAGTATTGTACCTAAAATCGTCAAAATACCGAATGTAGGGAGGCACAGATATATGTGGCCCATACGAAGACCTGGACCTGCATACACAATTTTCTGTCACAGACTGTAGTTTCCATTACGAACTCTTAATACGTAATTTGAAACTACTCCGGTGAATAATGACGTTAAAATTATTAAAATAACGAATATTGGGAGGTACCGTTATATGGGGGCTATATGAAAACGTGGACCTGCACAGACAATTTTCTGTCTTAGGCGGTAGTATCTATTTTGAACTTAAAATACCAAATTTTAAACACTTCCGGTGAATAATGCCGCCAAAATCATCAAAATACCGAGTATCCGGAGGTGCCGGTATATGGGGGCTATATGAATACGTGGACCTACATGGCCCATTTACGAACTTAACCTGTCTACTGGCAAAATAAACATATGTGCAAAATTTTAGCCTTCTATTTCAATTCGCTCGAAAGGTATCGTGATTACAACAGAAGAACTGACAGACTGACGGACATTCCTAAATCGACTTAGAATTTTACGGCGATCATGAATTTATATACTTTGTTGGGTCTGACATGAGTATTTCGAGGAGTTACAAACGGAATGACAAAGTTATTCCGCATGACAAAGTTATTTAGCATTGTAAAGAGCTTAGCAACATTTCCCATTCAAATGAGCTGTAATTTGGAATTTACAATGTTAGAAGGTCGTAATTGAGGTCAGAATGATTTCAGAATAGTCAAAGTGAATTACTCTTTTGCGTCCAATACTATAGACCCTTAAATTGTGCGTTAGAGACCTATGTCTATGTGTTTTTGATCATAATAAAATTCTAAGACGATGAAACAATTCCCCTCTCTTTTCCGCCAATCGATTAAAATCACTATAGATTGGTGGACCTGAGAGGTACTGTTATATGAGACTATAAAATTTGTACATATGTTTAGTTTTTGTAATAGTATATGTATGTTTACTTTTCTAACGTAAACATGCCATAAGATAGTTCTTTACCCCAAAAGTAGCCAACTCTATTAGAATGGACCCTCAAACCGATTAGATAGCCCCCTAGAAGTCAAGATGCCAATTAAGAGCGAAATCAATTGAAAATTGTGGCCCCGGTCCGGAAATAGCTGAAGTCAGGGAATGCCTTCAAATGAAGGTTATACTAAAGCATGGGCCTATGAATATAATTTTTTGAAAGGATTTTTCCTTATTCTAATATTCTAAAAACTCAAATTACTAAAATTTACCGAAATCGGGGTCTATACCAAAACATAGACCGACATGACCTGTTTAAAATTTATAACGTTATCGAAAATTTTGCGAAGTGTAGGGCAAAATGTTTGAGGCCCTTTAAGTATTGTTGAGGCTATATATAATGGGCCCTAAAAAAGTATGGCCTGGGCACCCAAAAAACGTTTGGGATTTTGACCTATTAACCGAATACTACCGCTAAGAATTTCCCAATGTTATTACTGGCTATTGTGTTTAGTCCCACGTATAACATTTGAAGTAGGTTCCGAAAAAAAAAAAAAATGGACCAATATTGTCCATTTCGTATAAGACCTAAGTAAATTGTGACATTTTCTCCATAATTAACGCCCTCCGTCGTGCTGATAGGTATTCAAAAAAATCTAAACCCCAATATGTCAATATTTTAGCTCTATTCGTTCACATAATAACAAATGTAGAGCGAATCATAAAATTGTACATCTATCTTACACCCCATCAGCAAACCTCATTCCAAATTTCAGAATTTTAGTTCCACAATTTATATATCGAATTTAAAAAACCCACACCTATTAACGTCACTTTTCATATTAAGTTTGCAAAATTAAAATCCGTTCATGCTTTCCACAAAAACATCAAGTATTTTTAATTTTTATACTTATAAATTTATTTTCGATTTATCCCATATCTTTAGATTCCTTTCTTACTTAGAATTATTGTTCATTTATTATTTCATAACTAATATAAAACCCTGTTTTATTACAATCAAAATAATGTATGTTTATTTTTCTTTCAGGTTTTTGAAAATGGAACCGCAACCGGACATCAGTAAGAATTAACAATAATTATTAAGTTAATATGTATATATTATAAAATAATGGTGTTACATTTTTTATAAGCACTACTATTAAAATAATCCGAAAAACCTATTTGTAATAACAAACAAAATGGGGAAAAGTTAATTAGATTGAAACATGATTCATAACTAGTAGTTGCTCATTTAAAATGTTAGTTTCTGCAATTCAAATGTTGTTATTAAACCCACATGTACTAGTTTTAAAGTATTTTTTATTATGATGTAATTTTTAATCTCCAATCATTTTCGAAAAAAAAATCTTCAAATTTAATTAAAAATAAAATATGAAAATAAACTAAAATTGGAGTGTATGTGTTTGATTTAAAACGAGCGAAAATGTAAGTATGAAGGCAATAAACACATAATAGTTGTAACAAAATGGAATGAATACTTTAATCTTCAAAGTTCAAAGCATACTTTCAGGCATATAATAATTATGCTGGTTTTTGTTCATCCCTAAAGTATGCTCCACGATCTCAATGAGTAACAATATTAGGGCAGATCACACGCTACGATATTGGTTTTATGGCAAGCACTTGCTCTTTCGTTCTGGTCGCCTGGTATTTCGGTGATATTTCAGAAAATCACTTTCAGTTTTGAGCGTGACGTCATCATCATCCATCATGTGTGGGTGGGTGAGTAAATAAATGTGAATATGGATGAGAGGGAACAAATAAAATTAAAAAACCGGCCAATCCAACCCACATAATTTAATAAATTAAATTATTAATTAAAAATAATTTTTATTATTAATTACTAATCCCTTTTCCACCAAGTTAATAAAAATTAAAACACAATTAAATTATTTTAAATATATTTTTTATTTATTTTAAAAATGTACTACGAGACAAAGGGTAAAATACAACTGTTTTTTTTTTGTTTCTTAATTATATTTTTCGTCACAAAAAATATAAAAGTATAAATATGTAATATAAAAAAATATAAAATAACAATAATTTAGTATAAATACTATTTTTTATTAATCAATTTTTATTAATCTATCTGCATGCCACAAATTACAATCGCCGAGTGGTGTATATTTCAGAGCCACATAGTTGATTTGAATTTGAATAAAAAAAAAATATTTGAATTATTATAATAATAACAATTAATTATAATAACAAATACAGTAATAAGATTATTATAAATAAATAATGAAAATAATAGGAGCTAGGCTGCCTAAGCCACATTTTTTTGTATTTTGTATTTGTATTATTAGAAAAAAATTGTACGGAGTATCAGAGTGTCAATCGTATATTATTTAAGAAGATTTTCAAGGACTGACTATAGATATTTTAAGAATATTTATTAAGAAAGGTGCAATGAACGTGGAGTTTTTAAAATTATCTTATTTTCACAGACTATCAGAGCGCCAATCATGGATTTCTTTAAAAAATTTTTCAATCGTAAATTTTTGAGAATTTTTTAGGACTATCAGACGTCGATCATGGATTTTTTAGATTTTTTTTTCGAAGACTAATAGAGCGTCTATCATGAATTCTCATCAAGGACTATCACAGCGTTAATCATGTTTTTTTTCTAGGACTATTATATGTTCATTCGTTTTTTTTTAAAGGTTAATCGTAGATTTTTGAGAAGATTTTCAAGGACTGTCACTCGTGGATTTTTTAGAACATTACTGGAGGACCATCAGACCGGTTTCTTTAAAAAAATATTTCAAGGAATATCAGAGTGTCAGCCGCGAATTCTTTACAAGGACTGTCAGAGCGTCAATCATAGATTTTTTTTATTTTCCATGGACTATCATAGCTTCAATCGTGAATTTTTTAAGAGGTCAAAAGTAGATTTTTTGCATACTGTCATTCGTGTATATTTTTGGAAAATCTTTCAAAGACTATCAGAGCGAAAATTGTGTAAGGATTTTGGAAAAAGAGAAGCACCTTCAGTTCCGTATGTCAACAAGCATACTGAAAAGACGCATACACTGAAAAGCCGATGCATCCAAAACAAGACACTATTTGGTCAATAGCAATTTTTCTTACGTTAGTGGCCATTAAGCTCCCGGGTAATGTTAAACGATTTTTTGTTCAAAAAAATTGAAAAGGGGGATGTATTGGCAAATTTTGCTTTCAACAGACTGAACAAAACCCTAAACCCACACCATCACCATGGCCGGCGCTTGAGTTCTGGTAGCCAACCGAAGGTGCACATATTCAGCTGACCTCTCTGGCATGTAAACAGGATCATTTTGTTTGTTTACAAACTGCTGGACAATGAATGTTTTCTCAACGGAGAACACCAAATTCGGAAGTTCATTACTTTCGGCCAAAGCGAAGCAAATCTTTTGCTCTTTTGATTTAGAATTTCAATGGCTTTACCCCGAGCTCATTTTTCAATATTTGCCGAATGGAATATTGCGATATGTTCAGCTCACGAGGCATTTTTCGGCCACTGCGACGCGAGTTTCGATCAAGTCGCTTCTTTATTTTTCGAACCATTTCTGCTGATGTTGCTGTTTTCTTCCGTCCACTTCCTTGACGTCGGGCTACGCTACCAGTAGCACGGTAACGAGCGATGGTACGAGACACAAAAGATTTATTCACATTTAAATGCTGGAGTGCTCTAACGATAGCCACTTGTGGTTTTTCAGCCAAATATAAGAAATCACACTATCACGTTTGAACTCCATCACAAATAACTTTTTTTCTGGAAAATTCTCACCAAAATGCTTTTGTACGCTTGTAAACAATATAATGACCTGTCACTGGAATAATTTTATCAGCTGTCGGTCGAGTGGATTAGAAATGACAGGGGTTTGAAGTTGCTTGCAGTTTTTTCATCTAACCCTGTACTGTCATAATCTGCTGTATTTTTCTGTATTTGTTTTTTGAGTTGCATGGTTATAATTTTCATCACATTTTCAATATTTCAATTTTTAAACTTAAGCTACTGCGACAAAAAAACTGAGATTTCCCGAAATAACATCAACTTTTTCCCTAAAAAAATTATAAAAATTTTCTTTGAATAAAACATATTTTTTGGCGTCCAAGGCTTTATCTCATGATTGATTGGTCTGTTGTAAAATCGCACGAGGAAAAAATATCATGCTCCACGCCTTTGTTATGTTATTTTCGTTCTATTGGTTGTATTTGTTTTTCTTTAGTCCTTTTTTATATTTCGATTTAAAGGAATGTTGTTTTGGAAACACCTGCGTTTTTTTGTGCACTGACGAAACTAACATCTTAAAAGCAATGATATTAGGGTAGATTGCAAAACTATGAATTTAAAAATATTCATTTGAAATACAATTTTTATGACAAATACAATGAAGATATTTTCAGTGTTGAAAAAAAAAATAATGAATACTTTTTAAATAAAAACGATTCAAAGGATTTGATTTTTGTACACCTTACTGCATTTTAATTTCAACCAATTTTCATCTCAATAGATTTCAACTCAATGTTCGAGCAACGTTTGCAGGGTGGAAATTTCAAACTTCAGACAAGTTGACAGGTACAGCAAATCTTCCACTATTTTTCTTTGTCAACTAAATGTTGTCTCTTTACATTTTATGTAAATACATATTTGTCCTCAAATAATGCAAAGTAAAATCACAGCCAACAGCATGTCCTCGACTAGGAGACTGATGTCATCTGAGCAGCATCTGAATGCTAAAACGTGAAAGAGATAAGCTACATTTTTCTTGAGAAAATATTGTACCTTAAACTAAGTTACAGCTTAAAGAAACCGAAAATGATGAAAAAGCTATCTCGTTAAATCTGCTTAGTTTACTCCAATCCGGTTCTTAAGCAAATTAAATTATGGTTTTTACTCGTTTCGTTATTTCCGCAACGCTGACAAGGGGCGTTGATTAATTACCTTAATGCTCTGATTGTATTTGTACGTTTCGTATTCTCTGGCAAATTGTTTCTTGTTGTCCTGACTGAAGGATATAATTTCTCGAATGTTTTGTATTGCAGAACTGACCTTAAGTCGTTTCAATTTTACTTTTATTTATTGCCGTCGTTATGTTAATCTTGTTCTTGGATTAGCATGCTATGCTCTTCCGTAATGCGTCTCCTTGTTAAGGTTATCTCAAGGAGTGTGATATTGGCAATTAGGGGTAACGAGTATGCTCACAGTTGAGCTGATGGGAATTTAGGTTTTTTATTTATTAAATGAATCATATTTTATAAGACTTATTAGCTCAAAAACTTCAAGAGCGATGAACATTTTTTTACAGAATTTTTTATGGCCTACGAGAATAATGGTCGTAGAATCATTTTTAAAGGAATATTAAAGTTTTTTTTAAACATATTTTCCAGGTCTATGGAGGATACTCAAAGAGGTTTTCAAAGAATATTCTTTAAAGACTTATAGAGCAATACATGTGAAGTTAATTTAACGTCTATTCAAAGGAATATTAAAGCAGCAAAGCTCGATAAAAAAAATTTCAAGGATTATCAAAACAATATATGTGGATTTTTTAGAATGTAAATAATCTTGGACTTCTTTAAATACCTGAATATCTGCGTAATTTTTTTTAATTTTTAAGAATTTTTTTTTTTCAAGAAACTATCTCAGAAAGATATGTGTATTTTTATACCCTCCACCATACTATAGAGGGTATATTCACTTTGTCATTCCGTTTGTAACTCCTCGAAATACTCATGTCAGACCCAACAACGATTTAGCCATGTCCGTCTGTCTGTGTGTCTGTCTGTTGTAATCACGCTATCTTTCAAACAAATTAAGATAGAAGGCTATAATTTTGCCCACATGTATATTTTGCCAGTAGGCAGGTTATGTTCGTAAATGGGCCATGTAGGTCAAAGTTATCATACAGCCCCCATTTAACGGTACCTCCCGATATTCGGTATTTTGGTGATTTTAACGACATTATTCACCGGAATTGTTTCAAATTTGACATTTGAAGTTCATAATGGATACTACAGCCTAAGACAAAATAATCTGTGTAGGTCCACGTCTTCGTATAGCCCTTATATAACGGTACCCCCGATATTCGGCATTTTGATGATTTTAGCGACATTATTTAACGGAATCGTTCCAAATTTGGTATTTGAAGTTCGTATAGATACTGCAGCATAAAACAGAAAATGGGCTATGTAGGTCCACGTCTTTGCATAGCCATCATATACCATACCCCCGATGTTCGATATTTTGATGATTTTAGGGACATTATTTACCAGAATCGTTTCAAATTTCGCATGTGAAGTTCGTAGTGGATACTTCAGCCCATGCCAGAAAATTGTCTGTGCAGGTCCACGTCTTCGTATAGCCCCCATATAACGGTACCCCCTATATTCGGTATTTTGATGATTTTAGCTACATTATAAACAGATTTTTCTTCAAGTTTCGCATTTAAATATTGTAATAACTTATGACAAAAGTTGCCTATACAGGTCCACGTCGTTGTATACGCATTGGGTATTTTTAAGATTTTAACTGAATTTTTAACGGATTTAATTTTTTTTTTTTGGAAATTGCCAAATTTGTACCAAATGGTCGAGGGTATTAAAAGTTCGGCCCGGCCGAACTTACAGCTTTTTTAATTGTAAAGTCTATCTTCTTCAAGGACTATCTCAGATATAAACGTATTTTTTTAGAATATTTTTTCAATGCAAATCAGAGGTAATTTTTAAGACAATCTTTCCAAGGACTAATAATAATGCATTCTTAAGAATAATTTTTCTAAGACTATGTTTTCAAGAAATGTAAAGGCTACGATACTAGGTCCTTAGGAATATTTTTTCAAAAGACTATTGGAGAAACAAATTTAGATTTTTAAGAACATTTTTTCTAGAACTAACATAGCAGAGATCCCGAATGTTTCAGAAATATTTTCTAAGCAGATCGGAACAACAATAGCCAATTTTTCGGAATTTTTTTTTTTTCATGGTCAAAAATAGTGGATTTATGAGAAATGTTTTTTCAAGAAATACTTACATAATAGTTAAGTATTTTTTTTATTTTTTAACTATTTTCAAAGAAGATCGTCAGTCGAAGTTTTTAATTTTTTTTTAATTAAATTTTTTTAAAGTATTTCTTCATCGATTGTAATAGCAATAATCGTGATTTTTTATACTAAAATCGTGTTTTCAAAAATATTTTTACAATTATTATCAGAACAATAGCAGATTGCCACAACAATAAGCGTGTTTTTTTACAAGACAATTTTCGACGGAAAAACAATGAAAATCTTAAATTTTAAAGGATTTTTTCACAAGGAGTATCAATGCAAGAAACGTAGATTTTATAAAGGAACTTTTTGAACGACTATCAAAAAAAATAAACGTGATTTTTTTAACAATATTTTTTCAGGGGCCATCGTAGCAGTAATCGCCAAAGACTAGAAGGTTATAATAATGGAGTTTTAAAGAACCTATTTTACTACTTTACATACTTCATCCGTTTGTAAATTCTCGAAATATTCATATCAGACCCAAGAAATTTAGATAGAGAGTTAAAATTTTGCACACATGTTAATTTTTGTAAATGGGCCATGCCGGTCCACGATTTCGTATAGTCCCCACATAACGGTACATCCCAATATTCTATATTTTGATGATTTTAGCGACATTTTTTTGGGCGTTTAGAAATGTAACATCTCAAAGTCGAATCTCTAAAATTCGTTTGTAAACGGTATATTACAGATGAATATTTTACTTCACAATTTTGAACCTCACTTACTCGTTAAAATTCGTTTAAAACGTTACATTTTTAAAATAATATCCCAGACAAAAAAAGGGAAAAAGGGGGAATATCCCAGACAAAAAACAAGGGAACTGATGAGGATTGGTGGCTCTTTCCGAAACCTAGGTATTCCCTGCCTTACCCCCTGGTATATATTACCATCGTTCTCCACTAATAAACAAACGTTGTTTTTATAAAAACAACAATAAAGGGACAAAGCCTTTATATAAGTCTCCAACCAGGCCTTTATTTTACTATAAGTCGCCAAAGAAAAGAAATTTGCATTGTATATTAAAAAAACACAGGCATTAATGTTTCGCAGAAAGAAAACAAAAACAGAAAATAATCTCTAATTATACCCTCAGTCATATGGCTAGAGAAGGTATATATCATTTGATACGGCCAAAAAGTGCCTCATCAAAATAACGATTTTAGACCCAAGGTATTTTTGGGCCAATTCCGTTTCAGGACATTTGAAGTCAATCTAGCGATATCCGTCTGTCTGGCTGGCGGCTGCGCATGATAAGTCTCGAAGGGAGTATCCGATTTGGTCCAAATTTGGTACATCGTAATATTATTATCAAACTTAGATCAAGTTCGGAGATGGACAATATCGGTACACTCCATCACAAAAGGCCGAAATTTTCAAAAAAAAAAAAAAAAAAAAAAAATGTTTTTGCACAAAAAAGGAGAAAATATAATCCGATTTTGCTCTAACTTTGAAAATCCTAATACTGCAAAAGTGCTGGGTCAGGGACCTCCCCCACAAAGGGTCAAAATTTTGAATAATTATAACTCTTATAAAATGTGATGTATCAGTCCGATTGTCTACAAATTACAAACATCACAATATTTTTATTCTGGTACCTCACCCACAAAGGGGTCAACATTTTCAATATCCATGAAGCTCATAAAACGCGAAATTGCGTCCGATTTCTATAGTTTGAGATGTATTTCGCAAAATTTAGGATAGAGGTTTGAAATTTGATAGAGATCTTCTGATTAGATCCAGAAACATTGGTCATACAGAAAGTTGGTCATAACGGTCCACTTTTTGTATTAGCCCCTTGGAAGAATAACTCCGATTTAAAGTTTTCTTTACTAGTTTAGTTTCATTTGAATAAATGTTGGCATTTTGAGTATTTAATATGTAGAATCGTTATATACAAAAAATATGTATACAGGTCCATCTTTTGGTACAGCCCTTATATAAAGTTTGGTTGATTTTTAACTATATTCTTTCAAGGACCTTTTTGGATTTAAAAAAAAAGAAAATTGTAATTGTTTTTATACCCTACAACACTATGTGTTGGGGGTATTATAAGTTTGATTGGGCCAGAATTTATGTAACACCTCGAAATATTGATTTCCCATATAGGAAAGTATATATGGATCTTCCTAGCTCGCCGAGCTGAGTCGATCTAGCTATGTATGTCCGTCCGTCCGTCTGTCCGTCTGTCCGTCTGTCCATGTTAATTTGTAATCACTCTACAGGTCGCAATTATGGTCCGATCTTCACGAAATTTAAAATGGAGGTGGGGCTAGGGTCAGAATAGAACCCTATTTCTTTTGGAGATGATCGCATAATATTTAGGGGTCGAAATAGACCAAATACTGAAAAAATATCGGATTTTGCAGTAGCTATACAGGTCGCAATTATAGACCAATCGACGCGGAATTTCGTATGTAGCTAGAGTTTAGGGCGGGGAAGAAGCCTACCAATTAGGGTGGTCATCGGATAATATTTAGCGTGTAAAATAGACCATATATTTTGTGTTGAAAATATTCAACATTTTTCATTAAACCGCGAATATTTTAAATCGAGGCGAAATCACCAAGCCATGACAAGGTTACTTCTGACCTTTACATTGATGTTAACATCCAACAAATCGGATATATAGCAAAATATGTGCGATATATATGTCTATCAAAGAAGATCTATTATATGTCGAGAACGGCTGAACTGATTTCGACAGTTCTCATTAATTCAGAATGGCCTCTTGGCAGGAAACAAAAAACGTCTAAAAAAATCGCATAAATATATCTCTCTAAAGATGAAAATATTGATTTTGTAACATTTCCTCATATTTTTTCAATTTTGTCATATTTTTGGCATATTTTTGGCATATTTTTCATTTTGAATAAAACATTTGGTAATATTTCTACAGCTAACAAAACTAAGTAGTTAGGATATCAGGATATCATATACAGATCGCATTTATGGCCCGATCTTTACGAAATTTTGCATGGGTATAAGATGAGGGTCAGAATAGAAGCCTACTCTTTTTGGAGATGATCGCCATATATTTAGGGGTTGAAATGGACCAAAAAACTGCAAAATTGTCGCCCGATCCTCACGCACATTTGAATGGGGGTTACCGGACATTACAAAAGCCAAGCAGTTTTGGATGGCCATCCAAAAATATTCAATGTGTGAAATAGTTTGCCAAATTTGTAGACAAAATACGAAAATGTCGATTCCAGTGACTTTTTGGATAATTCACAAATACAGGAAAGACGCACTTCTGACTATTTCGTTAACTCTGATTTCGTTGAAGAATATAGTCAAATGTCTGTTTCTCATTTTTTTGGGAAATATTGGTTCCAGATCTAGGAAGACCATTTACGTGCAACATCTACCAATAAATTGGAAATGAGCAAATTAGTTTAAGTTGCTATTATTCGAAAATTAGAGAACGGAACCTGTTGGTTTTCTTTTATTATTTGTCACAAAATCTTGTGGAATTCTTTCGAGTATCTCGCCTATATCAACTGTATGGTTTATTATAGTGTTGTAGGGTATTCAACGGTCGGCCCCGCTCGACTGTAGCCTTTGCTTACTTGTTTAAAAATTGTCCGGATTTTGCAGTCGCCCCACAGATCTCATCTAAGGACCAATATACAAAGAATTTTTAATGAGGTTAGGTCAGCGCTGAAGCCTAGAATTTTGGATGATCTTCGTATAGTATTTAGTTGGTAAAATGGATCAAAATTTTGTGTAAAAAAATACAAAAACTAACAAATACATGAAAGGCGCACCTCTGCCCTTTACATTGATGCTGCTTCGTCGAAAAATATCGGAGATCATATAGACGAATCTAAATTTTCAAATATTGATTGGAGTACCCAGTAACACGGCTTGTGGAGTAAATATAGCAAAAATGCAACGAAGATTTTCATGAACTCATGGTTTCGGTCAAAAGCAAAGATTAAACTTTTGCCGGACTATGTTACATTTTTTAAATATGCATGGACACAATATTTTGAATATGGAATTCCTGTGCTAACTCAAATGCGCAGTATTTGAGTTATGCCACACTTTAAGTAAAAAACGATTATGAACTTTAACATTATGAACTAAAATTTTCTACTGCGAGTCCTCGGGGAATTCTTACAACAACCATTAATATTTGTCAAAAGTTAAAAGTAAATAATAACTAATTCCGCGAATTTATAACTACGAATTCCAAGCCAGCCAATTGAAAGAAACAAGGAAGTAAAATTGCTATAACCATAAATTTATGAATTACTCAAACATCCGTCGCCTTGTGATAGAGTACCCTTATAAGTATTTAAAAATGTCTGACTGTATTTACATATTTTATTTTTGGTAGGGAACCTTTAACCAATTTACATTGGCAAATATTTACTCGTTGGGCCTCATTATTTCGCGTGAAGCCGTTTTAAACGGTTTGTGTGCGTTGCGTCGTTGTGCGTAAAACTTCAAATGGAATTAATTTTCATCTTTGTAATTAAATGACTCGATTTATTTATTGTTTATTCAGCATTACGCAGCATTTTGTGGTACATGAACGGCGAAAGGAAAACAAAACAACGGCAAAAAGAGCATAACAAAAATAAGAGCCTTAATTCTCTCTTTGTCGGTCTTGCCCGCCATAAGAAGAAGAAAAAATCGGAATTGTTCAAAATTTATGGAGGTAATAAATTTCAACGGAATGACCGCTAAAAATACTTATTCCCTGACGGATGTCTTATCATATTATAATTTTTTTCTCGCTTTTGAAGAGTGTCATTGCTGATTTATCTCCCTATTTCTTACATACCTAGTCCCATGTAATGTTCGTTAAGCAAAATTAATTGTCATTGAATTTTCATTATGTCAGCACGAATATACAGGCAGGCAGGCATATTGATGTGGAAACAGGATTTTAATGGACGAAAGGAAATTTCATGGAATAAATAATGACCGTATCACGGTCTATACTTATGTAAATGGAGTTTTGTGTTGTTATTTTTCATTCATGTGCAGCATGAGAATGTTGTAGATTTATTGCACATCATATTTTTGTGTAGTTTTTCTTTTTTTAACAAATAATTGAGGAAATTCGCTGATGATGATTAAATCGCATAAAAAAAGACATTTTTAAATTTTTAAAAAGAAGAAAAGATAACCTGACTTAATTTTTCTTTGGACATGAAGTTAATGAAAACAATTTTGGGATCTACTTTCACGTTAGCTGAATTACATTGTGCAGCAAATAAAAAAATAAATAAATAAATAAATACATAACAAAAAGAAGAAAAAAAGAAAAAATCGAACAGATTATGAAACTATAGATAAAAATAGACATGAATATCGGTACACATCACAATGTAACCTGCATAGATGGAAAAAGTTCACCCATAAGATAAAGATTCCTTGGAATTGTTACACGAGGATTATTTGTTCAGAAATTTTAACACTCAAGCCTGCCACCAAAAGGGACGTTTTTGCAATAAAAATAAAATGTTAAAAACTTCCTAGAGTAGAGAATCAATGCCCAGACGAAACGGCTGAAGCTAGAATTTCGAAAGTTTGCATGAGGGTCAGTCGTGAATGAGGCTGGGTTCTTAGAAATTCATACTAAAGGGGCACAATGTACTAAAAATTTAATACTTTGTATTGGACAAACGCAATGAGTTAGAAACCAATAAAATTTGGTGAGAGTCACTGATGGAGTGCAGGATAAATATATCAATGGGTTTTTGGAAATTCGACCATACTGAATGAAAATAAATTTGGTATTGGGTGAAGGGGTAGAGTTACAATTCTCAAATTTGGTATTCAAGTCTCTTTTGTAACTGGAATCAGGATAAAGAGGTATTTTTGGAAATGTACGAAAAGTGCTAAATAGTACTATATTTTGTATTGGGAGAAGGAATAGAGATAAACTTCTGAAATCTGAAATTTGATTACTGATGGTATCTTGTGTTTGAGATTTGGCGGTGGTTTGAAAATCCGTCATATATTTGTAGGGAATGTACTAGATGGTACTAAATTTCGTATTGGGTGTACTAGATGGTACTAAATTTCGTATTCGATAACTATTAGCGTCTAGGATTGAGATATGTTACTAAATTTGATATTGAATGAATGTATAGAGCTGGAGTCGCCAAAGTTTATATTGAGGTATCAGCTGGTATATGGTGTTGGTTTTGATCGAAAAGTATTAAATGGTAAAAATTTTGGATCACTTTTAGTGTATTGGTTGAAAGGATAGAGCTGAAACTCTGAAATATGGAGACGTTAAAATAGTTTGGGAGAGAAAAAAACTGCAACAAAGTCAAACGCCATAATTTTTGCATTCTTTTTTTTTAATTTTATTGAATGAAAACAAAAAGTGTCGGAAATAGCATCAAATTTTAGAATAAGTTTAGATTTGTTCGAATTGGTCAACTTTGGCACGAATTATGGCCTTCAAACGACCAATGAAACCGTCACATGCTGCCCGAATGTTGATCTGCGGTATTTTGGCCCATTACCGGCTTCACGATAATATTCGACATTTATTTTGATGCCACGGTCGATTAATACGAGCGGAGAGCGACCATCGGCTGTTGTCGCGCCCCACACCATTACCATGGCCGGCGCTTGAGTTCTGGTGGCCAACCGAATGTGCACATTTTCAGCTGATCTCTTTGGCAAGTAGACACGACAATTTTCTTTGTTTACAAACTGCTGGATAACGAATATTTTCTCATCGGAGAAAACCAAATTTGGCAGTTAACCACTTTCGCCCAAGCGAAGCAACTCTTTAGCTCTTTTGAGACTATTTTCTTTATAATGCGGTGTAACTTCTTGCACTTTTTGGCATTTCAATGACTTTTCCCCGAGCTCATTTTTCAATATTTGCCGAATGGATTATTGCCATTTTTCGGCCACTGCGCCGCGAGTTTCGATCAAGTCGCTTCTTTACTTTTCGAACCATTTCTTGCGATGTTGCTGTTTTCTTCCGTCCACTTCCTTGACGTCGGGCTACGCTACCAGTATCACGGTAACGGTAAAATGGTACGAGACACTAAAGATTTGTTCACATTTAAATGCTGGAGTGCTCTAACGATAACCACTTGTGGTTTTCCAGCCAAATATAAAGAAGTCGCACTATCACGCTTGAATTCCCACACGAATAACTTTTTTTCTCATCACGAATAACTTTTTTTTCTCACCA
This sequence comes from Musca domestica, assembly GCF_030504385.1. Taxonomy (NCBI): domain Eukaryota; kingdom Metazoa; phylum Arthropoda; class Insecta; order Diptera; family Muscidae; genus Musca; species Musca domestica. Next base: position 1,565,576 of record NW_026712238.1, on the reverse strand, counting down.
AAATGCTTTTTTACGCTTGTAAACAATATTATGGTCCCTGGAATAATTTTAACAGCAGTCGGACGATTGGCTTGGAAATGACAGCAGTCGGAAGTTTGTTGCACCCTGTATTATGGAAATCAAGGTTGGCACTAAAAAATATCAAAGTGTCGATCACCTCAAGCAAGCGCTTCGCCGGGAATGAGCCAAAATACCGCAGAGCAACATTCGGTTTCATTGGCCGTTTGAAGGCCAAAATTCGTGCCAAATGTGACCAATTCGAACGAATCTAAACTTAGTCTAAAATTTGAAGCTATTTCCGACATTTTTTGCTTTCATTCAATAAAATTAAAAAAAAAAAAAATAAATAAAATAAAAAATTTTAAAAATTATGGCGTTTGACTTTGTCACAGTTTTTTTATTACACCCTGTATTATTACGTATTGTAAAATCTGTAGTGTAAAGATTAAAAAGAAATCTAATCTGAACATTTAAAAAAAATTGGAAAGGCCACTTTATTTATATTATTATGCGATGTGAACTTTTAAAACACCGCTTCAAATATCTATTTTTTAAACCACTTTTATAATAATTATTCTACAATTATTGAAAAAAAAAAATAATTTTGTCCCGAAAAAAAATTATGTTCTAAACAAAATATTAAAACAACACAACACTTATTTATGTCTGGCTATTTATGAAGGCTAAAATCCTATTACATCCAAAATAATAAACGTCAACGCTGTTAAGTTTAGGGTCCATTTAAACGAATCGTATTTGTAATTATAAAAAAACAATCATCTTTATTTGGCCATTTATAATGGTCCTTCCCACTTGGTCGAATTTAAAAATATTTTTACAAAAATAAATACCCATAAAAGAAATATTACAAGACACAAAAAAATAACATGATACCAATTTAATGCCTATTCCCCAAGAAAAAAACCATGGACCTTCATCAAAGTCGTTCTTCGCAAAAAAATACAACAACATTTACATATTCAAATATCCTTAAATCTGATGTGGAGAGTTGATTTCGTTTTAATAAATTACCATAACTTTTAATAGCAAGGGCGATTTCCTGTTCCTGCATTTGCGAACATCGATTTGAAGGATGTTGCTGGTTTCGAAACGACGTTTATTTTCATCATGTTGTGAGTTTTTTTCGCCAGCGCTTGTACTTCTTGTCGTTGTTGTTGTGTGACTGAACAAATATATCATATTAACGCACGAATGACCTTCTCGTTTCGTGATTCACATGATTTTTTTCGTCGTTCATAGCTCTCTACTGAATTTCAGTTTATTTTGTGTACTTATATGTGTGTGTTTGAGTGTGTGTGTGCGTATATAAGTATGTATGAGTGAGTATGCATATATTTCCATAAGCCACGAACAACCAGATGACCAACATAAATGTGACAAGGAAAACCCCAAAAATGAAGGACATTTTTGTACAGCACTAAATGTGCGACGCATCGATCATACGGTGCGGTGCGGCAACGCTTCAGTGGATGACATTCAAGATTGCCATAATAATTTCGCAATATGTTATGTAAAAAATGGAGAGTATGAAAAATGGGGAATTCTTTGGCATGCTCATAATTTGATGATTTTAAGAGAATGTCAATACATAATTTTCTGTAGAAATTGTAAAAGCTGTTTTTTTTTGTAAATATTTATTATATCGACATTAATACATACATACATAGATAATGCTGATTTTGTTTCAAGAAAAAGTTGAAAATCTGAAAATGTGCAGAAATCCACATATTTATTGAAAGAAATATGCCTCAGAAAACATCTGGATCGTCTTCTGTATTTTGAAGACCAGCAAAAAGCTTTATATCAATCAAGGACTTAAGAAGACCTGTTAAATGAGGTCTTCCTATAGATGTGAAAGCGTAAAAATCTGACAAAAACCCATAAAAAGATTTTTATACATAAAGGATCTGTAGAAGTCTTCTATCAATATAGGATATTTAAATATATTTTATCTATAGAAGACCTTTTGAAGATCTACTTTCTTACTAATACCTGTCCAGAGTCATCTTTCTACGGACGACATTTAGTGGTCTTTTTTTTAGACTACCTTGAACATTACTTTCTACTTTCAGTACACCTTCTTCCATTTCAGATAAAATGACTTAACTTTCAAGTAAATTGTTCTGAAAGTATTCATGTCTGTGTGTTACAGTATATACCATTTAATAATGTCGAAATATGGCTCAGCGAAATAATGGATTTGGACTTTATGCATATTTGAATGAAATTCGTCTTTTTGGCCTTCCTTTGCCTGGCTCATAACTTTCGAAGCAAGTATCTGATTTGGACCAAGCCTGGTAAATTGTAATATATTAATAAAATCAAAATCGAGGGCGAAAATGGGTAATATCGTCCCACAGCTTCTGGTGATTTCCCCAGAATGGGTCAACAGTTCCAAAAAAGAATTCAGAAAATAATGGTTCGCTTTGCAGACTTTTAGACTTAATTCCGAACTCCGTTCAGTTTATATATAATTTATAACACTTTGAAATTTGACCGCGTTTCGGGAAGGTACATGATTACATTGACTATAAATATAATGCGCATGGTTTGAGAAAAATCGGGTGCTAATTTCGAACTAATGAGTATTGTTATTTTGTGTGCTTTGTTTTAAGAACATCGGATAGTAACTTCGCTTCCTATACGGAATAAGTTCCTTTGAGTAATTTTTAAAGAGAGAAAGTGTACCGCTTTATACGATTTTCGCCCCAGATTTCATGCTGGCGGAATAATTTAGATGTAAACATAATCAAACACTTATTCTAATTTTAAAATATTTATCTTAATAACAAGTAAAAAAGCTGTAAGTTCCGAAAGCCTATACGACGACATGGACTTGCATAGGCAACTTTTGTCATAAGTTATTACAATATTTAAATGCGAAATTTAAAGAAAAATCTGTTTATAATTTAGCCAAAAGCATCAAAATACCGAATATAGGGGGTACGGTATATGGGGCTATATGAAGACGTGGACCTGCACAGACAATTTTCTGTCTTAGGCTGTAGTATCCATTACGAACTTCAAATGCCAAATTTGAAACAATTCCGGTGAATAATGTCGCTAAAATCATCAAAATACCGAATATCGGGAGGTACCGTTATATGGGGGCTATATGATAACTTGAACCTACATGGCCCATTTACGAACTTAACCTGCCTACTGGAAAAATATACATGTGTGCAAAATTTTAGCCTTCTATCTCAATTTGTTCGTGATTACAACAGACAGTCAGACAGACAGACAGACGGGCATGGCTAAATCGTCTTAGAAGTTTACGCTGATCAAGAATATATATACTTTGTTGGGTCTGACATGAGTATTTCGAGGAGTTACGAACGAAATGACAAAATTAATATACCCTCCATAGTATGGTGGAGGGTATAAAAATAAGCCTGAGAAAAATTCTATAATTAACAAAGTTTGGACCTCATCGGATAATCAAAAATGTTAATATGTTTGAAGAAAATCAGACACTTATTCTTTTAATTTCAAAATATGGAGCTATTGTGAACCTGAGAAAAAATAATAAAATCAATTGACCTGAAGAATTTTATGTTGAAGACGGCGTTTTATTGTTTTCGCTCTTTTTGTTATGAATGACGTTAGCTATAACCTCATCTCAGTAAGATGCCTTGCAGGATATGAGCCTCACAAAAGGTTTCCTTTCGAGAGGAAGGCCTATAACGGTAAAAGTTGATAAAATAGGGAAACATTAAATTTTAACATTTAGTGGTGGAGGTACCACATGGAGTGTGTCAATGTATAAGATTTTAAGCAAATCCAATCCAAATCCAGGAAGTGGACCGTCCTACCACTTCTTTGCTTTGTATCTTGTGGGATGAAGTGAAGTACTGAAATGTCCAAAGTTTGAAAAATATCGGTGAATAATGTAGAATTTTAAAATAACACTGGTTTTTCCAAATTTTTAAGTCTTGTAAGGGAGATACAAGAAATGATGACCGATCAGGTCGATTTTTGGCATCTAACCTGATAAATATATTTCGTCAACCGACGTAAAATCACGATTTCTACCATCAAGCAACTAGTTTTAGCCATTAACTAGTTGCAATATATTTTTACCAATTGGTATACCTTCCACCATACCACGTTCAGGTTTTCTTATAGTCCTATATATAACCCTACCTCCCTGTATATGACATTTATACGAATTAGGTCAATTTTCTAATGGAATTATTTTCTCGCAATACATTCTAACTCCTTTGCCAAACATTGTCAACATAGGTCCACTTTTCCTACAGTCTCCTCATAGCTCCCGTATTCGGAATTTTGATGATTTTAGACACATTTTTTTTTCGGAATCGATTAAAATTCGGTATGTAGAACTTGTAATGGGATCAATATCCAGTGGCGCTAGGTTGCCTGAATAGGTCCGTTTTTTCTCATATCCCCCATATAGAGGTACCTTGGAATATTTTATATTTTAGTAAATATAAACCTTAGTATCAGGAAATTACCTATGTAGTTTCTCATTTACCTTATGATGGAAGTTCGGCTCAGCCATATATAACGCTTTATTTACATGTATACATTAAATTATGTCCAATATATTAAACTCTCGCCCATATGGCTACAGTCCCAACGTGTCTAATCGAAATAAAGGGTTTAGACCCTATATCTCTTTGGACAGAATCCGCTTCAGAACTTTCGGAATCGATCTAGCGATATCCGTACATCCGTCTGTCTGGCGAAGGGAGTATCCTATTTGGTTTAAAGTTGTTTCATCTTAATATTATCAAACTCAGATCGAGTTCGAAAACGGGCAATATCGGTCCATCCCTTGTGCCACTTCTCTGACAAAAAGGCGAAATTTAAAAAAAAATATTTTTTTTTGACCAGAAAGGGAAAAGATAATCCAATTTTGCTCCAACTTCACTAATCCTAATACTTGCATCAGAGTTAGGTCAGGTGTGAAAATGGACAATATCGGTCCACTCCATCAAGTACCTTCCCCACCTTAAAATGAGATGTAAAAGTCCGATTCCCTTCAAATTAATACAGCACACTATTTTTACTAACCCAAGGTCTGGTGTAAAGATATATCGAATATATCGGTCCACTACTTCTGGTACATCCCCCACAATGGGTCAAAATGTTGAATATTCATAAAGCTCATAAAACACGAAATTAAAATCCGATTATATTCAGACTTGGTACATCTCCATATTTCCATAAACACAAGATTTGTTATAAAGGCGGTAGTGACTGGACCATTTCTTCTGGTACCTCCCCCTCATACGCTTCAACATTTTCAAAAAAATCAAAACGCTCTGACTCTCTTCTTTATCTGTCATAACTTATATTTATTTATCTAAATATTTCTCTCAATCAGAAATCTAATATGAATATGGAATTAATCAAAAATTATGATTTCGCATAAAATTAAATATAAATTTTCGATTTTCATGATATTTTGCCTATACCAATATTTTTATCTGTATTAGATGAAGTGTGAAAATGGAATACATCTGGTACATCACGCACATTTCAACAGTTTTTAAAAATTATCATGTCGCATATAAAGTGAAAGAAGTTGAGTTTCCAATTTTTCAGATTTATAATATGAGCAAATCAATTGCATCCCCTTAATTCTAAAACGTATAGATTTTCTAAAGAAGGGGAACCCTTTTTTTAATCAACACAAGAAAACATAGAAAAAATCTACAAATTATGTTTCCGTATACCCCCATCCGATTACTTCAATTGCAAATGATCCCCTGACGATAGGTTCCATATGTGTGAAAAACACATTTTCATGTTTCTATTCTTTTGTCACCGAAAAAATGTACAAAACCAAAAAAAAAAAAAACAAAAAAGGGAAGCATAAAAACATTAAAATAATGTACGGCTCATAACTAATAATGATTATGACTTTTTGCCGGTAGCCTTTGAAACGGTTTTATTTAATGTTTAACGGCTATGTATACATGTTTATGTGTATATATCCTTTGCTGCTCTGCTTGTGCGGATACATTTTTTGTTGGAATCGTTTATAGTCAATGGCCTCTCTTTGTATGTTTGCTGCTGTTGTTGTTGTTTCTTATATGGTTACTCATGTCATGAAACGTTGCTTTTAGTCAATAACCTCTCTTTATTTTTGCTGTTGCCGTTGCTGTCGTTGTTGTCGTTCCATATATCGTTACCCATGACTGAAACGTTTGTTCATAATGTGGCATGAAATTGATTTCTTTGCTGCGACAAGAGTGAAATAATAGATTAGAGCAGGTCGCTTTCAAAATTCTGTTTCTGTCGGCAACTTGGTTGAAAAAGGAAGGAAATTATATAATATAATGAATTTGTTCTTTGTAAAGCTATATACATATGTACATATATTATACGCTGTACCTTAAGAGGTTAGTTCGTTGAGGAACTGTGTGGTTTATTTCGTGTTATTTAGATATTGAGCTTGAATCTGAAGCTAGAATCTTTAAATATCACACGAGGTTGAGCCTTGGTATGTTGGGGTGTGATAGGAATGAGCAATAATTCTGAAATTTGGAATGAGAGTTATTGATTGATTCCAGAATAGATTTTCCAGAATAGGATTTTTGATAATTCAAACTTTAAGGCAGCAAAAGGTTCTAAAATGCTACTCAACGTCTTAAATGGTAAAATTTGGTATTATGAGAACGGATAGAGGCAAGAAACTGAAATTTGGTATTAGAATTTGAAAAAAAGTGATGATTTTGAATATTGATATATGAAGCTGGTTTTGGAAATGTGTACTAACTGTGCAAACTGTACCAAACGGTACCTAATTTGCTTAGTTTGGCTTAGGATAGACGGAGGAAGTTGAAATTTTGTTATGGGGTTCCTGTTGTTAGTAGGTTTTTGATAAAGAAATGGTTGTGGAAAAGTGTACTACAATTACACGAAAAGTACTAAATAGTACCATATTTGGTACAATTTGGTATTAGGACAGAAATCAGAAATTTGGTATTAAGTTTGCAAATCATTTGTTGTCTGGACATATGGAAGTGGTTTTAGAAGTGTGTACTATATAGGGGGAGATGAAAAAACTGCAAGTAAATTCAGACTGCTGGCATTTCTAAGGCACTCGTATGACAGGTGTAAAAATTATTCCAATGACAGCTCACTATATTGTTTTCAAGCGTACAATGGTATTTTGGTGAGAATTTTTCAGAAAAACAGTTATTCGTGATGGAATTCAAGGGTAATAGTGTAATTAATTTATATTTGGCTGGAAAACCAAAAGTGGCTATCGTTAGAGCACTCCAGCATTTAAATGCGAATAAATCTTTTGCGTCTTGTACCAATGCTCGTTACCGTGATACTGGTAGCCATCAACAGCATCATCAGCAGAAATGGTTCGAAAAATAAAGAAGCGAATTGTCGAAAGCCGCGTCGCAGTGGAACTTACACCGCAACAGAAAGAAAATAGACTCAAAAGAACTAAAGAGTTGCTTCGCTTGGCCGAAAATGGTGAACTGCTGAATTTGGTCCGATGACAAACATTCGTTGTTTACTTGCCAAAGAGATCAGCTGAAAATGTGCACCTTCGGTTAGCCACCAGAACTCAAGTGCCGGCCATGGCGATGGTGTGCGCTGCAACAAAAGCCGATGGTCGCTATCCGCTCGTATTAGTCGACCGCGGCATCAGAATAAATGCCGAATATTTTTGCGAAAATATTCTAAAGGATGTATTAAAGCCTTGGGCACGCAAACATTTTGGCCGCAGACCTTGGACATTCTTACAGGACTCAGCACGCGCCACCCAAGAATGTTACAAAATGAGGTTCCTCGCTTCATTGCCAGCGTACACTGGCCCCTAAAATCTCCGGATAACAATCCGTTGGACTTTTGTGTCTGGAGTATTTTGGAAAGCAAGGTCGGCACTATAAAATACCAAAGTGTAGATCACCTCAAGCAAGAGCTTCGTCGGGAATGGGCCAAAATATCGCAGAGCAACATTCGGGCAGCGTGTCATTGGCCTTTTGAAGGGCATAATTCGTGGCAAAGGCGATCAATTCGAACAAATCTAAACTTATTCTAAAATTTGATGCTATTTCCGAAATTTTTTCGATTTCATTCAATAAAATTTTAATTTTTTTTTTTTAAATTGTTTCGTCTGATTATAGAAAAGTACTGAATGGTACTATATTTGGTATTGGGTAAAAGGATGGAGGTAAAGCTCCTATATTTGATATTAAGATTTCTGGTGGTATGTGTTTGAGATTTGGTGTTGGTTTGGGAATGCGTCCTATATTTGTATGAAAATTACTACATGGTACTATATTCGGTGAAGGGGTAAGGCTAGAATCCTCAAATGTGATATTGAGTATCTGGAATTGAGATATGGAGTTGGCTTTACAAATGGGTACTGTAACTGAACGAAAAGCATTAAATAGCACTACATTTGGTAATGGGTGAAGGCATAGTTCTGAAACTGGGAAATTTTATAATGCGATAATTGTTGGCGTTTAGGATTGAGATATTAAACGGTTTTGCTAGAGTAATAGAGTTATACGAAAAGTACTAAAGGATACTAAATTTGGCATTGAGTGAATTTGGAGAGCTACAATCTGGAAATTTGATATTGAGGTTTCTGTTGGTATCTGTACTAAATAATATTAATTTTGGATCACTGTTGTTGTCTACGATGGAGAGATGTAGATTGTTTTGGATATACGTACTTAATTTTACTAAATTTGGTATGGGGTGTAGGGAGAGAATTGAAATTCTGAAATTGGAAATAGAGGTCAATGTTAGTTTCTGGTGTTTAGACACTTTGAAATATTTTTGGACAAAAAAATTGAATATGGGTCCATTGTGCAGTTGTTTTACTAGTATCATCTTCGATAAACTTCAAAATTGCCTAACTTTAACTTTTGAAACGAATCTGAAATTTTAAGGTGGATTTTATAAATAAAGATGTTTTGATTGCAATTATGGAAAGGAAGCTTCAACAAAGCTACTACATGGGATTGTGGGTCATGTTAATTGGTTTTGTAGTCTGTATTTGACAACATTATACAAAAAGTATCTCAATTAGACAAATGTAACGAACTTGGTGCATTATTAACAACTAGAAGGAAACTATATTTCTATATTATATTTATGCTCTAAATGTCATTCACTGTAGATCATGTAAAAAGGCTATAGGTCGATCTCGTTTCCTTTTGTGTGTTACAAAAAATTATATTTTGTACAATATTTAGAAAATATTGAAAATATTGTTCCGGAACATTTCTGAATAAAATGCCCCCCTTCATAAATTCACATAAATAATTTGTGGAAAACGGTTGTAACTGGCGCTTTTATGTTAGCTTAATATTGAAATGTAACGTAATGTTCGAATTGAAAACCCATTTACTTTCATAACGAAATGAAGCCAACCAACAAACGAGTGAATTAAGCCAAAACGGGCAAATGAAATAACATTTTCGCCATCAATTATTCTTTCGTTTCGGTAATTATGATTTTGACATTGAAATACCCGCATAAACACACACATGCATGCACACGTACATTTCACAGATTTCCTTTTCGGTTAAATGTATTTGAAATCAATTACAAAAATCAATTTAATTGTGTGCAAATAACATTAATTGAGTTGTTCGATTTGGCAGTGCTGAAATCGATTACAATGACTGTGGTTAGTTGAAATGCGTAGTTGGTGTCAAATGGGGAGGTGTTTGAAAAAGTGGTATTAATGCTCGGAACTACATGTGGGAATAGGGATAATGTGACGGGAAATGCTTTTTTATGTTAAAAATAATGTCACAAGGGTTTTATATTAACGCTATCTAGTTCTTCGTGGTTGTTTCCCAATCTAGATAAACAAATGTAAGTTTATACTCCCCATGGAACTTTGGCAAAGAAGACCACAATGACTGAATGAATATTTTTGAGCTCTGCAAACATGGCACCCTTGAAATAATATAGCTGAAAATTCAACAAATATATATATATATATTAGAAGAATAATTGGCTTTTGAAAAAATTTAATTCTAAAATCCATCATCATCATCATTAAGAAGAAAACAAGAGAATATAGAGTAGTTGATCCACGATAACAGTTCTGATGAGACTTGGAAAAAATATATTTTTAAAAGTCCACGAAAAAACTTTAATGTCCCCCGAAAATTAAAAATTGCCCTCGAAATTTAATTTTTTAGGTGCACAAGTATTTCTTTAGAAAATAAAGTATAAAATGTATGATTGTTGTTCCGATGGCTTCTGACAAAAATGTAGCTATAAAACCAAGATAAAAAATATTCAAACCCCGATAGCCCCGAACAAATATTTTTAAAATTTTTCTCTTGAAAAACATGTTTTAAAACCATGATTTCAGTCCTGATGACCAATTTAAAAATTTCAAAAAGCCATAATTATAGCCCTAATGACATTTGAGATAATACTGTTAAAAATCGATGTAGTATCATTGCCATTGAAAATATACAGGGTGAGATAAAAACATTTTTTATAACCCTACGACATTATATGTTGGGGTTATTATAAGTTTGATTGGGCCAAAAGTTATGTAACACCACGAAATATTGGTTTCCCACATAGAAAGTCTACAGGTCGCAATTATGGACCAATGGAAGTGAAAATTAGCATGGGGCTAGAGATTAGGGCTGGGCAGAAGCCTTCCAGTTTTTATGGCCATCGGGTAATATTTAGTGGGTAAATAAGACCCTAACATTTGTGTTAAATAAAAGTCCAATTTTCATTAAGCCGCGAATATTTTTAATCCTGGCGATATCACAAATAGACGAACAGGTCAATTCTGATCGTTACATAGATGTCGATAGTAAATATATCGGCTATATATAGCGAAATATATACAATGTGTATATACAAAGGAAGGGGATGCTAGCTAGAATGCTTATATCTCAAGAATGGCTGGACCGATTTTGACAAATTTTGTCAATTCATAATGCCCTCTTGACAGAAAAGTATAAAAACTAAAAAAATCGCAGAAAAATATGCCAATAATGATGTTAATATTGATTTTGTAGCATTTTGTGACATTTTTTTATTTTTTTAAATATTTTTATCGCATGCGATTTTTTCAATTTGACTTATAATATTTGCCAATATTTTTTCACCTTACAACACAGGTTGGAGATATTATATAAGTATTGCAAATATCGTCCGATCCTCACGAAAATTTTCACAAGGGTATTGTTGGGCTTAGAAGGACTAGGCCTATATGGTAGATAAGAAAATCATATATATGAGTCTAAATTTGGAGATAAAGAGGGGCTATTTTGGGGTTCAAATGAACCAAAAACAGAAAAAATTTCTGATCAAACAATTGAAGCCAATCGACACGCCTGAGAAGATAGTTAAACACAAGGAAGAATTCTGAAATTTTGGATGACCATTGGATTATATTTAGCCGGAAAATGGACCACAAAAACTAATAGCACGACGGAGTCCATCAATATTGGGAAAATGACTCTGGTGGAAATGCTAAGGGTAATATATGGGCAGTGCTCCATGACATAATTTCAAAAGCGAAACCTTCCAAAATGGATTTGGATAGGAGGGGGCTTCTAACATATTGTAGTGTTGTAGGGTAGTATCTATTTTTAGAATTATGGCCAACGAAACCGTCACACGCTGCCCGAATGTTGCTATGCGTTATTTTGGTCAATTCCCGGCGAAGCGCTTGTTTGAGGTGATCGACACTTTGGTATTTTTAGTGCCAACCTTGCTTTCCAGAATACTCAAGACACAATAGTCCAACGGATTGGTATCCGGAGCTTTTGGTGGCCATTGTGCACTGGAAATGAAGCAAGGAGGTCTGCGGCCAAAATGTTTGCGTGCCCAAAGCTTTAATACACCCTCCAGAATATTTTCGCGATAATATTCGGCATTTATTCTACACGGTATTTAAACACGATTATTTTTTTAGTTTATAAACTGCTGGACAACAAATGTTTTCTCATCGGAGAAAAGCAAATTCGGCAGTTCACCACTTTCGGACAAGCGAAGCAACTCTTTAGCTCTTTTGAGTCTATGTTCTTGCACTTTTTGGAATTTCAATGGCTTTACCCCGAGCTCATTTTCAATATTTACCGAATGGAATATAGCGATATGTTCAGTTCACGAGCCATTTTTCGACGCGGGTTTCGATCAATTCGCTTCTTTACTTTTCGAACTATTTCTGCTGATGTCCACTTCCTTGACGTCGCTCTACGATTTATTCATATTTAAATGCTGGAGTTCTCTAACGATAGCCACTTTTGGTTTTTCAGTAAAATATAAAGAAATCACACTATCACGCTAGAATTCCATCACGAATAACCTATCAGCTCTAACAGCTACCAATCCTCCCTCCCTACCCTCAATCTAATAACAACGCTTCCATTACTTGTTCTGCATTTAAAGGTGCCACCAGGAGATATAACGAAGCTAAACTACAAGAACGAAAACAAGTTTTTCAAAAAATAATTGAAAGTTTAAAATAAAAATTAAATAATCATAAATGATTTAAAATGTTATTTTACTAACCCGATGGATTAATTATAAATATGGAGATTACTTCAAATAATACTCTTAATCTAATATCAACTCATGGGTACAGTCACTTTGTGTTCACAACGTTTCCATTACTTATTCTGCATTTAACCGTGTCATAAGGAGATATAACGAAGCTCAACTACAATTTCAAGGAAAAAAAAGCAACAACATGTAAAGGACCTCGAAAAATATTCACCATCTTACAGCGTATTGGAATTTTTCGGAGCAAGCTAAATGTTGTTGGCTCCGATTTATTGTTTCTGCACCATGACCGCCAGAATATGTGAGCATAACTTTCAGCACATTTTTTGAATAAATTTTCTCGTTTCAGTTTTATTTTTCCAAGTGCCAATGGAATTTTTTCTTCTTCTATTTTTAGTCGAATACTTTTTGCTTGGTTAGTGAATGTAGGAAGCAAAAAATAACAAAAAAATAACTTACAACATTTTTAGTGTCATTGATAAATGGCGGTTAGCAATGGACTCTGCAGCAACAACAATACCAACCAGCAGTTGCAATTGCAAAAATAACAAAAACAATGATGAGTCCAATAACCAAGCTTGGCCATAGCTAAGACAACAATGGAACTACCACACGGCAAAGAAGGTGGCAGTCGACCTTCAACGGAACGTCGTGTATGGATGGACATTTGCACTTTTTGCATTCTATATCGCTGTGCTCCATTCGGTTCAGATCTCCCCGGTTGATATTCACAAACAATTTTCACTCTATTCTCCAAGTTCAGTTCAGATTTATATATATATATAAGCTTTCAAGTTTTTCATTGTTTTACAATGTCAGTTTCAAGTCATGGGATGCCAAAGGACATAAGGTCCTCAATACCAAATGGCCGTTTGGCGTGTGAGTGTGTTGGAAACTGATTTTATTCCATTTTTTGTAATGGGGTCCTGCGTGGCCGTCGTTGTAGTCGTCGTCGTCGTCGCACATTTTCTATGCAAATGAAAAATAACACATTAAATGCAAACTAAAATGGGTAATCGTTTTGGACATTGTTCACCCAATCATCGATTAGCTAGTCATGTGCATGATTTAGCAGTGAATGTGACTCTAGCATGCAACACTGTTGGCAAATAACAGAGAGAAAGAAAAAGTGCATGCAAAAATTGTTTGTGTGTGTTGGTGCGTATGTGTGAGCTCTGCACATCTGTGCCATTTTCTATGGTCTTTTAAAGAACAAACGAGAAAAATTGTGAAAAATATTCAATCAAAGTTACGTGTACGTTGCTATTATTTGACATAATGATTGGACATTAATTTTAGCATAAGGTAATGGTGATTGCGTTTAATGTTAATCGTCGCCATAAAAGTAAATTGTTGCAAATTGTTTATAAAATATTATAAAGTTTGTGAATTGTAATTAAAAAAGTATTACAAACCAGTAAAGAAAGTCTTAAAGTCGTGCGGGGCCGACTTTATGATACCCTACACCACTTTGCTAATTTAGTAGAGCTCCACATAACAATTAAAAGTTTTTATGGGAGAATTCCATCATACACGCTATGATTATAATTATAATTTAAAGTTCAAATGACTAAATATGCCGAAGTTTTTGTATCTTTTAAACTCAGACTTGTATTGCCCATTTGATATATATGGGAGCAATATACAAATCTGAACCGATCTCGATAACATTTGGCAAAGATATTTCTGAGCTATATTTCATATATTTCCCTGAATATCGTTGTTACGGAGTGCATATTACGGCTGTGGGTAACAAATATAACAAATCGGATGAAAAATATATATGGGAGCTATAGCTATATCTGAACCCATCTTCACCAACATTGACATACTAGCTTCTAGACTCAATTCGGTCGTAAGTGCCAAATTTCATCCCAGTTGGGCAAATATTAGTGCACAATAAAAGGTAAAGCGGACGAAGTTATATATGGGAGATATATCCAAATCCGAACCGATCTCGATAAAATTTAGCAAAGGTATTTCTGAGCTGTATTTGTTACGGAGTGCATCTTACGGCTGCGGAGGACTAAAATAGCAAATCGGATGAACAATATATATTGGAGCTATAGCTATATCTGAACCGATTTTGATCATATTTGGCATACTTATTTTCAGGCCTAATTTGGTTGTATGTGTAAAATTCCATAATATTCGGGCAACTATACGTGTAATATGTTTGGTGCTCAATAAAAGGCAAATCGGACGAAGATATATATGGGAACTATATCTAAATCTTTACCGATTATCTCAAATTTCGATAGGGTTCGTCCTTGGGCCAAACAAATGATTTGTGCAAAATTTCATCTGGATCGGGTAATAAATGCGCACTGTACTTTGTTCAAAAAAATACATGGGCAGACGGACGGACATGCATGAATCGACTCAGAATGTGATTCGATGCAGATCATCAAAAGGAACTATGGGTCTATCTCGTTTCCTTTTGCCTGTTACAAACAAATGCACAAAGACATAATACCCTGACAACCTTGTGGTGTTGGGTATAAAAAGGGCACAACTCACGACGAGGTGGTAATCAAGTAAGACGATTTAGACCTGTCCGTCCGTCCGTCTGTCGTAATCACGCTACAGTCAAAACGAATTTAGATAGGAAGCTAAAATTTTGCACAGATCTGTCTTCGGCCCGCAGGCAGGTCAAGTTCCAAGATGGGCTATATCGATGTCGTATAGCCCCCATATAGCGGTACCCCCCGATATTCGGTATTTCAATGAATTTAGCTATATTTTTCAATGGAATCGTCTGAATATTATCACAAGAAGTTCCTTATGGGTACTTTATGCCCTAGAAGAGAATTGTCTATATAGGTTCATGACATCGTATAGCCACCATATAACGGTACCCAAAGATATTCGGTATTTTAATGATTTCAGCCATATTATTCAATGGAATTGTCTTAAAATCCACAAAATATGTTCCTTGCGAGTACACTAACCCTTGAAAAAGATTGTCTATATGGCTCCACGATATCATATATCCCCTATATAAACGTTTCTTCCCGATATTCGGTTCATTATGAGTACTTTATTCCTTAGAAGAGAATTGTGTACGGTCCTCACGAAATTTTGTATGGGGTAGTGTTAGGGTCAGAATTGAAGGCTATAGTACTAAAAGGGCCAAACATGAACAGTTGTAACGAATCTAGAATTTTAACGTGTACTTTTGCTGGCGAAGTAGCGTGCATTTGATTATCCTAAGCATACCCCCAAAATTTGCAAAGATTCCAAGAAATCTTAATCCGCAAACACCTTTCTAGGTGCGCTATACGAAAACGTGTACCTATACATACAATGTTCCGCCACAGGAGCTAGAACCCATTACGAACTACAAATACCAATTTTCAGACGAATCCGTGGAAAAATTTGGCACTTATCATTAAAATACCAAGTACTGGCAGGTACTGTTATATGGGGACTATACAAAAACGTGGACCTATATATACAATGTTTCGCCGCCGGAGCTAGAACCCATTATGACCTACAAATGCCAATTTCTATACAAATCCGTGAAAAAATGTGGCAAAGAACATCAAAATACCTAATATCGAGAGGTATCGTTATATGGGGGGCTGTAAAAAAGTGTATCTATACATACAATGTATAGAGCTAGAACCCATTGTGACCTACAAATACCAATTTTTATACAAATCCGTGAAAAAATGTGGCGAATACCATCAAAATACCGAATATCGGGAGGTACCGTTATATGGCGGCTATACCAAAAAGTGTTCTGATATATCTCATATAGAAGCTCTACGTCAAATAATGTGGGCTGTATCGTGTTTTAAACTGACAAACAGACGAACATGGTTAAATCGACTTGGAATTTTATGCTGATCATACTTTATGGGGTCAACTACGAATATTTAATTGAAGCGCGTTCGTCGGTATAGACATGCGGTCATGTTAGGGACCGTGGGGCTACATAACGTCTCTCATGTCCTCGTCCTAGAAATTTTGGAATTTATTCACACAAAATGAATGGTTAATTTCTCTTTCTAGATATTATCCGATGACTCTGACTAAATGTATATTTCTGCGCGGTCTACGACTCTAACTTCTTGCAAAGTTAAATGTCGATCAGGAAAAAATGATGTCATAGAAATATTTAAAGATAACCAAGGCATGGTTTCTAGTTGTAGGTAAGAACTTTCGATTTCAAAAAGTTCATTAGGAACTTCTTTATTTGGTAATTGGATTTTTTGATGAGAAGATACTCAAAATAATAAATTTATTGCAGTAGATATTAGAAGTTCTTTGAGATTCATGTTGGAACCAAAAAAACAAGGACACATTTAATTAGATAGACAAAGATTTGATAATTCTCCAAACAAATTTTTTTTAAAAATAAAGTTCTTAGTACAAAACAACAAACGACGCACCAAAACATCCTTCTATTTATGAATTAAAATTGTTTCATGAATAAACATGGAACAATTCTAAAATTTTACTCCACTTCTTCTTGTTCTGTGTGTTTCTCATTCCGAAATAACAAAAGATTTGCAAAATTTATTGTTTACCTCCATAAGTTTATTTAGAATGTGCCCCAAGCTTCATATGCGCATTGAAGTTGGCTGAAGGATTTTAAGTTTTCTAAAATTTCGAATGTTCACTTTTATCCATGGCTGCAAGCGTTGTTTGTAAACAATGCAATGAACAATGAGCACACAAAGGAAGACATCCCCTGAATGACAAAAGAAGAGGAAAACTAATTTGTTGTTTTATTTTTTTTTTTTTAATAAAAACATGACAAATTAATAAAGTTTTAGTAGTAGCAGTGACTAGAAGCGATTTTTAAAATTCTGGCTTACCGCTGAGGTGAACTTCGTATTGTTTTGTGTTATTCTTTTGCCTTGGGATTTTTTTAAGAAAAATGTATGGTCAAGTATGTTTGTGGCATTTGACAATGGGTCAGATGGAATTCAATTAGTGGTACTTGAGGAAAATACTAGTGGGATGTCAAAAACAACTATATAAAGCTGAATTGAAAACTGAAGGGTGGTAACGTTATTTTTTGGGGGACATTTAAGGTATATTTTTTGTTGTAAAAGGCTGATCTTCAATGCCATTAAAAATAAAAAATATGTATTGATTAGCTTTGCCTTTTAGTGTGAAGATAATATTCTTCTAACCGGGATATGTATCATCTGATATTTCCATAATGTGTCTTATTGAAATAAGGATTTTAGATCACAGGTGTTTTTACTAAACTTATATCAGCTTTGGAGGTAGGTTCTATCGGTCCACTCCTACTGCATATCCCCTACAAAAATTAATAAATTTGCTTTATTAAAAAAGCTTATATTTATAGAAAGCGGTACCCGATATAGCTAACACTACGTACATTACAATACTACTACCTAAGCCTGATATAAGTATTGAAATGTACCTATATCAGGCTTGGGTCAGTTTTTTAGACCCCTCCCATAATAGGTCAAACATTTGTATAATAACTATTCAAACTTTGAATGTCATATTTTTTGCCTTTGTTAAAGAAAATCTAAAAAAGAATCAATGTATTTCTGAATATCGATGCTCCGTTATATGGGTCCGTAAGTTCCATTTTTAATACCATACATTCTAGGAATATTATCAAGAAATTAAAAAAAGAACATGTAAAAACAAGCTAAGTTCAGCTAGGCCCAAGTTTTAATACCCTCCGCCGTTTAGAAGGAACTTGAACATTTTTAAAAAAATTTAAAATTTTTTCCGTTATATGTTGTAGTAGCCATTGCGCACTTCAAATACGAAATTTGAACCAAAAAAAATCCTGGAAATACAGAATATCTCAGGTAGCGTTATGAGGGTGATATGCTAAAACGTAGATCTATATAGACAATTCTCTTCCAGAGGGTAACGTACTCAGGGGGAACTCCTTGTGTGAGTTTTCTGTCTATTCCATTGAAAATGTGGCTAAAATAATCAAAATACCGAATATCGGGGTGCACCATTGTATGAGGCTGTACGCTATCGTCAACCTATATAAAAAGTTCTCTTTCAGGTGGTGAAGTACTGACACCGAACGTCTTGTGTAGAATTTCAGACAATGCCATTGAAAAATCAGACTAAAATCATAATCTCTTTCAGGGGGTAAAGTACCCAGAAGGAACTCCTTGTGTGGATTTGAAGCCAACATTATCAAAATGCCCAATATCGGGGGACACCATTGCATGGGGGCTATATGATATATGTGTAAAGTCGTCACAGAGAACTCCTCATGTAGAATTCTAGACAATTCCATTAAAAAATGTGGCTAAATTCATCAACACACCGAATATCGCGAGGTACAGTTATAAGGCGTATATACATATACAACTCTTTTTAAGAGGCTAAAATAGTCACGAAGAACTCTTGGTGTAGAATTTCAGACAATTCCATTGAAAATTTGGTTAAAATCGTAAAAATTCCGAATATCGGAGGTACCGATGTATGTGGGCTATATAGTCCATCCGATATAACCCATCTTCGAACTTTACTTGCCTGTAGACAAAATACAGATCGGTGCAAAATTTTAGCTTCCTATCTTTATTCGATTTGACTCTAGCGTGATTACAACAGACGGACGGACGGACAGGGCTAAATCATTTTAGAATTTTACGCTGATCAAGAATATATATACATACTTTGTTGGCTCTAAAATTATTATTTCGATGAGTTACAAACAGAATGACGAACTTAATATGCCCTCCATACTATGCATGGTGGAGGGTATAAAAAGAAGGCACGTGTATCGGAGTTTTAAAATTTTAACATCGGAAAGCAACCTATAGAGTGATCAATTCCCTCAGTCTTCCACACTTTTTATACCCCCAGGCACATGGCTGTAAAGAGAAACCAAAAAACTGATTTTGGTCAACTTTGTAAAACCTAATGTTTGCATCAGGGCTTCCACTCCTTCCTGTACCCCTTCCACAAAGAGTACAAAAGTTAACAATAATCATACCCCTTATGTCTTCAAATTTTGCACACATTAATATTTTTACCAATATAGACCGTTTAGAACGGACCATTTCTTCTTCATCCATAATGGGGTCAAAATTTTGAATAACAAAACGATCATAAAATGCGAAATAACCATTTGATTCTTTGAAAATGTCATACCTTCTAATATTTCTATCCACACAAGATCTAGTGTGGAGATGGCATACATCAGCTTACCTCTACTGGCACGTCTTCTAGAAAGTTCCAACCTTTTGAACAACTAAAGCTCTTATAACATTCGAAACAAGCCATAGCACAAATTCACCAACAGAGAAATGTAATACATAGTGTATACATAAATGATATGTGTCTAGTGTACACATCTGTCGAAAAAAAAATGTAATCTCTTTTTCCTTGATTATATCTAAATTTATGATAATTTAAATATCTCGTGATTTGAAAAATAAAATAACCCTATCCACATATAAATCATCCTAAACAAATATAATATAATTTATAGATTAATACCAAATACGCTAATTGATTTAATATAAGCCAACAGTTCAATGGATTGATTGATCGTTCAGTTTTATTTACACCCCCAGTAAATCGAAGCACACACACACACCTCACTCCCACATGTACATACCTATGCGGTAATTAAAATTCCATATTCCCACAAATAATTATTTCATGGGGTAAACAAAAAAATAAATTCAAAAAGAGAGAATGAGAAACATTTGCCATGAGAGCAAATACAAATGATATTGCGTCTCTCTCCCATTATACATACATAAACATGTTGTTTATGTTTATCTTCCACGTAGTACTTTCACTTTCCAACGAAAATAAACAAATGAAGACAACGGGCACATGAAACGGAATGGAGTGTCCTATGCAACAAGTTCTACGCGTCAACAGCGTGTAGCGCACGACAAATCATTTATTCTGGTTTTGTTTGAATTGAAGGCTCTCCCACAACGAATTCTCCCTGAAAGTGGTTGCGAGAGGATTGCGGTTGGTATGCAAATTTCAATAAATTTTCATTGGGGAGAGAATAAAAAATCAACGCCACAATTCTTTTTGTTTTCCTTATGAAATGCGAACATTTTTATTAATAACACAAATTGTATTTCTTTTGTTTATTGAACTTTTCGATATTCTTACGTATTTTATACGTTATGTTTTTAGATAGTGAGGTGGGTCGATATAATCAGCGGAAAGTGGAATAGTAATGGGAAATAATTTTAGAATAAAAGAAACATATTAATTTAAAATACATTTTTTTTAAATTTAATTGAATGGAAGCAAAAAAATTTTCGGAAATAGCATAAAATTTTAGAATAAGTTTAGATTTGTTCGAAATGGTCATTGGATCAACTCGCTTCTTTATTTTTCGAACTATTTCTGCTGATGTTGCAGTTTTCTTTCGTCAACTTTCTTGACGTCGGGTTACGCTACCAGTATCAGGGTAACGAGCTATGCTACTTGTGGTTTTCCAGCCAAATATAAAGAAATCACACTATCACGCTTGAATTCCATCACGAATAACTTTTTTTCTGGAAATTCTCAACAAAATGATTTTGTACGCTTGTAAAAAATATGGTGAGCCTAAAATAAGTTTAACAGCAGTCGGACGAGTGGCTTAGAAATAGCAGCAGTCTGAAGTTGGTTGCAGTTTATTCATATATTCAAGCATATATAAAAAAGCAAAAATTTTACCTATTATTTTTTTGATTAACATTCTTTGATTTTTTTTAGTTGATGGGTGAAAGTAAGATAACATATCTTTGTTGGCAGAAAGTAAAAGGATTAAAAGTCTCAATAGAAAATTACATTCGGAATTTTTATATTACAAGTGAAAATGATTAATTTAGCTTCCTTACCTTAACAGGTTTCTCTTCTATGTCTAAATCTTCCTTTATACTGAGATTTTTTTCGGAGAAAGTATCAAATGCCGTTATAATCTAGATCTAATTTGCGTGTAAGTCACTGTGTTTTCGTGTCCAATCCCAATCTGATATAAATATTACAAGGTGCCATATTTGAACTAAATCGACTACTTCCTGGACCTTATTCGAGATATGTGATAATTTTAGGAAAATTGTCAAATGTGCGCAATGTACTAGATACAATGGACCGAAGTAGTATACTTCATATAATATTGATACAAATATTGGGATGTGCAAAATGTAAAGAAAATTGAACAATTATTCAAAATTTATCCTGAAGGAGTGAACTGAGAAATCTATTAGCTCTAGGGTTAACAGAAATATTTGGGTATACAAAGGAAACGCAGGAAAAATTGGTGTTTGTGAAATTCGAAGACAACTCGATCTAAGTTTGGCAATAATAGTACAATGTTCTAAGTTTAAACCAAATCGAATACTCCCTTTAAAGTTATCGTGCGCACCAGCCAGCCAGACAGACTGACGGACGGCTAGACACCCTAGATCGACTCCAAATATCCTGAAATGGATTTGTTCCAAAGAGACCTAGGGTAATTTAGTAAGGCATGTTTGTCCGGTATCCAAATCCATATTGGAGGATTTCGCTTTTGAAATTAGGATTTGCCCAATATTTATGTACTTCGTCGGGCTGTTGTTGCAGTCCATTTTACAGCTAAATATAATCCAATGGTCATCCAAAAAGCTAGAATTCTGCCCAGTCCTTAACTCTCTTCTCAGGCGTGTCGATGGGCTTAAATTCTGTGATCGGAAAAACATTTCTGTTTTTGGTTAATTTGAACCCCTAAATATTTTGCAATCATCTCCAAAAGAAAGAAGCCCCTCTGTATCTCCAAATTTAGACTCATCTATAAGATTTGCTTGTCTACGATATTTGGCTAAATTCGTCAACGAAATTAGCATAAAAAAGTCAGAAGTTCGCCTTTTGTGTATTTTGGATATAGCCTGTAAGTAATTCTGATACTTCAAAATTAGTGGTCCATTGCACCCGCTGCTCTAAACTCTAACTTTATGCAAGATTTCGTGTACTTCGGTTTCTATTTGTGATCTTTATGACGGCTGCAAAGTCAGGAACATTTTTAGTTGTTGGTCCATTTCAACCGTTAATTTATTGCGGTCACCTTTGAAAACAATAGGCCTAGCCCTTCTGAGCCCAACCCTACCCTTGTGAAAATTTTCGTGAGGATCGGACGATATTTGCAATACTTATATAATATCCCAACCTGTGTTGTAAGGTGAAAAATTTTTAGAAAGTATTATAAGTCAAATCGCATGCGATAAAAATATGAAAAAATAAGAAAATGTCACACAATACTAATACTACTAAATCTTTATTAACATAATTATTGGCATATTTTTCTGCAACTTTTTTAGATTTTATACTTTTATGTCAAGAGGGCATTCTGAATTGACAAAATTTGTCAAAATCGGTACAGCCATTCTTGTGATATAAGCATTCTAACTAACATTCCCTTCCTTTGTATATAATCATTGTATATATTTCGCTATATATCCGATATATTTACTATCGGCATCTACGTAACGGTCAGAATTGACCTGTTCGTCTATTTGTGATTCGCCGGGATTAAAAATATTCGCCGTTTAATGGAAAATTTGACTTTTATTGTGGCCTATTTCACCCACTAAATATTACCCGATGACCATCAAAATTGGAAGGCTTCTGCCCAGCCTTAAGCTCTAGAACCATGCCAAGTTGATTGGTCTATAATTGCGACCTGTAGAACAGCTGCAAAATTAGGAAATTGTTCAGTTTTGGTCCATTTCAACCCCTAGATATTATGCGATCATCTCCAAAAGAAATAGGGTTCTATTCTGGCCCTATCCCCAACTCCATTCTTAATTTCGTGAAGATCGAGCCATAATTGCGACCTGTAAAGTGATTACAAATTAACATGGACAGACGGACGGGCGGACGGACATACATAGCTAAATCGACTCAGCTCGACGAGATAGGAAGATCCATATATACTTTGCTATGTGGGAAAACAATATTTCGAGGTGTTACATAATTTTTGGTTCAATCAAATTTATAACACCCCCAACATATAGTGTTGTAGGGTATAAACATAAGGTTCGGCGGGGCCGAACTTTTATTACCCTTAGAGTAAAGGAACCCATTATGATCCACACATACCAATATTTAGACATATTCATGGGAAAATGTGGCAAAAATCATCAAAATACCGAATAATTGGAGGCACCGTTATATGGGGCTATACGAAATCGTGGACCTATACATGCAATGTTTCGCCAGCGAACCCATTATGACCAACAAATACCAACTTTTAGACAAATCCGTAAAAAAATATGGCAAAAATCATCCAAATTAGGAATATCAGGAGGTACCATCAATGGGGACTATACCAAAGCGTGGACCTATACATACAATGTTTCGCCACACGAACTAGGACCCATTTTGACCCACAAATATCAATCTTTAGACAAATCCGTGGAAAAAATTGACAAAAATCATCAAAATACCTTAGATACCGTTATATGGGGACTATACCAAAACGTGGACCGATATATCACATTTTATTCAAGACCAACCATTCTGCTAAATTTTGACGCTCTACGTCATATAATGTGGGCTGTATCGTGATTTCAACAGAGAGACAGACAGACGGACAACGTTAAATTGACTTAGAATTTTATGCTGATAATGAATATATATACTTATGGGGTCCACGACGAATAATTAGGGATGTTTCCAAGGTGGAGGGTATAAAAATGTCGATAAACTTCCATATTGTGGTAGGGTTTCTAGTCGCATTTTTATTTGGATTGGATAAAAAATTGTATTTTGGGTTCTTCGGGGGTAGGTATCATGCAATGTCTAAAAGGACCGAAAACTTTTCGATGACTCGTTTGAGAATCAAGATTTTTAACGAAAATACTCCTCGTATTGTTATAATATTGCCAAAAATAATATATTCCTAAAATGTAAGGATTCCAAGGAGTCTTAATCTGAAAATTTCTAAACATTTGCCTCCTATTTTTTGTTGCTTTGCTATGTAACTTTCAAAACTCCGATACACACTGCACAATGGATGAGTTCACAGCCGTGAATTTACATAGCAACCGAATAGAAAAAAACCAAGCCAGCAAGGCATTTCCTTAAACACAGCGAGTCCAAAAAACATATTTCTTCAAATGCGTCAAGAAAACCAACATTGCTCGAATTCAATTTCATTCCAATTATAGAATAATAATTCCATTTCTTTCTTAAATACCCCAAAAAATTCACCAATTTACTTATTCATTTAAAATTATTCGAACGCAGCTGGATGTACAATGAAAATCTCTCCAAGATAATTATTGAATTAAATCATAAAAATCATTGGTTGAAATAACTCGGTGTGTGTGTGCTTATGGAAAACCGCTGTTTTTCTAATCATTTTCCTTTTGGTTTGTTTTGTTTCACTCATCTTTTCCATGGTGGTCTTCGATGCGTCTCTCCCATTCTCTCAGCCGTTCTCATTGCGGTTCATGTGCTGGCGTATTGTTTGTTATTCTTGTTGTTGTTCTTCTTCTTCATCATCGTCGGCAGCCAGCGTGGAATCTCGTGCAGATTTCTGAATATTTTTTTGAACTGGAATCAGTATGTCTTTACCTCTAAAAATCGTCGCAGCGTGCTTTTTTTACTCGACAAAGAAAAACATCGCGTATTGAAAATCCTCGGGCTTTGTGCATTTCTTTGTGCGGACGGAACGTAACGTAACAGCCAGACGAAAACGTTCTGGTTCATTGTCGTCGTGTTGAGTGTGTGTGTGTGTGCATGCGATGCGATGCGGTTCAATTTGAATTGGCCACAGTGAGTGAATATATCAGCAGCATCGCCCAGCACATTTTCCTAAACGTTGTGTGGTATCACCACGAATGCGTTGTTGTTTTTGTTTTTTTTTTCATATTTGTTTCTGGCGCAGTGAATCCCCCCGCGCTCTTCAGTCAAAGAAAATTGTGTTTTTATCTAAGGAAAATATATTTAATGTTTCTTTCTCCTGTTTGTGGTATTATCTTCCAAATATTCAGATTTCTTCCTCAAGTAGCATGATTTTCGTTTGTTCATCATAAAAATTCAATGTGGTGTTTGGCTGGCGTTTCCATCAACAAATTGCTTTTAATTTAATATGTGAATATTTAAAGAAATGTGTGTTTGGTGTTGTTTTTGTCATTATTATTATTTATATTTAATCATATGAAATTATTAATTCAATTTAATTTATTGCGTTATATCCATTTGTGTGATTGTGTGAGTGCAAAAATAAAATATTTATTTTCCTAATCTTTGAAATTTGCAAAGCAACGAGAGAATTGCATTCTTATGCAAAACGAAGCAATCATTTGATATTAATCTTTAAAATATCTTCCGGCTGTCATTAAATATATATTTCAATGTCTTATGGAAATTTCTTGGCAGACTTGCAAAAAGTTGATGATCTTATAGGTAAGTATTGCCGATTTTATATTTGCCATATTATATACAACTAATTTACGTAAATTGGTGGTGGTGACAAAAACACTTAATGTGGGTGAAAGTATATAAAACAAAAATATACATAAAGAGTGCTAAGAGTTGAATTCTCTGAAATAATTTATTTTTGGAAAACATGTGCAAAAAATCGGGTCATAAGAACGAGTCATTAAACAATGCATTTCTTCGAAGGCGTTCAGTTGAATGAATGTTCTTTAAGAATAGTGAATAAGAAAAAGGAAGGAATATTTATTAAAAAAAAAAAAAAAAAAACAGTAAAGAAAGTCCTAAAGTCGGGCGGGGCCGACTATATGATACCCTACACCACTTTACTAATTTAGTATAACATAACAATTAAAAGTTTTTATGGGAGAATTTAATCGTACACGCTATGATTATAATTATTATTTAAAGTTCAAAGGATTAAATATGCCAAAGCATTTGTATCTTTTAAATTCGGTCTTGTATTGTCCATTTAGCACAAAATTAATTTGAAATCAGATAAAGATATATATGGGAGCTATATCCAAATCTGAGCCGATCTCGAATAGGGTTCGTCCTTGAGCCAAACAAATGATCTGTGCAAAATTTCATCTGGATCGGGTAATAAATGCGAACTGTACTTGGACGGACGAACTAAATACCAAATTTTATCAAGATCGGTTCAGATTTGGATATAGGTCCCATATTTTTAACCGATTCGGGTTAATTGTGCACGAAATGACGAATATCTGCCAAAAAGTCCTGGATTTTGGTACATCCGACCGAATTCAGTCCAGAAGGAAGTACATAAAATTTGGAGAAAAACGGTTCAGATAAAGCTATAGCTGACGTACATATTTTTCATCCGATTTGGCGTTTAGGTCTCTCGCATTCGTAATATCCGTTTTGGCGTTTAGGTCTCTCGCATTCGTAATATGCATGCGACAAACAATGAAACAATAAAGCTCGGAAATACCTTTGTCAAATGTTATCGATTTCCGATTTCTGGTGTATTGTGCAAAAAATACACTACACCATTTGAAAAATACTTGCAAAATGTAAAAAAGTTTTTTGAAAAATGATGCTAACATTTTAAAAATTCCGAATAGCAGGTCTTATAGTTACATGAGACTATAAGAAAAAGTGGACCTCAATAAGCAATTCCCCCTATTACGAACTCCAAATGCCAAGTTTCAGATAATTCTGTAGAAAAATGTAGCAAAAATTAAAAATTCCGAATAATGGTTATTTAAAGACATGGACTTTTATATGCAATTTTTTGTTTTACTAGGTAACACCCATAATGCGCCCAAAATATCAAAATTTATACAATTCCGGTGAAAAATGTGACAGAAATTTTCAAAATACCGAATATCGGAGTACAGTTATATTGGGACTATACCCAAAATTGGATCTATATGGATAGTTCTTTGGTAAGATATTTCATACATATAAAGAAAAACTATTGTTTAAATAGCCAAAGCACCTTACATCTGGAGGTACAGTTAATTGGGGTTATATCATGTGGACCTATATGGCCTATTTTCAATACCAAAAATTCAATGTACCTATTAGGCATCTCAATAAAATTTCATCAACCCACTTTATTTAGCCGTGAAACGACAGCAATTTCCAAAGAATGACAGACACAAAGATGCACGGATATGGCTAAATCCCTATTGAATCTTATTCTGATCAACATGTATAAACATCATTCGAAATATTGTATTTCATTCTCTAATTTTTCATTATAAGGTTTTATAAGTAAATCCAGTATAAAAGGACCAATATTTACCAAAAAGTAAGCAAAAGCTATAATTGTGCGGGCCCGACCATGTGATACCCTACAGCACTACAATATGTTAGAAGCCCCAAATGCTTTTGAAATTATATCACGGAGGAGCAGTGATAGATATTACTTTTAGCATTTCGACCAGGGACATTTGGCCAATATTTACGAACTCCGTCGTGCTGTTAGTTGTAGTGGTCCATTTTACAGCTAAATATAATCAAATGGTCATCCATCTCTTCTCAGGCGTGTCGATTGGCTTCAATTGTGTAATCAGGACATATTTTCTGTTTTTGGTTCATTTGAACCCCTAAATATGTTGCGATCATCTCCAAAAGCAAGAGGTCCCTCTGTATCTCCAAATTTAGGCTCATCTATATGATTTACTTGTCTACGATATTTGGCTATATTAGTCAAAGAAATCAGCATAAAAAGCCAGAAGTTCGCCTTTTGTATATTTTGGATTTCGCCTGCAAGGTATTTTCAGCGTTTCGGTAGAATTTGAATGTTGGTTTTTTCACACAAAAGTAGTGGTCCATTGTACCCGTTGTCCTAAACTCTAACTCCATACGAGAGTTCGTGTCCTTTGGCTTCTATTTGTGACCTTTATAACGGCTGAGAAATCAGTAACATTTTTAGTTGTCGGTCCACTTCAATCCCTAAATATATGGCGGACATTTTTAAAAACAATAGGCCTAGTCCTTCTGAACCCAACCCTACCCTTGTGAAAATGTTCGTGAGGATCGGACGATAATTGCACTCTGTATAAAATAACTCTAACCTGCGTTGTAAGGTGAAAAATATTACAAAATATACACTTCGATATTATAAATCAAATTGAAAAGATCGCATGCGATAAAAAATATGAAAAAATAATAAAAAATGTCACAAAATTCTACAAAATCTATATTAACATCATTATTGGCATCTTTTTATGTAATTTTTTAGATTTTATACTTTTATACCAAGAGGTCATTCTAAATTGACAAAATTTGTTAAAATCGGTACAGCCATTTATGAGATATATGCATTCAAGCTAACATCCCAAGCTAACATACACATTGTATATATTTCGCTATATATATCCGATGTATTTACTATCGGCATCTATGTAACGGTCAGAATTGACCTGCTCGTATATTTGTGATTTCACCCGTATTAAAAATATTCGCGGTTTAATGGAAAATTTGACTTTAATTTAACACAAATGTTTTGCTCTATTTCCCCCACTAAATTTTACCCGATGGTCATCATCATCCTTCTAAAATGTTGATTTGTAGGAAAATTTTGCATAAACTCGGCTTAAAACCTAAAATGTTTTTTAGAATGGAACATGTTGATAAATTTCTGCTTAGAGGCTCCATTTAACAGCACCGCTCATTTTTTTGGTTTTTGAAGATTTTTTCTGGCAAAAAATTGCCAATAAAGGTTAGTGTAGTATTCAGCCCCACAGTTGTTGCTGTTTACATAACCACTTTGTTGCAAACCCCAAGTAAAGAAACGTACCACTATTCGGTTTTAAACTTATTTTATTGCTAAAATGAATGATCGCCTTGCAAAAACTCAGACGAGTAGGTCCACTTATCTATCTAGCCCCCAATTAACTGTTCTGTACCTGTATCAAAAAGGCATTTTTAAGACACTATCATAATGGTTTCATTTGCGTTTGCAGTTTATAATGGAAGTTTCTCGATTATTAAATTCAAATGCTTTTATTTTTTCAATATCGAATCCAATATTTATATATTTACATTTATATGCAACAAATATTTAAAAAGTTCACATTATGTCCTTCACAATTCACATTGAACTTCAAAATTTACTTTACTTATACATTTTATTTCAACAATGCGTCCAAATATGTGTGGACATATGCATTCAAAAATAATATTTCAATGACAGTGAAACGATACAATGCCCCTCTATTTTCACATTCCCTGTCGTTCGGCAATATTTGTCACTATGGGTTTTTATTTTTCGCTTTTTTTATGACCACATTTCATATTTTTATTTCATATTATATTTGTTGAACACATAATACAACTAATCATCAACATTTTCAATTTCAATTGTGTCGTTGTTTGTCAAAGTAAATATATGTATGTATGTATGTCTGTCTATATGAAAGCGCTCAGTATGTCATCATATTTTAGCTTGATTTTTGGCACCCGGCCAATTTGTTATTCAAAGTCATGTAAAACTATTGTCTTAAATGAGACTAATTGCCAGATTTATTAGTGGCTGACACCAAATGAAAAAAGAGAAGGAGAAGAGGAACAACAAACAAATGTTTTTTCTCTAAACATTGTGCCAATGTTATTTTAAACAAATTCAAAATTATAAATTGCAAGGAAATGTTCTAATCGAATGGAATTGTTGAAAAATATGGCACAAATTAAACAGTCAATTGGATGCAATAAATAACGATGGTGGTTTTGTAATTTCGGTTTAGTGGTAATGTGAATGTCAGTAACTTGTGGAACATTTTAAAATTTACATAGAATAAGTTAAAAAGTTTAAGTCGGTTTCGCC
Organism: Musca domestica; assembly: GCF_030504385.1. Taxonomy (NCBI): domain Eukaryota; kingdom Metazoa; phylum Arthropoda; class Insecta; order Diptera; family Muscidae; genus Musca; species Musca domestica. Next base: position 1,535,356 of record NW_026712238.1, on the reverse strand, counting down.
GTTGTATATCCTCAGCCAATGTCCGATTATTTAAATATATTTTGATTTGAGTTATGATAATTCAAATTGGTGACCTCATAAAGGTCGAATGGTGGTTGCCAAGGAGTCGTCCAATATTGGTCATTTTTTATCTGATCAATGTCCCATATTTGGACTATATTGGCTACCTCATTCACTTTTTATGAGCTATGTGATAATTTTTGGAAAATGTTAAAATGTACCTGATATAGTGGTATTCGCGGAAAAATATACCAATAAAAAAGTGAATATCTTTTGTCGATTTTTTTTCAATTTTAGTCATATTTTTTATCGCATGCGATTTTTTCAATTTGACTTACAATTTTGAATTGGAAACTTTCTAAATGTTTACACCCCCAACACTACGTTTTGAGGGTATTATATGCATGTCGCAATTATCGTCCGATCCTCACGAAATTTTTCATGGGGTCAAAATTAAAGCCTCTTGTTCTTAAGATGGACATTTAGAGATGCAAATTGACTAAAAAAAAAATATTTTTTTTTGATTTTGTAGTCGCTCTATAGGCCACAATTGAAAACTTATCGACACGAAATTTAAGAACAGGGACATTTTGTTTTTTTTTTTCAAAACTGAAATCTTCCAAAATTGATTTGGACAAAAGTGACTTCGAATATATTGTAGTGTTGTAGGGTATCACATGGTCGGCCCAGCACGACAATAGCCTTTGCTTACTTGTTGTTTTTTTTTTTTTTGAATCTGTGGGTGGAGGTTCCATATGGTGTGGTCCAATATCTAGCATAATTACAACAGCTCTAGTGTTAATAATGCGTTAAATTTGAAGAGAATCGAATGTTTTTTCCGCATTTGTTAAAAATACAGTTACTTAAAATCTTGACCCTTAGCGGGGGAGGTTAAAGCAAGAGTGGCCCTATATTTTCCATTTTCGTAATAGATCTTGTGCTGGTGAAAATTGTAGAATTTTTGTAATTCGAAAGCAATCGGACTCTTATTTCACAGTTTATAAATGTTATAATTATACAAAATTCTGACCCTTTGTGGGAGAGGTACTTAATGAAATGAGCTGATATTGTCCATTTTCGCACCTGACCTAGAACATATGTACCTATTACGATTTGCAAAGTTATAGCAAAATGAGACAATCCTTTACCTTACTAAGAAGCAGAATATTTTCTTTGAAAATTGCGACCTTTTGTGGGGGAGGTATCAGAGGAAGAGGGCCGATAAAGTCCATCTCCGAACTCGATCTAAGTTTGATCGATGTACCTTCGAGAGTTATCGTGCACGCCGGCAAATTATTGTAAAGTTTGCAGCGATATCAGAAACGTGCAGCATTTGCTGAAGAAATGTTTTTATAAACCGAAATTGATAATAGAATAGAGCGTAGAACAATACGGTAAGAAACAAGTATACATATTTTTTTTTGGTTCAGAGACTCACGTAGATATTTGATCTGGAATATTTCTTCCTTTGACACTTTCCAAAAAAAGTAAATAAATAAATCAAAAAAAAAAAAATAAATAAATAAATAAATGAAAATAATAATAATAATAAAAGTAATAATAATAATAATAATAATAATAATAATAATAATAATAATAATAATAATAATAATAATAATAACAATAATATTAATAATAATAATTATAATAACGAAATATAATTATAACGAAATAAAATTATTGTAAAGTTTGCAGCGATATCAGAAACGTGCAGCATTTGCTGAAGAAATGTTTTTATAAACCGAAATTGATAATAGAATAGAGCGTAGAACAATACGGTAAGAAACAAGTATACATATTTTTTTTTGGTTCAGAGACTCACGTAGATATTTGATCTGGAATATTTCTTCCTTTGACACTTTCCAAAAAAAGTAAATAAATAAATCAAAAAAAAAAAAAATAAATAAATAAATAAATGAAAATAATAATAATAATAAAGTAATAATAATAATAATAATAATAATAATAATAATAATAATAATAATAATAATAATAATAATAATAATAATAATAACAATAATATTAATAATAATAATTATAATAACGAAATATAATAATAATAATAACAATAATAATAATAATAATAATAATAATAATAATAATAATAATAATAATAATAATAATAATAATAATAATAATAATAATAATAATAATAATAATAATAATAATAATAATAATAATAATAATAATAATAATAATAATAATAATAGTAATCATAATAATAATAATAATAATAATAATAATAATAATAATAATAATAATAATAATAATAATAATAATAATAATAATAATAATAATAATAATAATAATAATAATAATAATAATAATAAATAAAAATAGAATAAGGGAGTTTTAGATTTAGAGATATTAGTTAAACAATAGTCCTACAACATTTCGTGAGGATTGTTTATAATGTAGATCAGGGAGATACGAAGATATATACATGTTAATTAATTAATATAAACAGGTGTACACCCATGCCCAGTTCGATGTAGACCAGGGAGATACGAAGATATATACATGTTCGGTCGGTGATCAAAATTTCCAGGCGTTTGAAACTATTTGGTCCAACATTTAATACCTTCAATACATAGTGTTGTACCATGGAAGATATAACCATAGAAAAAATCAGCATAAGATGAGCGAAAATCTGTGGTTTCAATTTCGTATAGTTGTTAACACATATTTGCCAACCGTAAACAACAGAATGTCATATTTCTTAAGTCATAACTTTTATCCGCAGTACTTTCATATTAATATTACATATAAAAGAATTTAAATTATATACAACCTATTGACTAGGATGTATGTATATATCAAATCTTAAAAATGAGTCACACCTACTATTAGTGTTATACATATTATGTTTCAAAGAGATCTCTGTACCTATTAAACTAACAAAAAATAAAAAAATAAAACAATGAACTTTGAAGATAAAGTAAACAAATTGTATAAAAGTCGAAATTGTAAATAAATTTGTATGTATCATTAAAATACAATAAACTCATTTGAAATGCATTTAAAGAATTTGTTATTGGTTAATATTACAGTTTTTCCAATTCTTTCCTGGGTATATAGAATTTATTTTTGTGTAAATTTAAATAGCTGCCAACATTCTTATTTGATTTACTGACTCGAATAACGGAAAAGTGGATTTAAAATGTATGAAGCAAAAGCTAAACAGCTGTCCCGAAATTTGAAAATAAATACGTTAAACGTTAAAAGATCTGTTTCTGGAGCAGCAACATCTGTTCTAACAGAAATGCAATGAACATGAAGAATTTTTTTCACAGAAAGCTTTGAGGCATATAATTAACATTTAATTTACAGAGAATGTTAGATTAACAGATGCAAAGAGAGTTATAAGAGAAAGTCTATTTAACATGATCATGTGCACATTAAAGAGAAAAATCTTGGAGTAGGAGATAAGGAAAACGCACATGCCAGAAATATGTATGCATGAAGAAAGAAAGAAAGAAAGAAAGAAAGAAAGAAAATAGGTTGGGCCGACCATAACCCGCAATAACCAACCCACTTTGTATATTTTCCAAATCTTGAAAAAAATCAAAATTGTCGCTATTTCTTTCACTTTAATTAAAAATAAAAAAACAACGCTGAGCCCAACACTAAGTTCAACTCTGCACTTTTTGTGGATCCAACCCATAATTTTTTAACGAGCGATGAGCATATTCTGGGCGTTATAAAGCACTCTTCGACATGAGTAGGTCAACTCAAAATGTAATATATAGGTTGATCGCAGCAAATCTTAGATTCCCAATAATATTTTTAGTGATGAGTAAATTTTTCTATATTTTTTCGCTTTCCTTAAATATGTTTGTAGTTTGCTTTGAAATGTTAACCAATTAAAAGGTAGCGGAAGGGTTAAAATTTTATATACCACCTTAAAACCAGATCTAGTTTTCATAGGAATATTGAGATAAACAAAGTTCGAAATTGTCTGCAAGGAAAGCCATAAGTATGCTTATATATGAAATTTTACGCAAATTGAATACTCTCTTCGTTCCCTATAAGGTATGATTGGAATTAACAGTTAGGTCATATGTTTCATTGGATGAAAATTGTTTAATAACATTTGGAGTTGATCTAGTCATGTTTGTTAATCTATCTGTTTGTCCGCCAGTCTAGAGATGATCTAACCGTGTCCGTCGGTCTGTCTGTCTTGCTGGCTTGATCGAGTTCGAAGATGGGAAATATCGGTGTAGTTCAAAGGTTCAATAGCTTACCCGTTGCTTATTTCGGATTTTATGATAGTTTGACCCTTTGTGGGGGAGGTACTTGAAGAAATGATCCCACCTCTACCGTCTTTATAACAAATCTCGTGTTGATGGAAATATTGAGATGTGCCAAGTCTGAATGAAATTGGATGTTAATTTTGCGTTTTATCAGCTTCATGGATATTCAAAATTTTGACCCTCTGTGGGGTAGGTACCACAAGTAGTAGACCGATGTATTCCATCTTCACACAAGACCTTGGACTAATAAAAATATTGTGACGTGTGTGTTTGAAGACAGTCGGACTCTTACATCACATTTAATGAGAGTTGTAATTATTCGAAATTTTGACCATTTGTGGGGGAGGTACTTGATGGAGTGGACCGATATTTTCCATTTTAACACTTGACTTAGCACTGACGCAAATATTGGGATTTGCAAAGTTGGAGCAAAATAAGATTATGCTTTCTCTTTCTGTTCAAAAAATACATTTTTTGATAATGTCGACCTTTTGTGGGGGAGGTACCAGAAGGCGTGGACCGATATTGTCCATCTTAACACCAGACCTTGGGTTAATATAAATATCAGGCTCTTACCTCACATTTTATTATTCAAAATTTTGTACCTTTTGTGGAGAGGTACCAGAAGGATTGGACCGATATTGTCCATGACCTAGCACTGATGGAAATATTAGGATTTGCAGATTTGAGGCAAAATCGGATCATCCTTTCTCTTTCTGTGCAATAAAAAAATTTCTTTGGAAATTTCAACATTTTGTGAGGGAGGAACCAGAAGGAGTTGACCGATATTGCCCATCTCCGACCTCGATCTAAGTTTGACAAAAATATTACGATGTACCAAGTTTGGATCAAATCGCATACTCCCTTCGAGAGTTATCGTGTGCACCAGCCAGTCAGACAGACGGACGGATGGATGGACATCGCTAGATCGACTCCAAATATTCTGAAACGGATTTGTTTCAAAGAGACCTAGGGTCTAGAACCGTTGTTTCGACTAGGCACGTTTTGACCGCATCAAATTGTATATACCCTACCCTCTGTAGCCATATGGCTGAGTGTATACAAATTGAAATCAATTTAGCAGGGTACAGATGTTGTCATTATTATGTTCTTCTTTTGAATAATCCCTATAGATCAGGAACTAGTATTTTCCAAAAACCTACGAAACCTAACCGAACAATGGCATTTAACATTAAAAAAATATAGGCGGCATTTTTATTGAAAAGTTATGGAACACATTTTCCTCCAAATATCCGATGACCATCCAAAATGGTAAGCTTCTGCCCTGGTCTTTTTCTCACTTAAATATTTTGCGAACATCTGCAAAAACCATAGACTTATATTCTGACCCTTACCCTAATTCCATGCAAATTTCAAGACGACATAGGCAGACGGACAGGCACACATAGTTAGATCGACTCTACTCGGTGAGATAGGAAGATCAATGTAGTATGAGGTTGGTCTAGGAATTGCAATAATGGCAAATGGTAAAAAGTTAGATTGTCCAGATATTAAATTTGCAGTTGCATTAAGGAAAACAACACAAAAATTCTCTTAAAATGTCTTGAAGAGAGCTAAAGGGAAGAGCACTACTAAATATGCCACGAAAGATCATCCCCTCTCTACATTGCGTCAACAGAAATGTTAAATGTGTTTACATTTAACAGAATCCAATTTTTTGGAATATCCAAAAAAGCACCCGAGCCACTAGTCTATTTATGATATTCAAAGTAAACAAACGTGCGTAAAGGAAAATTAAAAATATTTAGCGGTTTGAACGGAATGCCGACAAAATTATACACGGTCGTATTTTTTTATATAAATTTGAAGGCAAAATATTTGAATTAATAATAGATAAATGAGCAACTAGCACCAAAAGTCATTGATAAATTATACTGTGTTAAAAACGTCAAATGTAGAAAAAAAAAATAAAATCTGACAAGAAAAAAAATACAAATATAAAGAGGAAATAAATTATAGAAATAGTGGGTGAAATCAAAATGTCTTTACATTGAAAGAGAGAATGCGAATTCTGAGGGAAAAATAAAAAAATACGAAAAATAAAAAGAAATAAAATGTGCCAAAAAAGTAAATTGCACGGTCTGCGAAATTTCAATAAAACAGCAATTAATTAGAAAAAAAAAATCTTAAAATAATACACAAAATTATTTTGATGGAGTGGCAAATGAATGCTTTGTGTTGGTGGAAGAAAAAAATTAACAACCCTTTTATATAAATAAATTATTTATAAATAGACTTGCTTTTGTTATAAAAAATCAAGTCTAAACATTTACATATAAAAACAACAACAATAATATAGTTTTTTTATTCTCATTGTTTACGTTCTGGCCAACCAGACAAGGCCCGACCAGACATTGTTTATACCCCAATTCTAGTTGGTCGTTGAAATGTTCCCATCACTTCTCCCGGTTTGTGTTTTAGCGCTTTACATTTTCTCGCATTTTGGCGGTGCATTTTGTTTATAAACTGTCGGTATCGGAAAATATTTGCTTTGTAAAGAAAAGTGAAAACCAATAATACCTCTAATAAACCCCATTTATTTGTGAATGTTTTTTTTCTTCGATTTCTTTCATGGTCCATTAAAAAACTCACACACAACAACACACGCTCACACATATCCACACACATCAGCACTCCGGGCCAAGCGCTTGCCATTAAGATTTTTCCATTTTAAAATACATTCGTCTGTATACGCTTTGATCACGGACAAATTTAAAATATATAAAAGTATTTGAAGATTTTTTAAGTGATTCATAAAAAAAATATTTAGAAAATATTAAAGTGATAGAAATTATTGAAAAAATAAATAAATAAATAATTTTAGTGAATATATGTTTGTTTTTAAATATTAAAAAAAATAAAGTGATTTCCAACAGTGAAAACAAGAAATTATTTGGTTTTATTAAATTTGGCAAAGTGAATTAGTTTTAATTGTATTAATAATAAATACGCATCAAAATGGAAGGCAATCAGGAAATTTGCGGATCCAGTAAGTATTGTTGTCATTGATAATGTTTAGACATCACAGAACCACATGTTGTGTTATTTTAACAACATTTTCATCAAAATTGTTTGGTGGTTTTAAAATTTACAACAAATTAGAAAATGAAAAAATGAAATCGTGTGTGATCAACATATACAGGGTGAGATAAAATAAGTAAAAAACATTAAGTTCGGCCAGGCCAAACTTTAAATACCTTAGGGTAAAGGAAACACTAGAGCCCAGTATGAACCACATATACCAATTTTTAGACATATTCATGGGAAAATGTGTCAAAAATAATCAAAATATCGAATATCGGGAGGTCCCGTTATATGGGGGCTATACCAAATCGTGGACCTAAACATGCAATGTTTCGCCAAAGGAGCTAGAACCCATTATGACCTACAAATACCAATTGTTAGACAAATCCGTCAAAAAATGTGGCGAAAATCATCAAAATACCGAATATCGGAAGGTACCGTTATATGGGGACTGTACCAAAACGTCAACTTATATATACAATGTTTCGCACACGAACTAGAACCCATTATGACCTACAACTACCAATTCTCAGACAAATCCGTGAAAAAATGTGGCATAAATCATATAAATACCGAATATTGGGAGGCACCGTTATATGGGGACTATACCAAAATGTGGACCTATATATCTCATTTTCAATACCAACCATCCTAGACACAATACAAATTGATCTGCTAAATTTTGGTCTATCTACGTCAAATAATGTGGGCTGTAACGTGATTTCGACAGACAGACGGACATCGTTAAATCGACTTAGAATTTTATGCTGATTATGGATATATATATATATATATACATTATGGGGTCTACGACGAATATTTAAGGATGTTACAAACGGAATGACAAAGTTAATATACCCTTCTTTCCAAGGTGGAGGGTATAAAAACTGCAACAAAGTCAAATGCCATAAGTTTGTCATTTTTATAACCTTAACCATAATATGGAAGGTATATTAAGATTGTCATTCCGTTTGTAACACCTCGAAATATACCTTTTAGACCCCACAAAGTATATATATTCTTGATCAGCATAAAATTCTATGTCGATTTAGAATTGTCCTTCCGTCTGTCAGTCTATCCGTCTGTGGAAATCACTCTAGCTTCCGAACGGAATGAAGTAGATTGGAAAAAAATTTACTCAAGTGTATATAATGTCTGCAGGACTTTTGGTATGTGGTAATGGGCCATGTAGGTCCACGTTTTGGTATAGCCCCCATATAACGGTACCTCCCGATATTCGGTATTTTGATGATTTTTGCGACAAAATTCATCGGAATTGTTTAAAATTTGACATTTGAAGTTCGTAATGAATACTACAGCCTACGACAGAAAATTGTCTGTGCACGTCCACGTCTTCCTATAACCCCCTTATAACGGTACCCCCCGATATTCGGTATTTTGATGATCTTAGCGACATTTTTCACCGGAATTGTTTTAAATTTGGTATTTGAAGTTCGTAATAGATACTACAGTCAAAGACAGAAAATTGTCTGTGCAGGTCCACGTCTTCGTATAGCCCCCATATAACGGTACCTCTCGATATTCGGTATTTTGATCCACCATTATTCACCAGAATTGTTTCAAGTTTGGTATTTGAAGTTCGTAATGGATACTACAGCCTATGACAGAAAATTGTCAGTGCACGTCCACGTCTTCCTATAACCCCCATATAATGGCACCTTCCGATATTCGGTATTTTGATGATTTTTGCGACATTATTTAACGGAATTGTTTAAAATTTGGCATTTGAAGTTCGTAATGAATACTACAGCCAAAGACAGAAATTTGTCTGTGCAGATCCACGTCTTCGTATAGCCCCCATATAACGGTACCTCCCGATATTCGGTGTTTTGATGATTTAACATCTTACTCAAATGTATATAATGTCTGCAGGACTTTTGGTATTGAAAATGGGCCATGTAGGTCCACGTTCTGGCATAGCCTCCATATAACGGCACCTCCCGATATTTGGTATTTTGATCCAACATTATTCACCTGAATTGTTTCAAATTTGGTATTTGAAGTTCGCAATGGATACTACAGCCTATGGCAGAAAATTGTCTGTGTACGTCCACGCCTTCCTATAACCCCCTTATAACGGTACCCCACGATATTCGGTATTTTGATGATCTTAGCGACATTTTTCACCGGAATTGTTTCAAATTTGGTATTTGAAGTTCGTAATAGATACTACTGTCAAAGACAGAAAATTGTCTGTGCAGGTCGACGTCTTCGTATAGCCCCCATATAAAGGTACCTCTCGATATTCGGTATTTTGATCCACCATTATTCACCAGAATTGTTTCAAATTTGGTATTTGAAGTTCGTAATGGATACTACAGCCTATGACAGAAAATTGTCAGTGCACGTCCACGTCTTCCTATAACCCCCATATAATGGCACCTTCCGATATTCGGTATTTTGATGATTTTTGCGACATTATTTAACGGAATTGTTTAAAATTTGGCATTTGAAGTTCGTAATGAATACTACAGCCAAAGACAGAAATTTGTCTGTGCAGGTCCACGTCTTCGTATAGCCCCCATATAACGGTACCTCCCGATATTCGGTATTTTGATGATTTTAGCTACATTAATCACCGAATGAAAGCAACATTTTACTCAAATGTATATAATGTCTGCAGGACTTTTGGTATTGAAAATGGGCCATGTAGGTTCACGTTCTGGTATAGCCTCCATATAACGGCACCTCCCGATATTCGGTACTTTGATCCACCATTATTCACCTGAATTGTTTCAAATTTGGTATTTGAAGTTCGCAATGGATACTACAGCCTATGGCAGAAAATTGTCTGTGCACGCCCACGTCTTCCTATAACCCCCTTATAACGGTACCCCCCGATATTCGGTATTTTGATGATCTTAGCGACATTTTTCACCGGAATTGTTTCAAATTTGGTATTTGAAGTTCGTAATAGATACTACAGTCAAAGACAGAAAGTTGTTTGTCCAGGTCCACGTCTTCGTATAGCCCCCATATAACTGTATCTCCCGATATTCGGTATTTTGATGATTTTAGCTACATTATTCACCGAATGAAAGCAAAAATGTCGGAAATAGCATCAAATTTTAGAATAAGTTTAGATTTGTTCAAATTGGTCACCTTTGGCACGAATTATGGCCTTCAAACGGGCAATGAAACCGTCCGAATGTTGCTCTGCGGTATTTTGGCCCATTCCTACCGAAGCGCTTGCTTGAGATGATCGACACTTTGTTAGTTTTTAGTGCCAACCTTGCTATCTAAAATACTCCAGACAATAGTTCAACGGATTGGTAGATTTTTGTGGCCATTGTGCGCTGGAAATTAAGCGAGGAACCTCATTTTGTAACCATTCTTGGGTGGAGCGTGCTGAGTAAAATGGTGATGAGTTAGAAAATCCAAGGTCTGCGGCCAAAATGTTTGCGTGCCTAAGGCTTTAATACATCCTCCAGAATATTTTTCCTCCAAATATTGCATTTATTCTGATGCCATGGTCGATTAATATGAGCGGATAGCGACCATCTACTGTTATGGTGGGCCACACCATTACCATGGCCGGCGCTTGAGTTATGGTGGCCAACCGAAGGTGCACATTTTCAGCTGACCTCTTTGGCAAGTAAATACGAACATTCTTTTTTACAAACTGCAGGACAGCAAATGTTTTCTCATCGGAGAAAACCAAATTCGGCAATTCACCACTTTCGGCCAAGCGAAGCAATTCTTTAGCTCTTTTGAGTCTATTTTTTATTTCTGTTGCGGTGTAAGTTTTTGCATTTTTTGAAATTTCAATGGCTTTACCCCGAGCTCATTTTTCAATATATGATAAATGGAATATTGCGATATGTTCAGCTCACGAGCCATTTTTCGGCCACTGCTACGCGTGTTTCGATCAACTTTTCGTACCATTTCTGCTGATGTTGCTGTTTTCTTACGTCCACTTCCTTGACGTCGGGCTACACTACCAGTATCACGGTAACGAGCGATGGTATGAGACACAAAAGATTTATTCACATTTAAATGCTGGAGTGCTCTAACGATAGTCACTTGTGGTTTCCCAGCCAAATATAAAGAAATCACACTATCACGCTTGAACTCCATCACAAATAACTTTTTTTCTGGAAAATTCTCACCAAAATGCTTTTGTGTGCTTGTAAACAATATAAAAAGCTGTCACTGGAATAATTTTTACAGCTGTCGGACGAGTTGCTTAAAAATGACAGCAGTCTGTAGTTGGTTTCAGTTTTTTCATCTCACCCTGTATATCTTATGGATATATGGTTATCTCGGTGAGCTATAATTAAAATACACTCAATTCATAAAATGATCGACGCTAACAATAGTTGAATAAATTTTATGCATCGATCTCTTCCAAACCAAATCAATCCTCAAGAAAAACCTTTCAACTCAAATATCACTTGAAATATTAGTGTTTGCAATTTCTTTACCGTATTATGCGTAACTGATTCATCTATTGTACAATAAAATGATGGAATTAAGCAAATTACGTTGTTGTTAATACTATTTGCAATACCGAATATGAAATACGTCGTTTACTTATTACAACTGGATCAAGTTTAATTTTTAAAAAGGCACGATCCTGTGTGCTAATCCAAACTACAAATTTCTGTTGAATTTTGTTCAATGGCTCTATTTTTTTTTGTATAAAATTCACAATAATTCTTATTCACAACTATAATGAAATAAATACAAATACATATTTAAAAGTCCAAAACATTATCATTTGTTTCTCTTATAAACACTTTAAATAAAATCACATAGCTCATCGTTAGAGCACTTTGGCGATAGTAAAAATCCAAATGTTTAAATAAAATGCTTTTATTGCCTCCAAATGTTATTCACATTCATAAATCACATCATTATAATGCGATTTAAGAACGGAATGGTAGGAATGAAAATGTATTACATTTTTACGCGGCAAAATGTGTTACAAAGTTTTGGAGCGGCACATGGGTACGTAGGAAATATACTACAGTGGCTGAGATACAGGGTCAAAAACATTAAACAAATAGCTAATTAATGTATTTATTATTTTTACTGAAGTGCTAAATGAATCTGATTAATGGTTCCTACGTACCAAAAGAGAAATTATTTTATACAAAAACCCATAATTTACCCCATTATTGCATATCATTAGTACATCGTTATGAATGAATTAAGAGAGAGTGATAAACCATTCAAAATATTAACATTTAGAAATGATGCAAACGAAAATTTTGATGATTTTGAGTGCTCCATTTTTTTTCTCCATTAAAAAGTAAAAAGTGTTAAATTGATTCAGTAATAAGTAAATCTGATACAATATAAGTAGAAACATTGAAAAATGCTTTATTTTATAAAATCGGATATTAATTTTAAATTTTCTGAGGGCTACTATTTTCAAAAATTGTTGGGGAGGTACGAAATGGGCTAAATCAACATTGTTTAATTTTGAAACCTGGCAAAGTGAGATCAACATTTTATGATAAATGAGAAGGAGTGTAGAGAAGGAGTATGTGTTTGTTCACCATGAGGCACAAATAGAACACACATGTATAGCCGTTTCGAAATGTTACATACCAAAGTAATCTAAATGGAATGAAAAGTATTGTCAAGAACTCAGAAGTGACTAAAATAAGGGGGTAATATTGAACCGTGGACCACACAATAAGAACACAAAATACCAACGTTTGGCGAAATCAAACGTAAGCATCACCAAACCATGAAATATACTTGAAAATGGGGTTTACCCTTAACATAGCGTCTGAACCAAAAAGGTGAGCTACGTTGACCAAATTACGTATGCTGACTGCAAAACAAAAAAAAAAAAAAAAAAAAAAAAAAAAAAAAAAAATAAGCAAAGGCTATAGTCGTCGACCATGTGATGCCCTATAACGACCATGTGATGCCCTATAACCAGCGTGACCGTTGTGACACTAAAGTATCAATTTTGCCACTTTTTTTGGGCTTTGATACCTTTGTGCCACTTTTTTATTTTGATCCTAAATGAGCCACTTTTTTGAATTTTTGTGCCACTTTTTTATACATTGTGCAACCTTTTTTATACCCTCCACCATAGTAGGAAGGGTATATTAAGTTTAGTATTCCGTTTGTAACACCTCGAAATATACATTTTAGACCCCACAAAGTATATATATTCTTGCTCAGCATAAAATTCGACGTCGATTTATCAATACCCGTTTGTCTGTCCGTCTGTGGAAATCACTCTGGCTTCTGAACGAAATGAAGTAAGTGCAGGTCTACGTTTTCGTATAGCCCCCATATAACGGTACCCCCGATATTCGGCATTTGGATGATTTTAGCGACATTATTTACGGGAATTATTTCAAATTCTGTATGTGAACTTCGTAATGGATACTACAGCCTATGCCGGAAAATTGTCTGAGCAGGTCCAGGTTATATAACCCCAATGCACCTCCTACATAGCTACATTATAAACAGATTTTTTTTTTCAAATTTCGCATTTAAATATTATAATAGCTTATGACAAAATTTGCCTATGCAGGTCCACGTCATCGTATAGACCATAATATACGGCTACATTTGGTATTTTTAAGATTTTAACAGAATTTTTAACCGATTTTATATTTTTTGTGAAAATTGCCTAATTTTTACCACATGGTGGAGGGTATTCAAAATTCGGCCCGGCCGAACTTACAGCGGTCACACTGCCTACAACACTACAATATGTTAGAGGTCCCCTTGTGTCCAAATGCACTGCCCAGATATTACCCTCAGCATTTTGACCAGGGACATTTTCCCAATACTTACGCACTCCGTCGTGCTGTTAGTTGTTGTGGTCCATTTTACAGTTAAATATAGTCCAATGGTTATCCAAAAGTCTAGAATTTCTTCCTGTCCTTAATTCTCTTCTCAGGCTTGTCGATTGGCTTCAATTGTGTGATCTGGCTTTTTTCTGTTTTTGGTTTATTTGAACCCCTAAATATTTCGCTATCATCTTCAACTTCATGCGAGATTTCGTGTCCTCTGGTTTCTATTTGTGACCTTTATAACGGCTGCAAAATCAGGAAAATTTTTCGTTGTTGGTCCATTCCACCCTTTAAATATATTGCGAACATCTTTAAAAACAATAGGGTTAGCCCTTTTGAGCCTTAACCTACCCTTATGAAAATTTTCGTGAGGATCGGACCATATTTGCAATCTGTATATAATAACCCCAACCTGTGTTGTAAGGTGAACAAATATTACAAAATATACACTTCAATATTATAAGTCAAATTGAAAAAATCACATCCGATAAAAAATATGACAAAATTTGTCAAAATCAGTCCAGCCATTTTTGAGATATAAGCATTCTAGCTAATATCCCCTTCTTTTGTATATACACATTACACATTGTATATATTTCGCTATATACATCTACGACATCTACGTAACGGTCAGAATTGACCTCTTCATCTATTTGTGATTTCGCCGGGTTAAAAATATTTGCGGTTTAATGAAAAATTTAATTTTTATTTAACACAAATGTTATGGTATATTTCACCAACTAAATATAACCCGATGACAATCAAAATTGGAAGGCTTTGGCCCAGCCCTAAGCTGTAGTCCCATGTTAACTTCCGATTGGTCTATAATTACGACCTGTGGAGCAACTGCAAAATCAGGATTTTTTCAGTTTTTGGTCCATTTCAACCCCTAAATATTATACGATCATCTCCAAACGAAATAGGTTTCTATTCCGACCCTAGCCCCACCTCCATTCTAAATTTCGTGAAGATCGGGCCATAATTGCGACCTGTAGAGTGATTTCAAACTAACATGGACAGACGGACGGACGGACATACATAACTAGATCGACTCAGCTCGGCGAGATAGGAAGATCCATATATTCTTTCCTATGTGGGAAACCAATATTTCGTGGTGTTACATAATTTGTGGCCCAATCAAACTTATAATAACCCCAACACATAGTTTTGTAGTGCGAACTTTAAATATAATCGGACTCTCATTTCACATTTTGTAAGATTTATAATAATTCATAAATTGGTCTACTGAGGGGGAGTTTGGTATTTAAGGGAGATCCACCTGATCTTGTAGTGACAAATACATTGGGATTTGCAAAGTTTGCACAAAATCGGATGATCTAAATGGTTAAATTATTTTCTTTGAAAATGTTGGCCTTTTGTGGGAGAAGTACCAAAGGGAGTGGTCTGATATTGTCTATCTCCGAACTCGATCCAAGTTTGATAACAATATTACAATATACCATGATTGGACAATATAGGAGACTCTCTTCGAGACAGATGGACTGATAGCCCGAGAGTGGCTTCAAATGTCTTTAGTCAAGGGATATAATGGTAAAATTATAATATTGTCGATTATATCAATTATGAATAATGGGTAATAATCAATGAGAAATTAAATTTATATATATGTGCCTCATCGACACCAGGTTCCTTGAACGGTATATGGTGTCGATCTAGTCTTCGTACATGGCAATATTATTACCAATCTAAGACGAAGGTCGGCGATGGGCATCATCGGTCCACTTCTGAAAATTTTTACGCCATGTTTTTTTGGTCTGAAGTAGTCTGTCTACACCCTTCTAATTTCACTATAAAAGTTATTCTCAATTGAATTTTTTTAATAATCCCCCTCAAAAAACATTAGAACTGAAGAAACCACAAGCTATGTTTTCCTAAACTGCAACCATTAAATTTTTTAGCCATATAAATTTTAACGATGCAATAAAAAATGGTTTCTTTAAACGTAAACAAATGGAATTTTATAAAAAGTAAACGAAAAACATTGAAGGGGAAAATTAATTGATCTAGGAAATTATGTACTCACCGATTTATGTAGGTTAAATTCTGCAATATAAATAAGAAAATTTAAAAAAAAAATTGCAAAAAACTTGGAAACGAAAAGATGTTAAAGTAGTAAAAAAAAAAAATGTATATAATGTTGATGATTTTTATAATTTACATTAAATGTGACACTACATGTGAAAACTAAATGTGAAGAGCATTTGCTTAATTATACCATGCTATCTCTTGGACTTCTTTTTTGCATTGGAAAATTTCCGATTATTAAATTTAACCAGAACGTAGTTTATTATCCATAACCTCTTATGTCTGTATTCACAAACTCTCCTCAATTTATTTCTAATTTTTAGGGTTTTTCATGATTCATGAAAAATAAAAAAAATTTATCTGTCTTTCCGATTATATTGGCAACGAACATCAATCCATCATTCATTTTGTTGTACAAAATTTGAGATTTCGTTTTTCCGTTTTGATTTTTATTTACAAAAGAAAACAACCAACTTCATGTTTTGAACAACTGATGTTTTGTTGTTTGAATATAAACAAAAATAACAAAATTGCAATGATATGAATAACAAAAAAAAAACAACAACAATAACAATAACCGAGCTGGCATTGTTCACCATGAGCAAAGATAATTCGTCAAAATGCTCTTTGTTATTGTTGATAAATTCTGCAATATCATGTGGTTTTATTATTTGAAAATCTGCATGCAATATGCAAAATCTGGCAATCATTAGACACAATAACATTTGTGTAGTATTAGTGTAGACGTGCAAGCGGTTTTATGGGAACATATTTAGAAGAGGATATAGAGGAAATAAAAAATATGTTGGTAATATATTTGCGAAAGCAAAAAGCAAACAATACAAGTATATGGTTAAAATCAGACCCTATAAGTTCGAAAGTATTTGTTGGTTTACCGGGGATATGTTCGACTAGGCAAAATGCCAAAATATTTTCTAATTATACCCTCAGCCACATGAATAGAGAGGTTTGATACGGTCAAACGTGCCTAGTCGAAATAACGGCTTTCGACCCTAGGTCTCCTTGGACCAAATTCATTTCAGGATATTTGAAGTCGATCTAGCGATGTCCGTCCGTCCGTGTGTCTGACTGGTTTGCACGATAACTCTTGAAGAGAGTGTCCGATTTGGTCCAAACTTGGTACATCGTAATATTATTATCAAACTTTGATCGAGCTCGGAGATGGACGATATCGGTCCACTGCTTCTGGTCAAAAATTTCACAAAAAAAGGTAAACAATTTCACAGAAAATTATTTTCTTTTTGAAAAACTATTTGTATCAGTTTTAAGTCAGGTGCGAAAATGGAAAATATCGGTCCACATGTTCCTCAGCATTTTTAATAATAATATCCCTTATAATTTGCAAATAATATATATTATGTCGCGTTTTATGAACTTCATGGTCATTAAAAATGTTGACCCGTTGCGGGGGCGGTAAAAGAAGGAGTAATTCTCCTGTGTTGGTAGGTACATTGAGATGTGCGAACTCTCATTTCACATTTTGTAAGATTTATAATTATTGATAAAATTGACCCATTGAGGGGGAGGTACTTAATGGGTTGCCCTATATTATCCACCTGATCTTACTCTGACAAATATATTGGAATTTGCAAAGTTTGCACAATTCGGATGATCTATAAGGTGAAAATAATTATATCTCTTATAATTTGCAAAAAATATATATCCGATTCTCTTTAAATTTCACACATCGCAATATTTCAATCAGCAAATAATCTGGTGTGAAGATGAAATATATCAGACCGCTCCTTATGGTACCTCCCCGACAAAAGGTCAACATCTTGAATAACTGTGAAGCTCTTAAAACGAGAAATGAGCATTCTTGTTAATGGCACCCTTTGTATTTGTTAAAGCTAGAATTCTTCAATTTGAAATGAGGGTCTCTGATGGAGTGTATGAGAGATGTACCAAAGGGTAGAGTCAATTTAAGGAGATAGTTTCGGAAGTGTGTAATCATGTATAGGAAAAGAGCATAACTGTACTAAATTTAGTACAATTTGAATTTTGAAGTAACGGATGGAGCTGGAATCCTGAAAATTAAAATTAGGATTACTGATGGAGTGTATTATTGGGATATGAAGGAAGTTTTCGAAGTTTGTATTTATGTGCACGAAAAGTACTAACTGGTACAAAATTGGTACAATTTCGATTTGGGTGAATCGATAGAGGGAAAAATTTAGAAATAAGATTAATATTGCGTTGTAGGACTGAGGTACTTAGGAAGTTTTTAAAATCCGTGCATATGTCTACTAAATGGTACTAAATTTGGTGAAATTTAAATTTTTGGTTGAACGAGTAGAGTTGGAATCCGGGAATTTGAAACGATGATTTCTATTTGACTGTATGATGCAGGCTGCTACGAAAAATTGTACTAAACTGTGTACAAAATGGTACTAAATTTGGTACAGTTTGGATTAGGCTTTGGAATATGTAGAAAGTTTTGGAAATTCGTACTTATGTGTACTAAATTCGATACAAATTAGAATTGTAATGAACCGATGGAGCTGAATTTCTGAAATTTGGAATGAGTCACTGATGGAGTGCAGGACAGATGCACCAAATGGTTATTGAAAATTTAAAATTTAAATGTAGGAAATGTTTTAAAATTCTAAACGGATAAAAAAATTGTATGGGTTGGAAAGTAAGTTTGCTATATGTACTAAGTGAGATAACTGTACTAAATGGTACTAGATATGAACAGTTTGATCAACAGTGAACGGATGAAGTTGGAATTTTTAAAATTTTATATTGAGAAGCCTGTTGGTGGTAGGTTTTTGACAAATAAGTGGTTTTAGAGATGTGTACTATAAGTGCACGAAAAGTACTAAATAGTACAACTTTGGACCCAATATGGCTTTGGGTGAACAGATAGTGCTTGAAATCTTAAATGTGGTATTAGGGCCGCTTGTTTTGTGAAACCTGGCAAAGGGAAGTGGTTTCGAAAATGTGTACTATAATAGTACGAAATGTACTAAATTTGACATTGGTTGAAGGAATAGAGCCGAAATCCTGAAATTTAATATGGATATCTTGTTGATTTCTATGATTATGATATGAAGGTGGTTTTAGAAATGTATACGATTTGTACGAAAAGTACTAAATGGTACAAAATTTGGCATTATGGGAAGGTATTAGAGTTGGAATCCTCAAATTTGATATTGTGGACTCTGTACGAACGATTTTGACAAATTTTGTCAATTCAGAAAAAAATCGCATAAAAAGTTGCCAATAATGATGTTAATATAGATTTTGCAGTATTTTGTGACATTTTTTTTGTATTTTTTTTTTCAAATTTTTTATCGCATGCGATTTTTTCAATTTGGCTCATAATATTGAAGTGTATATTTTGTAATATTGTTTTCACCTTACAACACATTTATTATATACAGATTGTAATTATCCTCCGATCCTCACGAAAATTGTCATAAGGGTAGTGCTAGGCTCAGAAGGGCTAGGGCTATTGTTTTTAAATATGTCCGCAATATATTTAGGGGTTGAAATGTTTCTTATTTTGCTGCCGTTACAAGTTTCACAAATAGAAACCAAAGGGCACGAAATCTCGCATAAAGTTAGGGTTTAGAACAGCGGGTAGAATGGACCATTACTTTTGTGTGAAAAAATACCAAAATTTCCATTCTACAGAAACGCTGAAAATAACTTACAGGCGAAATCCAAAATACACAAAAGGTGAAATTCTGGCTTTTTTATGCTGATTTCGTTGACGAATATGAGAAGAGAGTTGAGGACAGGGAAGAAGTCTAGCAATTTGGATGACCACTGGATTATATTTAGCTGTAAAATGGACCACAACAACTAGCAGAACGATGGAGTGCGTCGATACTGGGTAAATGTCTCTGGTCAAAAAGCTAAGGGTAATATCTGGGCAGTGCTCTGTGACACAATTTCAAAAGCAAAATCTTCCAAAATGGATGAAGGTTTGGTTATAAAAAAATTAACAATTTGAGCATTTTAAGTACTAAAAAGACCTAACACGAACTTTCGGAATGAAACTTATATTTTAAGGTAGACTTTTCTCTAACGAAGTATATAAATCAAATCGTTAATACCGATTCCAGACGCTGCCAGAGGCATATTAAAAAAACTCATAAAATTGCTACCAAAAAATCGTTATAATTTATGGTTCCATGAAAAATGACTTCTTGCGACTTCTTCCTGGTCTTTTGTTCAGTTTTATATTGACATGCAGTCGATTATTCCAGTTGCTCTTTAATATGCATATTTGTTTATATCACATATAAAATTTATTACGTTATTTCCATTTAAAAAAACGGCAATGTCATTAAAAAGATCTTTGTGTTCACTGACATGATGTGATAAGCCAAACGGAATCGGCAGTGAATTAGGTCAATGAAGTGTATGGGTATGTATGTATGTATCTTCACATGCAAACATAGAATGAACAAATGTCTATTGAACCGGCTGCTGAAATTCAAAGTATTAAACATTCATTTATTCAATCGCATTTTATCGTTTGCCATGCCAAAATATTCGAAATACGTTTCTTTTTTTTTTTGCCGGCCAACATTAGTCATGCCAGGCTAAACAATAGTCCATAACATTTGAATTGGACTGGATTGAAGATAAACGATATGATATACAACTATCTCTGACAGACAGACAGACGGATAGATAGAAACCTTCACGATTAAAATAGGATATGTGTGGATATGTGTTTGGAATGTAGTGATAGTTTGTTTTGTTTCCTCTTTTTTTCTATATTTGTATCGAATCTTCTTACTAGTTTTTGTTTCTATTCAGTGAAATATTTTGGGAAAAAGATTTATTTATTTATTTACGTTTATCAAGAAGATAGACAGACAGACAGACAGACAGACAGACATAAAGTAGACATGGGTAAAAATAAACAATGCTGTTTGTTTCCCTTTTTAACAATAGGCTATTTCTGTGAAAATATATTTCTAAAGAAAATATTGTATATTCTAATAATAACACGCATAAGTGAGGGAAGGATACATTTTTGTAGAACATAATGTAAAAATTAAATTAAATTAAATTAACCCTTTTTATAATCTCCACCATACTATGGAGGGTATATTCATTTTGTCATTCCGTTTGTAACTCATCGAAATAATGATCTTAGACCCAACAAAGTATATATATTCTTGATCAGCGTAAAATTCTAAGACGATGTCCGTCTGTTTATCTGCTGTCTGTCTGTTGTAATCACGCTATCTTTCGAACGAATTGAGATAGAAGGCTAAAATTTCGCACACATGTTTATTTTGCCAGTAGGCAGGTTAAGTTTGTAAATGGGCCATGTAGGTCCACGTTTTCATATAGCCCCCATATAACTGTACCTCCCTATATTCGGTATTTTGATGATTTTAGAGACATTATTCACCGGAATTGTTTCAAATTTGGGGTTTGAAGTTCGAAATAGATACTACAGCCTAAGGCAGACAATTGTCTATGCAGGTCCACGTCTTCGTATAGCCCCCATATACGGGTACCTCCCAATATTCGGTATTTTGATGATGTACGTCATTATTCACCGTAGTAGTTTATAATTACGTATTTAGAGTTCGTAATGGGAACTACAGTCTATGACAGAAAATTGCCTATACAGGTCTAGGTCTTCGTATAGGCCCCATATATCAGTACCTCCTTACATTCGGTATTTTGACGATTTTAGGTACAATACTCACCGAAATTGTTTGAGATGTCGTATTTGAAGTTCATAATGGAAGCTACAGTCTGTGACAGAAAATACAGGTCCAGGTCTTCGTATAGCTTCTATATAATGGTACCTCCCTATGTACGGTATTTTGATGATTTTGGCTACATTATTCACCGTTTATTTCAAGTTTCGAATTTGAATATGGTAATGGCTTGTGACAAACAATGCCTATGTAGGTGCACGTCGTACAGGCCCTAATATAACGGCTATATTCGGTATTTTAAAAATGTTAACAGAATTTTTGGCGAATGTTATATTTTTCGGCCGAACTTGCTGCTTTTTTACTTGTTATAAAATAAGTCTTACCAAGTTCGAACATCAGGTTAAGATTTAGTCAAAGTTTTGGTAATTATAAATAGAAAATTTAATTTTTTTTCAAAAACGTAGTTTTTTACCGAGTAGACCACCACAATAATTTAGAAATAATGTAACATTCAGAAAGTGCATCAAAATTCGCTTCAGAGAACAAGCCTTCTGATGTTCGGGTAGCAGAAAGGATTTTTCAAGATATCATCAAAGCTGTATTTCCATCCGCCAACGAGGCACCACCAACGTTTACGACAGGTGGTGTTGAAAATGTCATGTGAAACGTTAAGCCATCCAAAGCCTTGAGTTGAGTACCTAACAAAAGATTTTAAACCTCTCGCAAGCCTATGGCCTTCAAATGGTGCGTGCTGAGTCCTGTTGGAATGTTGGTCTGCGGCCAAAATGTTTGCTTGCCCAAAGCTTTAATACACCCTTCAGAATATTTTCGCGATAATATTCGGCATTTATTCTGATGCCACCCACGGTCGATTAATACAAGCGGAGAGCGACCATCGGCTTTCATGGCGGCCCACACCATCACCATGGCCGGTGCTTGAGTTCTGGAGGCCAACCGAAGGTGCATATTTTCAGCTGACCTCTTTGGCAAGTAAACACCGTCATTTTGTTTGTTTACAAACTGCTAAACAACGAATGTTTTCTCATCCGAGAAAACCAAATTCGGCAGTTCACCACTTTCGGCCGAGCAAAGCCACTTTTTAGCTCTTTTGAGCCTATTTTCTTTCAGTTGCGGTGTAAGTTCTTGCACTTTTTGGAATTTCAATGGCTTTACCACGAGCTCATTTTCCAATATTTGCGAATGAAATGTTGCGACAGGTTCAGCTCACGAGCCATTTTTCGGCCAATGCGACATGGGTTTCGATCAAGCCGCTTCTTTACTTTTCGAACCATTTCTACTGATGTTGCTGTTTTCTTCCGTCCACTTCCTTGACGTCGGCTAGACTGCGCTATTAGTATCTCGGTAACGATGTTACGAGACACAAAAGATTTATTCACATTTAAATGCTGGAGTGCTCTAATGATAGCCACTTGAGGTTTTCCAGCCAAATATAAAGAAGTCACACTATCACGCTTGAATTCCATCACGAATAACTTTTTTTCTCCAAAAATTGTCACCAAAATGCTTTTATGCTGTGGAATAATTTTAACAGCTGTCGGACGAGTGGCTTACAAATGACAGCAGTCCGAAGTTGGTTGTAGTTTTATCATCTCACCCTGTATATATGTACATAATCATTCTGATTTTTTATATAGGGTTTTGTAGTGAATAAACGTGAACAAGGTACATTTTAAGAAAGATTCATGCTTTGATGTGGCAGGGATATATGGGTGTATTCTGATTTAAATATTCTGGTACGTAAAGCAAGAAGGGGTAACAGACATTTTTGTAATGCCGTTCAATCGAATATTTTTTTTTAAACTAACAAAGAAATAACCGTGATGATCTAAATATATCAAAGTCAAAATAATTTCTTTTTTATTTTTATAAGAAAACAAGTAAGCAAAGGCTACAGTCGAGCGGGGCCGACCGTTGAATACCCTACAACACTACAATAAACGATACAGTTTATATAGGCGAGATTCTCGAAAGAATTCCACAAGATATTGTTACAAATAATAAAAGAAAATCATCAGGTTTCGTTCTCTAATTTTCGAACAATAACAACTTAAACTAATTTGCTCATTTCCAATTTATTGGTAGATGTTGCACGTAAATGGTATTCCTAGATCTGGAACCAATATTTCCCAAAGACCCATAATATCTCAGAAGTGGCCAAGTCACTGTAATGGACATTTTCGTATTTTGTCGACAAAAGTTGGCAAACTATTTCACACATTGAATATTTTTGGATGGCCATCCAAAACTGCTTGGCTTTTGCAATGTCCGGTAACACCCATTCAAATGTGCCTGAGGATCGGGCGATAATTACGACCTGCTGACAATTTTGCAGTTTTTTGGTCCATTTCAACCCCTAAATATATGGCGATCATCTCCAAAAAGAGTAGGCTTCAATTCTGACCCTCATCTTATCCCCATGCAAAATTTTGTAAGGATCGGGCCATAAATGCGATCTGTATATGATATCCTGATATCCTTACTACTTAGTTTTGTTAGCTGTAGTGATATTACCAAATGTTTAATTCAAAATGAAAATATGCCAAAAATATGACAAAATTGAAAAAATTTGAGAAAATTTACAAAATCAATATTTTCGTGTTTAGAGAGACATTTTTATATGATTTTTTAAGCGTTTTTTCTTTTCTGCCAAGAGGCCATTCTGAATTAATGAGAACTGTCGAAATCAGTTCAGCCGTTCTCGACACAAAATAGATCTTTCAAGCATATCTTCTTTGATAGACATATATCGCACATATTTTGCTATATATTCGATTTGTTGGATCTTAACATCAATGCAAAGATCAGAAGTAACATTGTCATGGCTTTGTGATTTCGCCGGGATTTAAAATATTCGCGGTTTAATGAAAAATTTTGAATTTTTTCAACAAAAAAGATATGGTCTATTTTAGCCGCTAAATATTATCCGATGACCACCCAATTTTGTAGGCTTCTTCCCCGCCCTAAACTCTAGCTACATTCCGCATTGATTGGTCTATAATTGCGACCTGTATAGCTACTGCAAAATCCGACATTTTTGCAGTATTTGGTCCATTTCAACCCCTAAACATTTGTCGATCATCTCCAAAAGAAATAGGGTTCTATTCTGAATTAACCCCACCTACATTTTAAATTTCGTGAAGATCGGGCCATAATTGCGACCTGTAGAGTGATTACAAATTAACATGGACAGACGGACGGACGGACATACATAGCTAGATCGACTCAGCTCGGCGAGCTAGGAAGATCCATATATACTTTCCTATATGGGAAACCAATATTTCGAGGTGTTACATAAATTCTGGCCCAATCAAACTTATAATACCCCCAACACATAGTGTTGTAGGGTATAAAAACAATAAATATGTTGTAGAAATCTATTAAAAAATTTTGAGAATAATCGTGAAAAAATGTGAATATTGGGATGTATTGTTATATGGGGGCTAAACGAAAATGTGGATCGTTATACTTCTTATTCGGTAACAACCATACCCACAAAACTAGAAATGACGAAGTTAACATCACTCTTTCCACTTCCTATATGTATATGTACATGTAAGCATTGAGACATGTGAAAATGTTGTCTGGCTGTAAGCCAAACGTAAACAATACCAACATTGGGAACCCACAAAACAACAAAACGGACACACCATGCACCCAGGCACGAAACATGGGTGGTTACATGGCCGCACACAAATAAATGAACACGTAACGTGGTCTCATAAATTTGGTGGAAAATATGGAATTTTATTATTTGTCGTTTTTTCGGTGGGATTTTCATTTGCATGAAGTTGTATTTAGCGGTAAGTTTGTAATTCTGCAGATGGTGAGACTGTTGAAAATAATTGGGGTATATGAAGTTAGGCTTAAAATGAAAAACTCAAAGTGCAAGCTTAATTTGAAACGAATTAAATATTATCCAACAAAAGTTAATAATAAGATCATATGTTTCTCCTGAAGGTACGAATTAAAAACTTTACTTCCGATTATCAATAAAGATTTATAATAATCGACAAAAATATTGTGAGCTAAAAAACCGTATATTGACAGAAGGTGTTTTTTTATTTGAAACAAAATGTCCAAACTTAAATTAAAATAACCTTCACACACACACCAAAAAATATCGAAGCAAAACAAACATCACATCACCATGTGTATATTATTGTATGCAAACAAATTCAGGAGTTGGAGGAGATATTCAAATCGTTTATCTCTTCAAATAAATTAACAACAACTATTCATATTTTATTGTTTGAACATGAATGTTAACAAGCAATAAATTAAATTTTTTGCTCTTCCATTTACTCATAGCATAGCAAGTGATAAATAACTGTTGGATTTGTTTTTTTTTTGCTGCAGCTACACGTTTAAATATACACATACACATTTTTTGTTCAAGAATAATTATGTCCATGAAATTTACATTAATTATGATTTTTTGTTGAAAAAAATGTGTACAAACACACATCCTTATGTATATTTGTAAATATTCGAATATATTTAATGAATATGCATCGCGAATATATTTTTTTTTATCTAAAAGATGTGTCCGGTAGCTTGATTATTTAACGACTCATATCTTCAAGGCAAGCTACGTCTAGCAAAAACTACTTAAAGCAAATAATAGAAGACATGTGTATCTTTGAAAGTTTACACCACAAAGTAACCTTAATAGAGGGGACAAGTTACTGGATTTTCGAAAAGGATTTTTTTCGGATTAAGATTCATAAGAATCACATCATTTTAGGTTTGGCCATGGTACAATGAATTCAAGGTAGGGCAAAACTACCATATGATTTAAATTTTTTTTATTTTTCTGGCTTAATATGTCAACAAATGTACTTAATAGTAGTATATTTGGGCATTGGGTTAAAAATTAATTAAAAAATACTTCTTCCAATTCAGATAAAAATATCGGTATGAGCAAAATTACGAGAAAATCGAACATTTATATCCAAATTTTTGTATGTATGAAATTTGAGTTTGCTTATTTCGTGATCCAATCTGTACCAACTATATTACAGATCTTGTGTTTATGGAAATATTGAGATGTACTACGTCTGAATGTATATTTAAAATTTTGACCTTTTGTAGGGGAAGTGACAGAGGAAGTGGACCGATATATGCCAGTAGATCTTGTGTTTAAATAATGGGATGTGTGAAATATGAAGGTATTCGGATGCGTATTTCGGAGTTTATAATCGTTTTGCTTATTCAAAACGTTGACCCTTTTGCGAGGGAGGTACCAGAAGGAGTCAGCCGATACATTCCATCTTCACACCAGACCTTGGGTTAAAAAAAAGAATATTGTGGTATGTGAAGACAATCGGACTCTTACATCACATTTTATAAGCGTTATAATTATTCAAAAATTTGACTCTTTGTCGGGGAGGTACTTGATGAAGTGGACCGATATTGCCCATGCGCTCATGCAAATTATGGGATTTCTGTGAAATAAAATATTTTTTTTTAATTTCAACCTTTTGTGCGGATTGAACCGAAATTGCCCATCTTCCAACTCGTTCTAAGTTTGATAATAGAATACGATATTCTACCAAGGTTGTATCAAATCGGATATTCTCTTCGAGAGTTGTCGTGCGCCCCAGCCAGACATACAGAGAGACGAACGTGCATCGCTAGATGGACTCCAAATATCCTGAAACGGATTTGGTCCAAGGAAACCTAGGGTATAAAACCATTATTTCGAGGAGGCACGGCAAAAAAAGTATCAACGGAAGAAATATTCTAGGTCAAATTTCACAGTGAGTTTAAGAAAAAAAGAAATTTGTATATTTAATATTTACTTTATTTTCATGAATTTGTTTTATATTTTTCATACCCTCCGCGATATCCGTCTGTCTGTCCGTCCGTCTGTCTGTCCGTCTGTAGTAATCACGCTATCTTTCGAACGAATTGAGATAGAAGGCAACATTTTGCACACATGTTTATTTTTCCAGTAGGCAGTTTAAGTTCGTAAATGGGCCAAGTAGGTCCATGCTTTCATGTAGCCCCCATATACCGGTGCCTCCCGATATTTGGCATTTTTATGATTTTAGCGACATTATTCACCGGAATTGTTTTAAAATACGTATTTAGTAGAAAATTGTTTATGCTGGACTAGTTCAGCTCCGATATAACGGTAACTTCCTATATTCGATATTTTGATGATTTTAGCTACATTATTCACCGTTTATTTCAAGTTATGACTTATGACAAACAATGCCTATGGCGGTCCACCTCGTATTTTTAAAATTTTAACAGATTTTTTTAAGGATTCTATTTCCAAATTCGTTCCAAATGGTGGAGGGCATTCAAAGTTCGGCCCGGCCGAGCTGACTACTTTTTAACTTGTTTTTTCTTTTCTTACAATTTCACTTTGCAATAAAAAGTTTGAATGTTAAAAATTTTAAGTGGATTTAAAGTTACTCTGTTTGTAGATCTACAATTTTTTAAGGTTTTTATATCACCTTGACCTTGATTCAAAGACACTCAATTTTTTTTGAGATATATCTTGCAACATTAATATCGATATTTGAAAAAAAAATTATAGAGAGTTTTGTATTACTTTACGAATTACTGGTTGACAAAATTGGTCAAGTCGATTTCAATTATTTTTAATTTTTTAGTCATATTTTCCATTTAATGTCCCCACGTTTAGGCATTTCCAGTTCTTTTTATGAAGCAATGCTACTAGTAAATAAATATAAATGTAGACCAACGTTTTAATCCTGCCCCTATATTATTAATATAGCCCCTTATTAAAGCTATTTCAAGGGTCTGATAAGTTTTTTTTTTCGAAATTTAAGATTGATTCGGAAAAGGTTTAGTCTTTTTAAATCGTATCTAATATCGGTAGAAACATTATGATACGCGAAATTTAAAAAATCGACTCATTTCACAGTTCATTAAAAAAGTTTAACATTTGTTGAGGTAGGTACCAAGTGGTTCATTATTGCCATTTTCGCGGTGGCCTTGTACTTTTTGTGGACTAGGTATCGCAAGAGTGGCCCGTAAAGACAATACTACATAAAGACACTACTACATATACTTCGAAAGTCTTGAATCTGATTTCATAAAACGAGGAATGGGGTCGAAAATTGTTATTTATAGCCTCTGTATTCAAAAAAGGGGTATTCATTTGCTGAATATTTTTACTCTTACTTGTTTTTATGCATTTTGTAAGTGTGATATTGATACATTTTGATAGTTTTTATGAATATGAGCAAATTTTAAAAATGATTTTTTCTGTCCACTTTTCTATAAAATAACATTTGAAACAAGTTTCTATACATCTCATATATACTCAAAAATATAAAAAATCACTTGAGTTTACTGCAATAACTATCAATTATCCATATATATTTTGCTAAATTAAATTTTTCATAAACAATTTGACATTTAATACCTCTTATATATTTTTTTCATTTTTCAGATCCAACAGTTCACAACAACAACAAGAATAATAACAATAACACCAATAGCAAACAACAACACAGCGGCAACAACGCGAACTCTAATCCGAAAATAGTCATTTCCAGCAGTAGTTCAACTGCAACATTGAATGATAACGTGAACGTGAACGGCAACAGCAACAACATTGGCAATAGTTGTAGTAGCCTTAATACCAATATCAATATTAACAATAATACCAGCCACACCAGCACCACCTCCACTAGCAGCAACAACAACCACATCACAGTTGACAGTTTGGATCAACATCAACAATTGATATCGTTACCTGAAACTGTTGGTGGTGCAGCAATTTTTTTGGAGAACGACCACCATAACAGTTTGTCAACAACAGCGGCGGAGAGTACAAATTTCGTGGCGATACCATTATCGGAACGACCACCAGTAATTTGTATATCACAGGACCACCACCAACAACAACATAATCATCATCATCATCACCAGCACGACAACTATTCAGAAAGTTTGACACGTTCAGCGTCGTGTTTACTTCGCTTGCGTCGGTGTTGTATAAAACGTAAGTATATTTATTTTTATCTTTTTCTTTTTTGCTGCTACCGTTGCTGTCAAATTTTGATGGGATGATGTGAAAATAGAAAAAAGAAGAAGAACAACAACAATTTTGGGAATCACTAATTCTTTGCCAGAAATGGAAAGTGTATATGGGAAAATTGATTCAGGTAGAAGTTCAGTGTGAAGTGGAAGTAGTTTTCCATTCTGTTAATAAAGGTATTCCTATTGAGTATTTGAGAAATTGTGTGGCCAAAATGATTACACCGTGTAACAACACAAAAAATAATTATAGGAAAATCCAATTGATTATGCAAGTAGAGCTAAAAATAGAACACACGTGTATTGGCAATTAGAAAGTTTGCCATTATTTTGACATCTCCATATTTAGATTCCCTGAAATCTTTGCATTTAAGGTGAAAGGGTCTTTTTGGTAATTTTTTTAAATATATGTATTCTACAAAATTGTGTGTCATAAAATTCTACTATAGGACCATCTACTATAGGATACATCAAAAAACAAGTAAGCAAAGGCTATAGTCGTGCGGGGCCGACTATGTGATACAACACTACAATATGTTAGAAGCCCTCTGATGTCCAAATCCATTTTAACACTGCCCAGATATTACTAGCATTTTGACCAGGGACATTTAACCAATATTTACGAACTTCATCGTGCTGTTATTTGTAGTGGTCCATTTTACAGCTAAATATAATGGCCATACATAATGCCAGACTTCTTCCCTGTCCCTAACTTTCTTCTCAGGCGTGTCGATTGGCTTCAATTGTGTGATCAGGAAATTTTCCCTGTTTTTGAATATTGTGCGATCATCTCCAAAAGCAAGAGGTCCCTCTGTATTTCTAAGTTTAGACTCATCTATATGATTTGCTTGTCTAGGATATTTGGCTATATTCGTCAACGAAATCAGCAAACGCAGTCAAACAAAAGTAGTGGTTCATTCTTCCCGCTTTCCTAAACTCTAACTTCATGCGAGATTTCGTGTCCATTCGTTTCTATTTGTGACCTTTATAACGGCTGCAAAATCAGGAACATTTTAGTTGTTGGTCCATTTCAACCCCTAAATATATTGCGGACATCTTTGAAAACAATAGACCCAGCCCTTCTGGGCCTATCCCTACCCTTTTCGTGAGGATCGGATGATAATTGCAATCTGCATATAATATCCCAAACCTGTGTTGTAAGGTGGAAAAATATTACAAAATATATACCTTAATATTATAAGTCAAAATGAAAAAATCGCATGCGATAAAAATATGAAAAAATTTCACAAAATACTACAAAATCTATATTAACATAATTTTTGACTTATTTTTATGCGATTTTTTAGATTTTATACTTTTATGTCAAGAGCGCGTTCTGAATTGGCAAAATTTGTCCAAATCGGTCCAGCCATTCTTGAGATATAAACATTCCATCTAACATTCCTTTCCTTTGTATATACACATTGTATACGTTTCGCTATATATATCCGATATATTTACTATCGGTATCTACGTAACGGTCAGAATTGGCCTGTTCGTCTATTTATGATTTCGCCGGGACTAAAAATATTCGCGGTTTCATAGAAAATTTGACTTTTATTTAACACAAATGTATAGTCTTTTTCACCCACTAAATATTATCCGATGACCATCAACATTGGAAGGCTTCTGCCCAGCCCGAAGCTCTAGCCCCATGCTAATTTCCGCGTCGATTGGTCCATAATTGCGACCTGTAGAACAACTGCAAAATCAAGAAATTTTACAGTTTTTGGTCCATTTCGACCCCTAAATATTATGCGATCATCTCCAAAAGAAATAGGGTTCTATTCTGACCTTAACCCCACCTCCATTCTAAATTTCGTAAAGATCGGGCCATAATTGCGACCTGTAGAGTGATTACAAATTAACATGGACAGACGGACAGACGGACGGACGAACATACATAGCTAGATCGACTCAGCTCGGCGAGATAGGAAGATCCATATATACTTTTCTATGTGGGAAACCAATATTTCGAGGTGTTACATAATTTTTGGCCCAATCAAACTTATAATACCCCCAACACATAGTGTTGTAGGGTATAATTATACACCCACAGCCTTTTGGCTAGAGAGGGTATATAACATTTGATACGGCTAAAACAGGCTTCATCGAAATAAGACCCAGGACATTTGGAGTCGATGTAGTGATGTCCGTCTGTCTGTACGGCTGGTGCGCCCGATAACTCTCCGATTTGATACTCCCTTGGAAAATTATTGTAAAACTTAGATCTAAAAAAATT
Organism: Musca domestica; assembly: GCF_030504385.1. NCBI lineage: Eukaryota > Metazoa > Arthropoda > Insecta > Diptera > Muscidae > Musca > Musca domestica. Next base: position 1,503,282 of record NW_026712238.1, on the reverse strand, counting down.
AGGAAATATTTTTGGCGTTTTTTGAAACATTGATGAATATGTTTGTATACCCTTCATCATAGTATGATTTTGCAGTTGCTCTACAGGTCGCAATCGACGCGGAAGTTAGCCTGGGGCTAGAACTTAGGGTGGGGCAGAAGCCTTCCAATTTAAATGGTCATCGGGTAATATTTAGTGGGTGAAATATACCATAATATATGTGTTAAATAAAAGCCAAATTTTTCATTAAACCTCTCATATTTTTACTTCCGGCGAAATCACAAATTCACGAAAAGGTCAATTCCGACCGTTACGTATATGCCTTTAGTAAATATATCGGATATATATAGCGAAATATATACAATGTATAGAAAGGGTGTAAGCGAGAATGCTCATATCTCAATAATGACTGGACCGATTTTGACAATTCTGAAAGCCCTCTTGGCAAAAAAAGAATAAAATCTAAAACAAGTAAGCGAAGGCTATGGTCATGCGGGGCCGACCCTGTGATACCCTACAACACTACAATATGTCAGAAGCCCCCTTATGACCAAATCCATTTTGGAAGATTTCGCTTTTGAAATTATGTCATAGAGCACTGCCCGGATATTACCCTTAGCATTTTGACCAGGGACATTTGCCCAATATTTACGCACTCTGTCGTGCAGTTAGTTGTTGTGGTCCATTTTACAACTATATATAATCCAATGGTCATCAATACTAGAAATCTTCACTATCCCTAACTCTCTTCTCAGGCGAAATTCCGAAATGTCAATATTTAAGGAGTTATGGCCATTTTCAAGTATGCAATTTTTCCTCTTCAAAAAACTGATCACAAATTATAGCTAAAAATCCCGAAATGTCAATATTTAAGGAGTTATGGCCATTTTCAAGTATGCAATTTTTCCTCTTCAAAAATCTGATCACAAATTATAGTTAAAAACCCCGAAATGTCAATATTAAAGGAGTTATGGCCATTTTAAAATATGCAATTTTTCCTCTTCAAAAAACTGATCACAAATTATAGCTAAAAACTCTGAAATGTCAATATTTAAGGAGTTATGGCCATTTTAAAGTATGTCATTTTTCCTCATTATAACAGTGATCACAAATTATAGCTAAAAACCCCGAAATGTCAATATTTAAGGAGTTATGGCCATTTTAAAGAATGTCATTTTTCCTCATTATAACAGTGATCACAAATTATAGCTAAAAACCCCGAAATGTCAATATTTAAGGAGTTATGGCCATTTTAAAGTATGCCATTTGTCCTCATTATAACAGTGATCACAAATTATAGCTAAAAACCCCGAAATGTCAATATTTAAGGAGTTATGGCCATTTTAAAGTATGCCATTTGTCCTCATTATAACAGTGATCACAAATTATAGCTAAAAACCCCGAAATGTCAATATTTAAGGAGTTATGGCCATTTTTAAGTATTTAGTTATTCTTCTTTAAAAAAATGATCACAAATTATAGCTAAAAAGCCCGAAATGTCAATATTTAAGGAGTTATGGCCGTTTTAATGTATGTCATTTTTCCTCTTTAAATAGTGATTATTATTATTATTATTATTATTATTATTATTATTGTTGTAATTATTATTATTATTATTATTATTATTATTATTATTATTATTATTATTATTATTATTATTATTATTATTATTATTATTATTATTATTATTATTATTATTATTATTATTATTATTATTATTATTATTATTATTGTAATTATTATTATTATTATTATTACTCTTCTTTATTTTGCTGAATTAGAATTTTCAAATCCTGCATCCTTTTGGCTAATAGTTCAAAAATCACCAAACCTAATACAATTTATTTCAATACATTTCTTTTTATTTCTTTTTCGCTTTCATTGCAGTTTTTAGTAAAATTATGGGCAGCAATAATCCGAGTGAAGTGGATCGATATGAGTATTATGACTGTAAGTACAAAACCATTAACTGGGTAATAATTTTTCCTCCCAACCAAAAAGAAAAGCCTGATCATTCTCATTGACATTTTATGAGTTTAGGGTGAAGGGCGTAAATCGACTACTAGTTGTGAGTGGCATCCTCACCAAAAATGGTTCATCAATAAAATGTTACATTGTCATAGACGAGTATATTGAGTAGAGGCTATGACGAATGTGCTATAAAATCCCGAAAACGGCATCGTAAGCTTATGTATGCATGTGTGCGGACAACTTTGCTCTTTACCGCAACATTGTTAAACAACAACAGCAAAAATGTGCCCGAAGATATAGGAAGACCTTTTTAGCAATGAAGTTAAGTCGTCTTCGTTCTCCTTCTTCGTGCAGTGTATATTTAAAAGTTTCAAGTCATAAAACATAATTGTCATGTGTGTGAGTGAATGAGTGCAACATATTTTGAAAACGTAAGAAACTTTTCGAATTTTTGCCTTTTTTTACAAAGCAAAATTGTCACACAACAAGAAATTTCGGGGAAAAAATGTAAAATAAATGGAGCAGAAAACACATTACTCTTTATAATTGAATTACGGCTGTTTGATGGAAGAATGTTGCCATACATTAAAGGCGAAGTTTTACTTGATGTCATCTATCAGAAGTTAAAAAATAAATTGAAAACAAACTTAAAATTAACACAAATTTCATTAAAGCAAGAATTTCGGTCGATGTTTTGTGTTTTGTTTTAGTATTTTTTTTTTTGCAAGGAGGAAACCAGAAAATATTGCCATCCTAAGCAGCTGAGTCATTTAATTTCATCAATAAATTTTGTCATGCTTGGGTTGTTTGGACTTTGTGTACGGACTTTGTGTACGGGTAATTGCTATGATGTGCTAGTCCGTGCAAAATGTGAAATGTTGAGAAAATAATTTTAGAACAACTCTTAAAACTAGGAATTTAAGGAAGTATTTCGTAGAAACTAAGGTGTTCTCAACGTACATAGAAAAACGAAACGGATTTTGAAGACATTTAAAGGACTGCACCAAAAAGTAGGGCTCGAGATCATATAAAATCTGTAAAAAAATAAAGGTGTAGAAATCGAAAATTTTATTTTCTGGTTTCTATTATTTAAATAAAAAAAGTAAACATTTAAAAACAAGTTAAAAAGTGTCAGGTAGTTTTTCCGACAGATGTATACCCTCAGCTAATATTCGGTTTTTTTTAATATATTTTGACTTCTGCTATGATTATTAAAATTGTTCACCCTCAATGGAGTAGGTTCCGATGGAATGGGCCAATATTGTTCCTTTCGTATCGGACCAAAATAAATATGATATAAATATTGCGACGTGCCAGGTTCCGACCATACTTCCTTGACTTCACATGATTTATGTGCTAGTTTTTAGAAAATATTAAAATGTACGTGAGGTACCAGATGTAGTCGGCCGCAGTATTCCATTTTCATACTTATTAAAATATTACAAGACAGATTAAAATATTACAAGAAAATCGAAATTTATATCCAATTTTATGAGAAATCATAAGTTCCATATTCATCTCAGGTTTCTGGTTGAGAAATATATTTAGATATAGCAAGTTGAAATGAATCGCTGACTTGTTTCGCAAGTTACGACAGTTAACATTATTGAAAAATTGGGTGAGGTACCAAAAATGGGTTGGCAGATATATATCATCTTCACAACATATCTAGAGTTAGCAAAAATTTTTGTGTGTGTGAAATTTGAAGAGAGTCGGATGATTATTTCACTTTCTTTAAGCTTTTTGCCTATGTGGGGGAGGTAGCAGAAAAAATGGTCCGATCTCTACCATCATTATAACAGATCTTGTGTTACTAGAAATATTTAGATGCGACAAGTTTGAATGAATTCGGATATTAATGTCGCGTTTTATGAGCTTCTAGTTGTTCAAAATGTTGACCCTTTGTGGAAGAGATACCAGAAGGAGTGGACTGATATATCCCATCTTCACAGCAGATATTATGTTAGTAGAAATAATGGGATATGTGAAGAAAATCGGATGCTTATTTTGGATTTTATGACTGTTTTGGTAATTCAAAACTGTGACCCTTTATTGGGGCGGTACCAGAAGGAATGGTCCGATCTCTACCATATTTAAAACAGATCATTATGTTGATGGAAATATTGAGATGTTCCAAGTCTGAATGGAATCGGATGTTAATTTGGCGTTTTCTGAGCTTCATGGATATTTACAATTTTGACTCTTTGTGGGTGAGATACCAGAAGGAGTGGACCGATACATTCCATCTTTATACCAGACCTTGGGTTAATAAAAATATTGTGATGTGTGTGATTTGAAGACAATTAGGCTCTTAAATCACATTTTATAAGATTTATAAATAGTCCAAATTTTGATCCTTTGTGGGGGAGTTTATCTTTGATGCTGAGCATTCATATTTCTGTGCAGAAAATAATTTTCTTTGAAAATTTCGAACTTTTGTGGGGGAGATATCAGAAGGAGTATTGCCCATCTTCGAACTCGATCTAAGTTTGATAAAAAAAACCACGATATACCAAGTTTATACCAAATTTGATAATCTCTTCCAGAGTTATCGTACCAAAAAACAAAAATGCTAAAATAAACAAGTGAAATTACAACTAAGTTCGGCTTGGACTAACCTTTAATACCCTCCACCATTTGGAGTGAAAATTTCAAATTTAAAAAAAAAAATCCGTCGAAAATACCCCTGGCATGAAAACCGTTATATGTGGGCTATAAAAAGACGTGGACCTGCATAGGTGTTTCTTCGTCATAGATTGTATTAACAATCTCGAACTTCAAATACAAAATGTTGAAACAATTCCGGTGAATAATGTCTCTAATATCAAAACATTAAGTTCGGCTGGGCCGAACTTTTAATACCCTCCACCTTAGGCAATGGCAATATCAGAACCAAGTATGACCCACAAATACCAATTTTTAGACATAGTCGTGGGAAAATGTGGCAAAAATCATCAAAATTCCGAATATGGGGAGGTACCACTATAAAGGGCTATACAAAAACGTGGACCTATACATATAATGTTTCGCCAACTGAGCTAGAACCTATTATGACCAACAAAATCCAATTTTTAGACAAATCCGTGAAAAAATGTGGCGAAAATCATCAAAATACCGAATATAGGGAGGTACCGTTATGTGGAGGCTATACCAAAGCGTGTACCTATATATAGAATCTTTCGCCACACGAACTAGGACACATTTTGACCTACAAATACCAATTTTCAGACAAATCCGTGAAAAAAATGTGTCAAAAATCATCAAAATACCGAATATCGCGAGGTACCGTTATATGGGGGCTATACCAAAGCGTGGACCTATACATACAATTTTTCGCCACCGGAGTTAGAACCCATTTTGAACTACAAATACCAATTTTTATACAAATCCATGAAAAACTGTGGCCAAAATCATGAAAATACCGAATATCGTGAGGTACCGTTATATGGGGGTTATACCAAAGCGTGGACCTGTACATACAATCTTTCGCCACACGAACTAGGACCCATTTTGACCCACAAATACCAATTTTCAGACAAATCCGTGAAAAAAATGTGTCAAAAATCATCAAAATACCGAATATCGCGAGGTACCGTTATATGGGGGCTATACCAAAGCGTGGACCTATACATACAATTTTTCGCCACCGGAGTTAGAACCCATTTTGAACTACAAATACCAATTTTTATACAAATCCATGAAAAAGTGTGGCCAAAATCATGAAAATACCGAATATCGTGAGGTACCGTTATATGGGGGTTATACCAAAGCGTGGACCTGTACATACAATCTTTCGCCACACGTACTAGGACCCATTTTGACCCACAAATACCAATTTTTATACAAATCCATGAAAAAATGTGGCAAAAATCATCAAAATACCGAATATCGGGAGGTACCGTTATATGGGGACTATACCAAAACGTGGACCTATATATCTCATTTTCAATATCAACCATCCTAGACACAATACAAATTATTCTACAAAATTTTGAAGCTCTATGTTAAATAATGTGGCCTGTATCGTGATTTCAACATACAGAAGGGACAGACAGACGGACATCGTTAAATCGACTTAGAATTTTATAGAATATATATATATATATATATATATATATATATATATATATATATATATATATATATATATATATATATATATATATATATATATATATATATATATATATATATATATATATATATATATATATATATATATATATATATATGATATATATATATATATATATATGATATATAAATATACATATATATATATATATATATATATATATATATATATATATATATATATATATATATATATATATATAAATGCATCTTCATGGACAATTTTCTGTCATAGGTTGCAGTACCCATTATGAAATTTCGCTACAATCATCAAACCATATACAATATCGGAGGTATCGTTATATGTGGGCTATACGAAGAGGATGGCATGCATACGGAATTATTTGCCATAGGCTGTAGTACCCATTAAGACCTTTATATACAAAACAATTTCGGAAAAATCTTTTGACAAAACCATAAAAAAAACGAATACTTGAAAGCTACCGTTATATGGATGCTATACGAAAACGTGGACTGACATAGTCCATTTGCGAACTTAACCTGCCTACTATACATATGTGTGCAAAATTTTTGCCTTGTATATCAGTTTACGGACTTCGCTGAATCGATTTTAAATGTCACGCTCATCCAGTATATTTTGTAGAGTCTATCATGAGTATTTTGAGGAGTTACAAACGGAAGTTAATATACCCTCCATAGAGAGGTGGAGGGTATACAAACCCATTGGTCGAAAGTAAATCAAATTGGATCGATGTATTTTCTAAATATTACTCCTCAAAAACAACTCAATTTTTTACTCAATATGCATATATTTTTTATTTGAATTTAAAGAGCGACAAAAAAAACTTAATACAATATTAAGGAAATAAATACCAAAGGAACAGTCCTGGGACCTAACCAGGAAAACCACATAAAACCTATACGAACACTCGTACTCAACTTCGTCAAACCATACACCAGAGGAAACACATTAATGTAGTATGTATAACATTTCGGTTTGAAAACACACACACATTCACATGCATACCAAAAACACATATATATGTATTTGTATGATTTTATCTTAATACCAATACACATCTTCCGATGTGTACACACCAGAGAACAACAACAAGTGGCTTATTTTGATACTTATGCGCCACTTGCTACTTATGAGTACAATTGTGCTTTGCCACTTGAACAAAAAATTCATTGATTCATCGACACTCGGGTATGTTTTGTCGTGTCGTTCTGCGCACTCAGTTAAATTTTTTGTCTTACTCTCTTGCTCTCAGCACATCAAGTGTTGTTACTTGTTGTTACTCAGTCGCCTGCCTTATGCTTTTGGAGAGCGAAAGCACAACGATCAGAACGGAGAAGTAACAACTTGTTTTGCTAACAAGTGGCTTATGCACTTGAGTGTGTTTTACACATGTTTTTGAGTTTCACAGCAAAATGTTCCGATTTGAGCACAATAATTTTACCGTTATTTTGAGTTTTTTAGTTTTGAATAATAAATGTGATTTACTGTTCATCCTCAAAAGAGTTTAAGCAGTAGTAGAGATTAGATGCAGAAAATGGACAATTTGGAAGTGAAAGCAAAAATCAACCAAGGATTATATAAAATTACTCCGCGACATAAAGGAACAAGTTTTATTTGGAACGTTTTAGCGGATATACAGAAAGAAGACGATACATTGGTGGAAGGGTGGGTGTTTTGCCGAAAATGCGAAAAAGTTTTAAAATACACAACTAGGCAGACATCAAACTTATGTCGTCATAAATGCTGTGCCTCTCTAAAGCAATCCCGAGAATTAAAAACTGTTTCAGCTGATTGCAAAAAGGAAGCAATTGAAAAATGTGCACAATGGGTGGTACGAGATTGTCGGCCTTTTTCGGCCGTCTCTGGATCCGGCTTTATCGATATGATAAAATTTTTTATTAAAGTTGGAGCCGAATATGGTGAACATGTCAACGTTGAGGAATTGTTACCAAGTCCAATAACGCTATCGAGAAAGGTAACTTCGGATGCAAAAGAAAAAAAAGCTCTGATTAGTCGAGAAATTAAGTCTGCTGTAGAGAAAGATGGTGCATCAGCAACGATAGATTTGTGGACCGATAATTATATAAAACGGAATTTTTTGGGAGTAACGTTACACTACCATGAAAACAATGAACTGCGAGATCTAATTTTAGGTTTAAAGTCCTTAGATTTTGAAAGATCCACAGCAGAAAATATTTATAAGAAGCTTAAAGCCATTTTTTACAATTCAACGTCGAAGACTTGAGTAGTATAAAATTTGTGACAGATAGAGGAGCCAATGTCGTAAAATCATTGGCAAATAATATCAGAATTAACTGCAGCAGCCATTTGCTTTCAAACGTGTTGGAAAATTCATTTGAGGAGACACCTGAACTCAATGTGCCTATTCTTGCTTGCAAAAATATTGTAAAATATTTCAAGAAAGCCAATCTGCAGCACAGACTTCGAAGTTCTTTAAAAAGTGAGTGCCCTACACGGTGGAATTCCACATACACGATGCTTCGATCTATTCTCGACAACTGGGAAAGCGTGATTCAAATATTAAGTGAGGCGGGAGAGACACAGAGAATTGTTCATATAAATAAGTCGATAATTCAAACAATGGTCAACATCCTCGATGGGTTTGAAAGAATTTTTAAAGAATTACAAACATGCAGTTCACCATCTCTGTGTTTTGTTGTGCCTTCCATTTTAAAAGTAAAAGAAATATGTTCACCTGACGTTGGCGACGTTGCAGATATAGCAAAATTGAAAGTGAACATTATAAAAAATGTAAGAATAATATGGGAAGAAAATTTAAGCATATGGCACTACACAGCATTTTTTTTCTATCCGCCCGCCTTGCATATGCAACAAGAGAAAGTGGCACAAATTAAAGAATTTTGCTTATCCAAAATGGAAGATTTGGAATTAATAAACCGCATGAGTTCCTTTAACGAATTATCCGCAACTCAGCTTAACCAGTCGGACTCCAATAGCCACAACAGTATAGATTTAACATCCCATTCAAAAGACATTTCAACGACAAGTTTCTTTTTCCCGCAATTAACTCAGAACAATAGTCGTGAGCCACCAGTGTGTCCAAGCGATGAATTTGAATTTTATCGTAAAGAAATAGTTATTTTAAGCGAAGATTTTAAAGTTATGGAATGGTGGAATCTTAATTCAAAAAAGTATCCTAAACTATCTAAACTGGCTTTGTCGTTATTATCAATACCTGCAAGTAGCGCTGCATCGGAAAGGACATTTTCCCTAGCTGGAAATATAATAACTGAAAAGAGAAACAGGATTGGGCAACAAACTGTCGACAGCTTGTTATTTTTAAATTCCTTTTACAAAAATTTTTGTAAATTAGATATATAATTACATTTTTAAATAAAAAGAATATTTTTTATAAGTTTGTTTGTTAAAATAAAAAAAAAAAATAAATAAATTTTGGACTGGAAAAAATTTAAGTTTAAAAGAAGCATTTTTCTTTTTTTTTTTAATATACTTATGCTCTTTTCCTAGTCTTGTACAGAATCATATGCAATACTACAAACAATAGCACACACACACAACCCTCATGTTCAATGAGTATACAACACAACAAGAAGTGAGTATAATTTGCCAATTGACAAATCGCACACGTCCACTTGTGAGTTTGTACACTTTTTACTCTCTCATACTCTAGCGGTGATCTTAACATCAAACAACTGTTGTTGTTAAGTTGTGAAAAAATACTCGTGTATAAAAAAATACTTGCACTCAAAAGGCTTGACACCCAAAACACTTGTGCTTATCTATGTGGCTTACGTTTGCCTGTGGCTTGTTGAAGTTCTCTGGTACACACATGTAGCCACATAGGTATATGTCAATGTACACAGATGATATTCGATTTGTTTTATCATTCCCCTCCCCCACTCGTCGGGATGCTTTCACACCCGACTCAGATGTACTTAAGAATGATTGTATGCCAAGGATATTTCAATGATAATTATCCTTTGGGAGATGTACACAAAAGTACAAGTTGAATACTCCTCTCTCGATGTGTGTGTACGTGTATGTGTGTATTTAGAAAACCAGTTGAAACAATACGCTATCATTTGCACGTCCTACAATATTAGCTGTAACTTGTCGATAAAAGATAGTAACAGCAGATTAAGTATTTGCTCTAAGCATGTCTTCAATGATAATTATACAGCATAACAGAATCGTTTTCGTAAAGTAGAAGACGATAATAACAAAGGAGGAAAATGGTTTAGAGAGGTCTTAGCAGTAATACGTAGTTGATGTTATCTTTGTACGGAGAAAAGAGAACAAACAATGTAAGGCAACACTTTTTGGGTCTTATCTAAGAACTTGGTGTCAAATAACTTCCATGTAAGCAATAATTAAAAATTGTTAATTAGAATCATATGGGTAAATGTAGAAAAAGGATAAATATCGTGAATTAAATATTTCATAAAAATAACTTCTAGAAAATTAAACTGAAGTATGTAAAGGAAAATTCATCAAAATAGTACATTGCTTCTGAAATGATATGTTTGAGTAAATAATTACTTGGTCCATTAGTCTTTAAATAAATTTTATAAATAAATTCAGTTACGTAGTTTCTTAGTTTTTTTTTTTTTTTTTTTTTTTGACGAAGTATCACGAAATGTCTAAACGGACATCAAATTATGATGTGTGAAGGATTAGAGTTGTGAGGTTTAATGGCAAGTTTAATCCAATTCCCATTTAGGAGCATGCAATAGATAAGGATTTTCATTTTAATTAGACCGTTGGAACTAATTTGAAAGGCATTTCTGGGTACGTCACTGTAGGTCAGACATAAATGATGTCCTGAATATTAAAATGAGAATTATGTGGCGGATTTTCTACATACTTTGCATGTTTTAATATTTCTGCCAAAAATAGATCCTGTGCAAAGATGAGATAAATTGGCCTTCCACAAATATAAACAAATTAAAAAAAAAAACAAGTAAAAAAGCTGTAAGTTCGACCGGGCCGAACTTTGAATACCCTCCACCATTTGGAACAAATTTTGTAATTTTCAGAAAAATAAAATTCGTTAAAAATTCTGTTAAAATCTTAAAAATACTGAATGTAGGCGTATATTAGAGTCCATACGAGGACGTGGACCTGCATAGGCCACTTTTGTCATAAGCCATTACAATATTCAAATGCGAAACTTGAAAAAAAAAATTCTGTTTATATGTAGCTAAAATCATCAAAATAGCGAATATAGGGAAGTACCATGGGAGTTATAAAACGTGGACCTGCACATACAATTTTCTGTCATAGGCTGTAGTATTCGTTACGAATTTAAAATGTCAAATTAAAAAAAAAAACAAAATTGGTGAATAATGTTGCTAAGATCATCAAAATACCGAATATCGAAGACGTGGACGTGACGGACAATTTTCTGTCAGAGGCTGTATCTATTACGAACTTCAAATACCAAATTTGAAATAATTCTGGCAAATAATGTGGATAAAATCATCAAAATACCGAATATCGGGAGATACCGTTATATGGGGGCTTTGCGAAGACGTGGACCTTCACGGATTTTTTTGCCATATGATGTAGTATCCATTACAAACTTCAAATACAATTTGATATACTTTGTGGGATCTAAAATGTATATTTCGAGGAGTTACAAACGGAATGATAAACTTAATATACCCTCCATACTATGGTTGAGGGTATAAAAAAATAAAGACAACAGCTAGGTTCGACCGAACTTTCAATAACCTCCACCATTTAGAAGGAACTTGAAAAAATAGATGATGGCCTTTATACGGGGGCTATACGAAGACGTGGATCTGCACAAGTAATTTTTTGTCATAGGTTGGAGTACTGATTACGATCTTCAAATACGAAGTTTGAAACAATTCTGAAGAATAATTTCGCTAAATTCATCAAAATACTGAATAAAGGGAGTTACCGTTATATAAGGGCTATTCGACGACGTGGAACTGCATACTAAATTTGTAGGCATAGGCTGTTGCATTCATTACAAACTTCGAATACAAAATTTTAAAAAATTCGGGTGAATAATGGCTCTACCGAATATCGGGAGGTACCGTTATATGGGGCCTATATGAAGACGTGGGCCAGCATACGAAATTTTTAGGCATTGGATTTTGTTCCAAATACAAATTTCGAATACGAATTTTGAAACAATTCGGGAAAACAATGTGGCTAAAATAGTAAAAATACCGATTATCTGGAAGTACAGTTATATTTGGGCTATACAAAGACTTGGACCTGCATACGAAATTTTTAGGCATAGGCTGTATCCATTGCAAACTTGGAATACCAAATTTTGTAAAATTTTAGGTGAATAATGTCGCTAACGCCATCAAAATATCGAATACCGGGAGGTACCCCTAAATGAGGCTTATACGAAAACGTTGACCGACATAGCGAACTTAACCTGTTTACTGGCAAAATACACATGTGTGCAAAATTTTAGATCTCAATTCGTCCGAAAGATAGCATGATTACAACAGAAAGATAGACGGACGGACACACAGCCTAACGGACATCGCTAAATCGTCTTAGAATTTTTCACTGATCCAGAATATATATACTTTGTGGGGTCTATTATAAGTATTTCGAGGAGGTACAAATGGAATGACAAAGTTAAAATACCCTCCATAGAATGGTGGAAACATATAACTCGGGTAAATCCGAACTTGCAACATGTTAGTATTTAGAAGGCAAAAAAGGTGTTAACATTTAATAACCTTCTCCACCAGGGAAAGGAAACCTTTGAACATAGAGGTACTAGGTTTCAATATTCAACGACTTCTCTTTTAAACTTCAAATTCCAATGGAACATACCTAGAAAGTTTTCAGATACAATAGGCATTATCTATGGCGAAATCTAAATACATTTGAAACTATTTTATCGGGCAGTACTGTAGTAAAGGGGGGGGGGGTTCCATTACGAACTCCAAATACCAAAGTGTATGTAATTCCGATAGAAAATGTCCCTAAAATAAAAAAAAAAATAAAAAAATACCGAATATGGGGATGTACGGTTATATGACGGCTGTATGGGAACGTAAGTTCCAAATAACTAATTTGAAACATATCGAATTTAGGGAGGTGTCTTGATTTGAAGGCTATAGAAAAACATGGTCCTATAGATATTTTGTAACAGAGGAAATGGTGGACACTATATACCAAAATATCGGGAGGAACCGAAAATTTTGAACCTGTATAAGCAATTATCTGCTAGAGAAGGTGGTACCTGTTGCGAATTTAAATACCCATTTTGAGAAAATCCCATTGAAAAATGTTAGATGAAAAAGCTGCAACAAATTTTAGACGGCTGTAATCTCTAAGCCACTCGTCCGACAGCTGTTAAAATTATTCCAGTCATAGCTTGTTATATTGTTTACAAGCGTACAAAAGAATTTTCTTTATATTTGGCTGGAAAGCCTCAAGTGGCTATCGTTAGAGCACTCCTGCATTTAAATGTTAATAGCGTAGCCCGACGTCAAGGAAGTGGACGGAAGAAAACTGAAACATCAGCGGAAATGGTTGGAAGAGTAAAGAAGCGACTTGATCTAAACCCGCGTCGCAGTGGCCGAAAATTGGCTCGTGAGCTGAACATATCGCAATATTCCATTCGGCAAATTTTGAAAAATGAGCTCGGGGTAAAGCCATTGAAATTCAAAAAAAAAAAAAAAAAAAAGTGCAAGAACTTGCATCGAAACAGAAAGAAAATAGACTCAAAAGAGCTAAAGAGTTGCTTCACTTGGCCTAAAGTGGTGAACTGCCAAATGCCGAATATTATCGCGAAAATATTTTGGAGGGTGTATTAAAGCCTTGGGCACGCACTGAATGGTTACAAAATAAGGTTCCTCGCTTCATTTCCATCGCACAATGGCCACTAAAATCTCCGGATACTAATCCCTTGGACTATAGTGTCTGGAGCATTTTGGAAAGCAAGGTTGGCACTAAAGAATACGGAAAGAGTCGATCATCTCAAGCAAGCGCTTCGCCGGGAATGGGCCAAAATAACGCAGAGCAACATTCGGGCAGCATGTGACGGTTTCGTTGGCCGTTTGAAAACCATAATTCGTGCCAAAGGTGACCAATTCGGAGAAATCAAAACTTATTCTAAAATTTGATGCTATTTCCGACATTTTTGCTTTCATTCAAAAATGTAAAAAAAAAATAAAATTTGTTGCAGTTTTTTTATCTCACCTTGTAAACATAACTTTTTATCTTGTCTTGTCTTACAAGAAGAGTCTTTTGATAGCTTTTGTTTGTGGTGCCAGAACCAAGACTATTTTTCTATACCATTTGCGATTATTTTGCGGAAACCCCATACTCTGAAGAAGAAATCGCGTGTCCTTCTGGGGACAACCTTCATTCCGTGTCGTTTATTAACAGCACTAGAAGGTGGGGGCTTATGGTCTTCTTCGAAAGCTTGTCAGTGTTCTGCTCTAAAGACTCCTTTGTCAACATTCGCATATTTTTGATTCAGACCAACACCCTTTTGGCCATTTTTTGAATAGCTAATGGCAAAACCCCTTTGGCCCCAACGAAGCGTACCAAAGCATATAGCCCTAGGCGGATTGTATCTGACAACTCCCTCGGAGAGAAGCATATTACATCTCATAATATAGTATATATCCCACCGTGGTTTATATACTATATATGGGTACTTTTCAATGTAGTCTCACAAATTTGACTGATGAATGACATTTCGTCTTCTGTATTTGTAAACAGCATGTCCGCATGGTCCCATTATTGAAAAATATGTCTAAAATATATACCAAGCTAATTTTCAAACATTTATAGGAATTTTAAAGCGATTTTGTTGAGATGTTCAATTTGTGATTTTTGTTGTTGATATTACATCCTTTATTCCTGTAATTAATCATTCTTGTGACTTAGAGTCGTCATTCCTAAAATCTTCCATAAATATCACCCTCACAATCACAATGTCGCCATTTACACAATTGTCAGTAATATCGATGTCATATAAATTAGCATTTTGTTTGCAAAATATAGTAATGCAGTCGACAAAACTAAATCATTAGCCTCGTTATTCAAATAATTTGATTTTGTATTTCTCTGTTATCTATACCCTGTATTCAAAACAAATATGGTAGAGGAAGGAAACGGGAAGCATATCTCAGAAAAATGTCCCATATTCATTTATAAGAGATGCCCTGCTTTGTTTCTTTCTTTCATTTTTTATTTTTTCAAAGCAACAGCTGCTCAGCCGTCATTAAGCGCATGAAAAATATATATATATATATAAATATATGTATATTCATTGCAAGTAGTGCTGTATAATACACATACCGACACACACTCACAAATATACTACATTCAACATTTACTCTCACTCATACAATTAAAATGAAATTTGTATTTTCATCCCTTTTGGCTTCGTGTGGAAATGCCAAAGCCAAAAGAAAACACAACACAAAACCAGCGTCAATATCGAAATTGAAAGTATTTTGTGTTGCGCTTTATACTACACTTTAAATATAATACATTAATACATTATAATACATTATTTTTACAAAATAGTTTATTATGGGTAACTTGCCAAAATTGACATACAAACACAAGTGACAGACAAGAGAAGACAACTTATTCTCAGCAGCAACAGGTAGGCATCCCCAAAAACACAGTCAAGACAAGCCTCTGCCTTTGTGTGTTCGGAAAAATCACACATAACTCACTCACTTACTCGCACACACATATACATACACACACACGCTCTAAGAAAAAGGGAATTTTTCCTCGTTGTGTTCTCGTCGTCAGTGACATTTGTGTTTGTATCTGCTTTTGCTTGTTTGCTATAGCCCCGCACAAAACGCAAAAGGAATGTGCAATTTTTCTTTCGTTTGGGAAAATTGTAAAGCTTTTTTTTCGCTTGCAATGTGTTGCTGTTGTTGTTTTTAATGCTACAAAACAAAATCGGGGAAATTTTCTGGGATAATTAGTTGAGTGTATGCGTAAGAGCAACAAGAGAGCGAGAGAGAGAAAATATTGGGTATATTTTCTCTAATTCGTTTGAGGTGGGAATTTTGCTGAGAGATTACCGAGAGAAAACGAAGGCAAAGTAACAAAATTATTGCATGCGAGATAAATGTTTAAAAAACAATATACAAGGATTTTGCGAATATACTAAGGGGTATAATGATGCTGTCCACCGTATCTTCTTTATAGAAGAGGGATTTCAAGAAGAGAACGCATTTCTCTATACGGAAGACTGCCTGAAGGCCTTCTCTATACGGAAAATCGTCTGAAGGCATTCTCTATACGGAAGTCCGTCTGAGGGCCTTCTTTATATGGAAGGTCGTCCGAAGGGACAAGTCCGTTTAAATACCTTCTCCATACAGTAGACCGTCTGAAGGCATTCTCTATACGGAAAGCCGTCTGAAGGCCTTCCCTATACAGAAGGCCGTCTGAAGACCTTCTCTATGTAGAAGGCCGTCTGAAGACCTTCTCGATACAGAAGATTTTCTGAAGGCCTCCCCTGAGGGCATTCTCCATATGGAAGGCCGTCTGAAAGTCTTCTGTATACTGAAGGCAGTCCGAAGGTCTTGTCAACACGGAAGGCCGTCTGAAGGTCAATATACCCAGAGGCCTACTATACCCAGAAGGCTGTCCGAAATCTGATATACCCAGGACACCGTCTGAAGGCCTACTATACACAGAATACCGTCTGAAGGCCTTCTATACAGAGAAGATCAGTTGAAGGCCTTCTACAGAGGACTGTCTCAAGGCCTTTGTTATAAAGAAGTCTATCTATCTATCCACATACAGAAGAAAATCTGAAGGTCTGCTATGTACAGAGGGAAATTGTGAAGATCCCCAAGGTCTTCTAAAGATGAAACTAAGCTATTCCCAACATTGAGACATATCTACTATATCTCGAAAATATTCTAGAAATCTTCTATAGGCGGGAGACCTTCTAGAGGTCTTCTTTAGACCATGTACAGGCCTTTCATAGATACATACCCACAGAATTTTTTTATAGTCAGAATTGTTCTTCCGAAGATGGAGACAGATCTGCTTAATATTTTTTATATTCAGAAAATATTCAAGAGATCTTTTATAACCAGGAGACCCTCTACAAGCCTTCTAGAGACAGAAGACCTATATAGCTTCTCTTTAGAGAGAAGACCTTGAAATGCGTTCCGTACACAAAAATCCTCATTTAGACCTTTTACAGATGGAAGACCTTGTACAGGATTTCCATAGCCATGGACAGCAGGCTATTTGAAGTTCTTATATTGATTAGAGTCCCTCATTTTAATGAAGAAATATATTTTTTCTACAGGTCTTTTATAGACTCTTTCTAGAGGCGTGTAGTAAAGACCTTCTGATGATATTTTATAGATAGATCTTCAAAAAGACTTTTATGGACGAAGCTTTCTAAAGGTCGTCTATATATTTTATATAGACAGAAGAGTTTCTGAAGGATTTTTATTGTCTAGAGGCTTTCCTTAGTATTATATTGGCAAGTACTTCAATAGAGGAAATATTATAAACAAATAGGTCTCTATAGACGGAATGGGGGGTGACATGGGCAAAATACACTCTTCTAAAGGGCAAAAGAGAGAGAGATCCTTCGAGAGTAATGTTATTGGCAGTAAACGTTTCAAAGGTCATATATAAGTATTTTATAGATATGAGACTTTTTCAGGTCTTCTATAGACAAAAATTGTTCTATGAGTCTTCCGTAGGCAGGTCTTATGTAGACAGATCGAATATGTTCTGAACACTGCTTTAAACGATAATCTTTTTTTTAGTAAGACCTGCTAGAGGTCTTCTGTGGAATGAAGATTGTGAAGCTATTCTATGGTCAGAATAAAAGAAGAACACATTTATAAGAAGTAAAACTTTTTTCTATGACCAAAAAACTTTTAAATATCTTTTATACCAAGAAACACCTTATATAGAAAACACCTAGTTTTCTATAGACCAAAACCTCTATGTAATTTTAAATAAAGAAAAATCCTTATAGACCGATTCTTAAGATTCCTATAGCCAGTCGTTCATCTATAGCAGCTTCTTACTAACTTCTTATAATATAAACTTTTTTGCTGATGAAGATTTATCCGTTTTCATAAAATCTCCCCTCCTACCCTTATCAACCTCCCCTATCCTTCACTGCAACAGGTTCAACAGAATTTTTCCCATTCAAATGAAAGTGAAAATTCAAATGCCTACCTTAACAAGCACCATATGTTCGAACAACATTTTCCCATCAAACATATGGAAACGGAGAAAAATATAAACAAAAAGGAATTAAAAACTACAATGTGTTTTCTAACAACGCAATATATACAGAAATATATAGCAAGCAATAAAAAAAATGTCGGTCATCAAGTAATGATAAATTCCAAGTAATTTTAGGAAAAAAAAAACACATGTCTGCTCTCGCAAAATGTGTTTTTTTCTCTCTCTCTCCAATGTTACTTCTCACAAATAAACAAACAAACAGAAAAATACCAGGAGAGTGAATCAAACAATATTGCAAAAATACCAAACAATTGCAAAATAATTTTATTTCACACAATGCGAGAGAGTGAAATATACAATTGAGAGTGGAAGAGCATGGAGAGCAGAGAAATTTTCCCCATTACAAGGCATGGCAGCAAGGCATCTGCGAACGAAAAAACAGGAGTACAATTATTTTCAACAGTAATTTCCCAACCAGTTTTCGTGTAGCTTTTCCGACGTTATGACATGTTAACGGTGAATTATAGAAATTAACGTTATGAAAAAAATAATAAATATATAAATAAATACAATAATAATTGTTTAAAAGGAAATATTTAAATGTGTTTATTATTGTTAAATGTTTAATTCAAATAAAGATACAAATTTAAAGAAGTAAATATATATCTCAAGTTGAATAGTGGAAAAATTTAAGAAAATTAAATAGTATTCAATAAAAAAATAAGAATATGTTATAGTGTGTAAATAATGTGTTACAACTCTCCCACATAGTAAATAGCAAAAAAAAAAAAAGAGAAATGTTAGTCAAAACAAGTGGAAATTTTAGTTGTTGTTGGTGAAAAAAATCAAAAAGAAATATATAATATAAATAAAAATAAAGAAATACTTATTTATTATAAAGAAAATAATAATAGTAGTTAAATGAAAATAAAAACAAAAACGAAGTACATCATTTGCAGTTTTTGGGATTCCAAAGGGATCAAATAATAAATTAAAGTAATTAAATTTATTCAATACACATATGTTTCATATACCCATCAAATATTTATAATGCCTTGCTTTTAAATTATTTACTAATATGTTTAAGTAGTGTAAGGTTTGATTTTTGTGCATATGTGGTTTAGTGTTCGCTTTTATTAATAACCAAAAAATACAAATAAAAGGAATAATTAATAAAATTTTGTTTGCTTCCTAAATTCGTTTGTAGATTTTTTTGGCTTTTGTGTTTGTGTGGGTGTTCACCATTTCAGCAAAAAACAAAAAAATGTCAGATACAGGACATCCTTCTCGTTAAAACATCATGAAGAAGACAAAAAACATCATCTCCACAAATTTTAAAGCGATTAACGAACGCGTATTGTTCTCATGTGTTCCAAGAAAAGTTAAAAACGTTTGCATACATAATATATTTATAGCCTATATTACTATGCGGAGTGGGTAATATAGGCTTGTGTTTGACCGTCGACGTTTGCAGAATCGGGAAATATTGTCTCTGGACACACCTCTTGGTGTTCCATTAGTCGTATTTCTACAAACTGCTTCGATCTAGCTATGTATGCTCGCATATCCGTTTGATATTTATATATTTAATCCAACTCCCGGTGGCAATTATGGACCGATAGCTTAAAATTTTGCCTAGAGAATGACTTTGATAGATATGGTAAATGGTGATAGTAATATATTACGTTGGAATATTAAATGTTCCCAAAAACATATATTACAAACTTACGGATCGATGGAATTTCAATTTTTGTGAAATGTCAAATAGGCGAGAGAGAAAGAGCTACATATAAAAAAACTTCAAAAATTTGTCAGATTTATGATCGTGGAATAATATTCGGCGGTTGAAATGGATTAATGCATTTGTTAGATAAATACGCATATTCTTATACTGAATGTCTCCCTCAATGTATACTCCCTCAATGTAGATTTAATTAATGTTTCAGATATGTTTTGGATTATGATTACCAAGATAAAGGGCATAAAAGAACTGCATTTTCGCGATATTTTGCAGGAAGTCGTAGTCCTTAGCAAGAACAAAGATATATTTTCTTACCGCAATATCTCTATTTTTTACCTTCAAAACCTCAAAATATAAAATGGGACTCATATCAATAGGTGGGCCGACGTTGAAAATTGTTCGTACGGCGAATTTCTATTCAACAGCAACCCATATACTAACAAGTAAAAAAAAAACAGATATGTTCAGCAGGAGTGAACTTTGAATACCCTCCACCATTTGGAAGAAACATGAAAATTTTCAAAAAAAAAAAAATCGTCCAAAAAATTCCGATTTCGAACTTCAATTTCGAAATTTGAAACAATTCCGGCGAATAGATAATTTTTTCTCATAGATTGTAACTCCCATTGCGAACTTCAAATACAAAATTTGAAACAATTCCGGTCTATAATGTCTATAAAGTCACAAAAATACGAAATATTGGGCGGCTATACAAAGACGTGGGCCTGCGTACGCAATTTTTTGTCATGGGCCATTACGAACCTTTAATACGAAATTTCAAACAATTCCGGTGAAAAATGTGGCAAAAATCATAAAAATGTCGAATATTGGGAGATATCGTTATATTGGGCCTATACAAAAGCGTAGACTGACATGGTTCATTTACGAACTTAACAAGCCTACGAAATACACATGTGTGCAAGATTTTAGCCTTATATTTTAATTCGTTTGAAAGATAGCGTGATTACAATAGACCATAGAATGGTGGAAGGTATAAACATATACAAGCATCGCTATATGAGGGATGTAGAAAAGTGTGACCTACCTTTAAAGTTTTTTGTAGTTTAAGTTGGAGCTAAAAGTTATCGGACAGCAAAATTTCGCGGTTTACCGGAAATATTAGTCTTTTGCACACACAAGTTATGCTAAATTTCTCCCGCTATATGTATTCCGATGAGCATCCAATATTATGGGCTTCTGCCCTGTTCTAAACTCCTATTCCACGCAAAACTCGACGTCGGTTGGTCTATATAATTGTGACCAGAGGTCTGCAACGAGTATGCAAAAATTCAAGCATACTCGGATTCTTATATGATTTTTGTTGATGCAGTCGTTTAGTTTGATCTGAATGAAATGACCGTTTTCGCTTCTGATCGAATCGAACACTCAGTTTGAATCACTTCACTCACAATCAAACATGAGGTTTGTGAAAAATCTTGACCAATATTGTAAAATTAAAAAAAAAAAATATTTAAACATTTTTAGTTTTCTAAATACCAATTTATTAAAAAATTTAATTTTGTTTTTTTTTTCCAAATAAGTTACTGAAGTCTAGTATACCAAAAACCCAAATAAAATGAAAAATTGTATGCTTATTAAATATAATTTGTACCAATTTCTTTAATGGGGACATCTTTTAGTTATGAAATCCTTAGTAAAATTACAATCATGATTTCGCTCAAATTCGAACATTTGTGTTTTAATCAAATCAAATCACTCACTTAACTAGGATAAATAAAACCGATCAGACTCATTATAGATGATCGACCCGTTATGAACAATTCATCATAAGTTCGTAAACAAATAACTCATGTGAGCTGTTTGATTGCGATCACAAAATTTCGATCAATACATGTTTGATCACAATTTTTTCGTTTGGCTTGAGTGAATCGAGTGAACATGTTGCATCTGACCGACTGATTGAGCTGGATTGTATTTCCACTGTGTGTGATCAAGCCTACTCAATCATACTCATTGCAGCCCTCTGATTGTGACCTATAGACCGACTGCCAAATCAGGAAAAAAATCGAGAATTGAATTGAGAGTTTTTGATGATCTTCAACTTATTTTCTGACCTCAATCCTGTTATTTTCAAAAATTAAAATGAACAGAGGAAAGGACGGACACAGATATACAGGGTGAGGTGAAAAAACTGCAACCAACTTCAGACTGCTGTCATTTCTAAGCCACTCGTCCTACAGCTATTAACATTATTCCAGTGACAGCTCATTATATTGTTTACAAGCTTTAAAAGCATTTTGATGAAAATTTTCCAGAAACAAAGTTATTCGTGATGGAATTCAAGCGTGATAGTGTGATTTCTTTATATTTGGCTGGAAAACCACAAGTGGCTATCGTTAGAGCACTCTAATATTTAAATGTGAATAAATCTGTCGTCTTCGCTGCCGAATTTGGTTTTCTCTGATGAGAAAACATTCGTTGTCCAGCAGTTTGTAAATAACCAAATGATCGTGTTTTCTTGCCAAAGAGGTCATCTGAAAATGTGCACCTTCGGTTGGCCACCAGAACTCAAGCGCGGGTCATGGTGATGGTGTGGGCCCCCATAAGAGCCGATGGTCGCTCTTCGCTCGTATTAATCAAAACAAATGCCGAATATTATCGCAAAAATATTCTGGAGGGTGTATTAAAGACTTGGGCACGCAAATATTTTGTCCGCAGACCTTAAACATTCCAACAGGGCTCAGTCACGTCTGACAATTTTATTGGCCATTTGAAGGACGTAATTCGAGCTAAAGGTGACCAATTCCAACAAATCTAAACTTTGCTACTATTTTTGCTTGCATTTAAAAAATTTAAAAAAAAAATCAAAAATTATGGCATTTGACTTTGTGGCTGTTTTTTTATCGCACCCTGTACTTCCTCAATTATAAGTTCATTACGAAGGAGAAATAAAGAAATATTATTAGATTCTATCCTCATTTGTAAGTGTCTCTTTTAAAAAAATCTAAAAATTGTTTGTAAATATACAATTTTACCATGAGTCTTCAAATCTGTTTTATATTTCATTTGAATGCTCCAAATATAAAATTTATGTGACAATATGATCTGGAATGGGACAAATCTCAAATGTCCTTTTTAAATGACCACAAAATCTTCCGCGATTCCAAATTTAAACATTGAAAAAATCAAACCCTAACAAGAATATTCTCTAAAGAAACTGTCAGATGTTTTTGGTCGAAAGGAAAGAACTTTTGCTTTCATTTTTATTAAATTAATTTTCCTAGGCAGTATAGGTTTAATTGAAGAATTTCATCTACAATTTTTTTCCTGCACAAATGCCTCACCATCTTCTAGGAAAAAACCATTTCATAATATAGCCTAAATGTTGAGAAGTAAAAACACCCACAATTTTACAAAACAACAAATATCCTTTTCCGTATACCTTTGTAAAGAAAAACAAAATAATAAACTCCAAGTTTACCTCTACCCAAAAATTGATGTATACCTAAGAGTTTTTCATTTCATTTCAAGATATTGTCATATACCATGTGTGTGTGTATAGATTGGGGGGATGCTGGGTGCTGAGAGGGATTTTCGGTAGCCGAGTGTTTGTATTTAAGCCACAGCATAATTAAATATTAACAGCACAATTTCTGTGTTTTTGCCATGTTTCATATTATGATGCCCGAGTATGAACAGAAAAGAGGAAACGCAAGAAAAAAAAACACAAACACAAAAATGGCCTGGAAATGAAATTAAAAAAGACCTACCCCAGCACAAATACATAACAGGTGCTAAGGGGCGGAAAGAAATGTGTTTGTACAAAACTAACATGAAACTCTCACGCGTACACACACACCGACACACACACTTGACACCTGTAATATTCTGGGATACCCAGCATTTATATATCTACACTGTACATACACATGGACTTTTGGGACATTTTGGAAAATTACAAAATGCCACAAAAGCCTCAAAGGATTTCCTTCCAAAAAAAAAAGGTACACCAATTTAAGTGTCTCTCGGTGGCAAACACTTTTTTATTTATTATAGCCGGGCAAGGTTGTCTCTTGTATTTGTGCTCGAAATTAAAACATTAACATTTTCCCAAGCAAGCAAAGGAAAATATGAAACAAAAAACTACTCTATTTTCCTTTGTGATGATTTGGGAATATTACCCTGTGTAGTGGGGAAACAAAAGCAAATATTTCAATGTTTGCTGATGGTGCCCATCAAACATATGGTGCACAAAAGGTTCGAAAGCGAGACACCTTTTTTTCAACACGATTTTTGTAACATGTTAGGAAAAGGGTGCTGTCTTATTTAGTTATAGCAATCAGAAAATTGTGATGTAAAGTAAGAAAAAATTAAATAATGAAGAAATCAGTTTGAAGGGTACACGGTAAAAAAAGGAGAGAGTCAAATTATTTGTTGTGGAAAGTTTAGGGGCTTTTGATGTGTATTATAGACATCTAACAAGACAAAAGTTGCCTTAAATACATCTTTTGAAATATATACACGGTGAGATGAAAAAACTGTCATTTCTAAGCCACTCGTCCGACAGCTGTTAAAATTATTCCAGTGACAGCACATTATATTGCTTACAAGCGTACAAAAGCATTTTGGTGAGAATTTTCTAGAAACAAAGTTATTCGTGATGGAATTCAAGCGTGATAGTGTGATTTCTTTATATTTTGCTGAAAAACCTCAAGCGGCTATCGTTAGAGCACTCAAGCATTAAATTATGAATAAATCTTTTGTGTCCTGTACCATGGCTCGTTACCGTGATATTGGTAGCGTAGCCCGACGTCAAGGAAGTGGACGGAATATAATAGCAACATCAGCAGAAATGGTTCGAAAAGTAAAGAAGCGACTTGATTGAAACCTGCGTCGCAGTGACCGAAAAATGGCTTGTGAACTGAACATATCGCAATATTCCATTCCGCAAATATTGAAAAAATGAGCTCGGGGTAAAGCTATTGAAATTCTAAAAAATGCAAGAACTTACACCGCAACAGAAACAAAATATACTCAAAAGAGCTGAAGAGTTGCTTCGCTTGGCCGAAAGTGGTGAACTGCGGAATTTGGTTTTCTCCGATGAGAAAACATTCGTTGTCCAGCAGTTTGGCTTCGGTTGGCCACCAGAACTCAAGCGCCGGCCATCGGCCCCCATAACAGCCAATGGTAGCTATCCGTATTAATTGTCCGTGGCAACAGAATTAATGCCGAGTATTATCGCGAAAATATTCTGAAGGGTGTATTAAAGCTTTGGGCAGGCAAACATTTTGGCCGCAGACCTTGAACATTCCAACAGGACTCAGCACTCGCCTCTCAAGAATAGTTACAAAATGATTTTCGTTTGCAAGTGGGCACTAAAAATAACCAAAGTGTCGATCGCCTTAAGCAAGCGCTTCGCCGGGAATGGGCCAAAATACCGCAGAGCAACATTCGGGCAGCGTGTGACGGTTTCATTGGCCGTTTGAAGGCCATAATTCGTGCCAAAGATGACCAATTCGAACAAATCTTAACTTATTATAAAATTTGATGCTATTTCCGACATTTTTTTACTTTTATTCAATAAAAACAAAAAATTTAAAAATTATAGCGTTTGACTTTGTTGCAGTTTTTTTTTATCTTACGCTGTAATACAGATATTGGTATGAGCAAAGTTAAAAAAAAAAACATGGAATATTTATTTCCAATTTTATGCGAAATCATAAATTCCATATTCATTTCAGGTTTGTGGTTGAAGGAAATATTTAGATATAACAAGTTGCAAAGAATCGCTGACTTGTTCAACAATTTTGACAGATAAAAGTATTGAACATTGGCAACCTTTGTGGGAGAGGTATCAGAAGGAGTTCGCAGATATATATCATCTTCACAACAGATCTTTTGTTAGCAAAATTGTTTGTATGTGTGCAAGTTGAAGAGAGTTGGGTACTTACTTCGCTTTCTTTGAGTGTTTCATTTTTCAAAATCTTGAAAACTATGTGGGGAAGGTACCACAATAAATGATCCGATTTCGAGCATCTTTATAACAAATCTTGCGTTGATACAAATATTGAGATGTACGAAGTCTGAATGGAATCGGATGTTAATTTCGTTTCGTTCGTTGTTAATTTTTATGAGCTTTATGGATATTCAAAATTTTTACGCCCAGACCCTGGGTTATTAAAAATATTGTGATGTGTGTAATATGAAGAGAGCCGGATGCTTATTTCGGGTCTTATAATAGTTTTGGGTAGTTAAAACTTTGACCATTTGTGTGGGAGGTACCAGGAATGGTCCGATCTCTACCATCTTCATAACAGATCTTGAGTTGATGGAGATATTAAGATGTACCAAGTCTGAATGGAATCGGATATTAATTTCGTGTTATTTGAGCTTCATGAATATTCAAAATTTCGATCCTTTGTGGAGGAGGTGACAGAAGAAGTGTGCAGATATATTCCATTTTCACACCAGACTTTGGGTCAAAAAAATATTGTGATGTGTTTAATTTGAAGACAATCGGACCCTTATGTCACATGTTATAATAATTATAATTGTGCAAAATTTTTGCCCTTTGTGGGGTAGGTACTTGATGGAGTGGACCGGTATTGTCAATTTTCGCACACGTCATAGCACTGATGCAAATATTAGGATTTGCAAAGTTGGAGCAAAATTGGATTGTCCTTTCTTCCTTTGTCCTGTAAAATATTTTCTTTCAAAATTTCGACCTTTTGTGGAGGATGTACCAAAAGGAGTGGAACGATCTTGCCCATCTCCGAATTCGATCTAAGTTTGACAAAAATATTACGATGTACCAAGTTTGAATCAAATCGGATACTCCCTTCGAAGGATTAGGATACTTGCCAGAAAATACCACAACGATCATAGAAACTCTAGTAAATTGGCCGAACTTTTTTTAAGAAAGATGCGATCTACTGATAATTGATATGATTTAGATGATACTTCTATGCAAGAACAAAAAAAATAAATGAATGAATAAGTAAATAAAACTCCAATTACAAGAAAAATCCAGCTACAATTAGTAGTCACGAGTATCGGCGTTTTGAAAGTTTACCTAGCAAAAAAAAAAAAAAAAAATTTTGGCATATTGTGCCTTCGGTAATTATACAGATAACGAAGATTTTTATTTCAAAAAGGTTGACCATCAAGCTTCTCATCAATGTTTTTTTTTTATTTCTATTTTCAAAATATGTTTAAAAACTCCCTCTAAAAGGGAGCGTAACAAGTTAAGCTATACTACGAATTTGTTTGTCATAAAATTCTACTATAGGTCCTAAAAGACATCAAAGTCTAAATCGTAGTCAAAAAGAGGAACCATTATCCAGATGGTATTTCATAATATAGGTTGTTTATTTATGAACTGGTCAAGAAGCAAATTGTTTTTTTTTTAAAGATTTGCAGTATTAAAAAAAAACCGAAAGCATATAATTTAAAAAATAAATGTTCCTGTTCTAAGTAATCTATTAACTGTATTTGAAATATGCGTTTTTGTGGTTTGAAGCTGTCGGAAGTACAAATTGAGTGGCATTACATTCAGAAACAGCGAATGTTAATTTATGCTTTGTGGTTTGCCGTTCATTTCCATTTAATGGTTGGTTCGTAAATTGCAAAAAAACGAAAAAAAAAGATAAACTCACACACGCACAAAACACTTTGTGCGTGCAGAAAAGCAGTCTAGTAAATATGCTATTTAATGATTAATGTAGAACACAAAAAAAAAAAAAAAAAAACAAAAAGCTCTTGAAATAATTGATGTAAATGTAACACAAACCACTTACCTTCTGTTTGAATGTCTGAAAAGAAATAGAAAAAAAATGTTTTTTTTTTATAATTTATAAAAAATAAAAAAAAGTAATCAAAAGTTATAATATAGAAATAATTAGTAATAATTCCCTAAAATATTAAAAATAAAAATTGTAAATTTTATATACTGCACATAAAACGATTGGAGAAGTTCTGGAATGCAAATGTGGTTGAAAACTCGTAAATTAAAGTTTATTGACAAAAATAGATTAAACCATACAATTTAAGATTGATTGCAACACAATCGCAAACAATATTAAAAGACTGCGATAGATTTTTTTTGGGATTCTAAAAAGCGAAGAAGAAGATGTTTTAATTATATACAGACCACCAAACGCTGATTTTTTAAAAATTTTCTTTAAGGACCTTTAGATTTTTTAAAGGTCTAATAATGGGCGTGGATTTTTTTAATTTTCCAAGGAGCAAATGTGTATTTTTCGAACGATTTTTTTTTTTTTAAAGAATTATTTGTGCATGTTTCAAAGCATTTTTTTAAAGAAATTCCAACAAAATATTTTTTGGTAAGTTCTTTTTTTCCACTAATCTCCAGACAACCATTTGGCTTTTTACAGAATTTATTCCCTATACTTTTAGCCCATCAAAAGCGGAATTTTCAATAAAATGTTCAAGCTTTTTATACCCTCAGCCACATGGCTACAGGGGATACGGCCTAAACGAGCCTCATCGCAATAACGGTTTTAGACCCTAGGACTCTTTGGACCAAATCTGTTTCAGGACATTTGGAGTTGATCTAGGGGTGTCCGTCTGTCCGTCCGTCCGTCCGTCCGTCTGTCTTCGATTCTAAATTGGTACATAGTAATATGGTTGTCAAACTTAGATCGAATTTGGAGATGACCAATATAGGTCCACTCCTTCTGGTACCCTCCCCCACAAAATGTGTCATTCAATTTTCTGTAAACTTTGCAAATACCAATATTTTTATCAGCTGCGAAAATGGACAATAATGGTCCTCTCCATCATGTACCTCCCCCACAAAGCTTCAAAATGTTGAACAATTATAACTCTTATAAAATGTGATGTAAGCGTTCTATAGTCTCCAAATTACACAGATCAAAATATTTTTATTAACTCAAGGTCTGGTGTGAAAATAGAATATATCGGTCCACTCCTTCTGGTACCTCTCCCCACAAAGGGTCAAAATTTTGAATACCTATGAAATTCATACGGCGCGAAATTTATATCCGATTCCATTCAGATTAGATCTTAATATTTCAATAAACACAAGATCGTATCATTCCTTCTGTTACCTCCCGCACAAAGGGTCAAAGTTTCAAAGAACTGAAACGATCATAAAATCCGAAATAAACATCCGGTTCTATTCCTATTTCATACTTCCCATTTTTTCTTCTATTATAAGATCTGCTGTGAAGAGCAGATATATCGGGCCACTCTTTCTAGTACCTCCCTCACAAAGGGTCTAAATTTTGAACATCCAGGAAGCTGATAAAACGCAAAATTAACATCCGCTTCCATTCAGACAAGATAATTTATAAAGATGGTAGAGATCGGACAATTTCTTTTAGTACCTTCCACACAAGGGTTATAATTTTGAGTAACCAAAACAATCATAAAATCCGAAAAAAAAAAAAAAAAAAAAAAAAAAAAAAACATCCGGCTCTCCTAAAAATTAAACACATAACAATATTTTTATTAATCCAAGGTGAGGTGGGAAGATGGAGTATATCGGTTCTGGTACCTCAGCTACGAAGGGTCAAAATTTTGAGTATCAATGAAGAACATTAATACGCGAAAATTACATCCGCTTCCATTCAAACTTGGTACATCTCAATATTTCCATCAACACAAGATATTTCATAAAGATGGTAGAAATCGGACTTTTCCTTTTGGTACCGCAAATGGCTAAAATTTAGAATAACCAAAATGTTTATAAAATCCGAAATAAGCATCAGATTCTCTTTATATTTCACACATCCCATTATTTCCACCAACAAAAGATCAGTTGTGAAGATGGTATGTATCGGTCCACTCCTTCTGGTATATCCACGAAGCTGATAAAACGCAAAATTAACATCCGCTCCCATTCAGACTAGGTACATCTCGATATTTCCATCAACACAAGATTTTTTTATAAACATGGTAGAGATGGGACCATTTCCTTACCTTCTCTACATAGGGTTCAAGATGTTGAAAAACAAAAAACTCAAAGAAAGCGAAATAAACATTCAACTCTCCTTGAATTTCACACACACAAACATTTCTGCTAACCCAAGATCTGTTGTGAAGATGATACATATCTGCGAACCTATTTTGATACCTCACCCACAAAGAGTCACAATAAGTCCTGTGGAATATGTTTTTAAAATATTTTGAACAAAATTTGGCATGTAAACCGTCGTTGTGTGGAATAAAATCTTCGAATATCTTGTCTGCCAAATCTGATATAATTTTGAAAATAGGTATCCCACCCTATATTATTGATAAATTTTAGAAAACAAATTATCAATGATGTAAAAAAATCGCTTTGGCGTTTGTACCCGTAACGAAGCCCTTTTATTTCAAACATTGTAATTATTTTTCTTAAATCACGGCCAACAAATTGGCGCATATTTTAAAAATTACAAATCGAAAAAATGCAACAAATAATTACCTGTGATGGTAATTATAAATTCAACAGATTTTCATGGCTATGGATGTTTAAAATCGTAATGAA
The DNA here is from genome assembly GCF_030504385.1 of Musca domestica. Taxonomy (NCBI): domain Eukaryota; kingdom Metazoa; phylum Arthropoda; class Insecta; order Diptera; family Muscidae; genus Musca; species Musca domestica. Next base: position 1,472,787 of record NW_026712238.1, on the reverse strand, counting down.
TTGTAAATATGTCCTGTTATTATCAAATTATAATTAATATTTTCGTGTACGATGCACACATCGTCGTCATACATATTTATTTATTTACACATGCATATATTACAATATGATAACACATATCTATATAGAAATATGTCACGTGTATATAAATTTTATTCATTGAATGTTAATTGTCCCCCGAACAATGCCATTACTCATCTGTCGGCATTTCCACACAGTCATCAAGTGCTCGGTTATCATTATCATCATCGACAATGCCGCCATGCACATCATTAATGTGTTTTGTTTGTGGAAGTGTTTGTTCGCTGCTTGTGTAAAATTATATATGTGTGAGTGTAGGTAATCAATGCTTACATTATGAGAGGAAAAGGTATACCAAGACTCAGGAGGTGTTGCAAAGATAACATTCATTAATTTGAAAATAATAGATAAATTCTAGAGTGCATGTGTAAAGCGCGTTCATCGGTGTGTTTGTGAGCCTAGCAAATTAAGTAATTTGAAATATTTTGCGGCTGCCGCTGTTTTTGAGACCCCAATATTTGCACGTATTTAAAATGTTTGTTCTGCATCTATTATTTGCCTTATAAATTAATTATACTATGAGCATGTGGTAAAAATGGGAACAATTTGTAAATAGAGACGGCAAAAGAAAATGTTTTTGGGGAGAAATAAATTTTAAGAATAAATTTGATTGTTATTAGTCATGTGTTTTGGTGAGAAACTTAATATATTTGTTTACAGCCGAGAAATTTATATTCGCCTATTGAATGAAATATATTTTCAACTATTTTTCTTTGTTTTGTTCAAAATCTTTGCAGCCAACAATTGGCTGTAAATGAAAATAATATAAACTTTATCGCATGCAATTATTTCGATCCAATTATTTTGCAATAAATCAGTGAATACACCTTGGAGGAAAACTAAAATAATCAGATGGGTATAAATTTCCCGATTTCGCCATTTCCAGTTTATGGCAATTTTTTTGCAAATGAAATCATTTACGCAAATCGAAAATGTTTACAATTTTTTTTGTTGTCGATTTTATTTCCCATTTCGGCCCATGCGACGTATAAGTATTGTTCGTTGCTCATACGTTACAGTAAACACAAATTCAAGTTCGTATTGCTTGCAAGTGAAGAACGACACTCTGATGGGAAAATAGTTCAGGAATATAAAATAGTTAAAAGGAAGATAACAGTGGCTATGCCTATCATCTTATAATCTATGCAAAATCAGATGCAGAAGTCCTACCCATACCAACAGTACTGCCAACTTTGATTTACTGGATAGAATTTAGCAATATTTTGTGCTAGGTCGCCCAGGTTAAAGATTATCGATTTTTAATTGAATTACATAATATATTTTTATATATTTTTTAACGATTTTCTGGTCTAGAACTCAATCAAACATATAATACCCCCAACACATAGTGTTGTAGGGTATAAAAATGCATATTTTAAGGAATTCCGTGACATGAATTGTTGAGTTTTTTAAAAAATATTTTTTAAGGACTCTTTGGCCAAAATTTTTGGTTTTTTACAAATATTATTCAGGATCATCCTGGCCGAAAAATTGTGTATTTTTAAAACTATTTTTTGGATTTATTTATTTTTTTTTTTTTTGGAAACATCCTAAAATGATAAATTCCTTTCAAGGTCTCTCAAGGGAATAACGTGTTCTTTAAGTTTTTTTGTGGACTTTCGAGTCAAACATCGGTTTTTTTTTGAATAGTTTTACTAAGTATTCCTAGACAAGGTCATGTTAAATAATTTGGTGTTAAGGACTTTCTTTATTCCTCCGTTATCATGTAATTTTGTTGAAATATTCATATATTTACATGAAACAAAATTTACATACAGTGCGTTTAAATGCATAAGTCATAAATGTGTTTGCTGTAACTTTCATTTTATGGTTAATAATGTATTTATATTATTTAATTAGTGCGAAAATCCGTAACTCATGATGTCACAAATAAATTGGTAAAATTAGCATCCCATCTATTCAATAACATTTCAATGAAAATGTATAATTTTTATTTCAAATAATTTTCGAAAACATATATTTCCCCTGTTCATACGTTTCCTATCAGCTATTTACTTTCATGTCAATCAAAACAATTTACTGATTAGCCCGGGTGACGTATACGTATCGGCGATACGAATACTCAGAGCAATTAATTGATTGATTTTCATGACGTACATACATCTGTATATTTTTTTATACCTCCCAACAAAATGTACGATTTTAAACAACTTTGGAAGCATTTGGAAGATATAAAAGTGTGCCGAACAAAAGAATCTAATTTGATTAATTTGAGAAAAAAAATGAACTCATATTAATGATAATTAGAATAATGAGAACTAATATTTATTAAATTCCTCAAAATATTAATTTAATTATAAAATTTAATGAAAGACTTCTAAAAAATGTACGGAAAAAATTAGAAGATTCCTTAGATATATTTCATGGTAGCTTTAATTATAATACGAAGACCAACAAACGTAGGCTATTTAAAATTAAGGAATGTTAAAAGATTAATAATATGGTCAAAATCCCTACATTCATTTCTTTATTAATAGCCTGTTTTATTATATATTTTTTTGTCTTAATTAAGTTAAAAAAAATTGAAATACCTTAGAAATCATGTGTATCAAACGTAATGAATAGAAATAAATTCCTCCACATAATCTGATTTAAACACTAATTTTTTATTATTATTTCTGCATGTTATGGGTGGCGCATAAATAACATTTTTTTTATAAATTCAGATGTTCTTTCTCTAATTATTATAAATAGCATGGCATAAATTCATAGCTACAAATCTTGGATTATTAAAGAGGATTTGTCAAAAGAAACCCCTTTCTTCAAAATCATACTGATTTTAATTTTTTTTTTTTTTCAACAATATATACTGACCAAAAATTTTGATTTGAAGAATAGGATACTAATGGCGGATTTAAAAAAAAAACTGAGGACTTTCAGTCAAGACGTAGAATTTTTCTACGTTTTTACAAAACCTTCCAGGCCAAAAATATTTGAGTTTATTTAGGCTTTTGTGGTCAAAAATCGTATTTTTTAAAACTTTCTGGGGCAGGAACTAGAATTGTGAATTTTCCATATTTTCCCCACACCACAAGGTGGTCAGGGTATTATGTCTTTGTGCAATTCTTTGTAACAGGCAAAAGTAAACAAGATAGACCCCTAGTTCCTTTTGATGATCTGCATAGAATCACATTCTGAGTCGATTTATGCATGTCCGTCTGTCCGTCCGTCTGTCCGTCCGTCCGTCCGTCTATCCATGTATTTTTGTAAACAATTGCCCCGCATTTATTGCCCGATCAAGATGAAATTTTGCAAAAATCATTTGGTTGGCCCAAGGACGAACCTTGAAATTGGAGATAATCGGTCAAAATTTAGATATAGCTCTCATATATATCTTCGTCCGATTTGCCTTTTATTGTGCACCAAACGTGTAATATCAGCCCAAATAGTATGGAATTTTGCACATACGATCAGATTGGACCTGAAAATAAGTATGCCAAATTTGATCAAAATCGGTTCAGATATAGCTATAGCTCTCATATATATTGTTCATCCGATTTGTTATTTTTGTCCTCCGCAGCCGTAATATGCACTCTGTAACAACAATATTAAGGGAAATATATCAAATACAGCTCAGAAATACATTTGCTAAATTTTATCGAGATCGGTTCAGATTTGGATATAGCTACTATATATATTTTTATCCAAGTCCGAATTCAAAAAATACAAATGCTTCGGCATATTTAGTCCTTTGAACTTTAAATTATAATTATAGTTATAGCGTGTATGATTGAATTCTCCCATAAAAGCTTTTAATTGTTATGCGGAGCTCTACCAAATTAGCAAAGTGGTGTAGGGTATCATAAAGTCAGCCCCGCCCGACTTTAGGACTTTCTTTACTGGTTTTATAATATTTTTTCAATGGTCTTGATTGGAATCGTATTTTTTTTAATTTTGAAGGATTTGCAGGACTAGAATTGGGAATTATTTCAAATTGCGCATTTTTTATGATTTTTATACAGTGATCTGGCTTAGAATGGTAGATAAAAAAAATTTAAATAGAATCAAAAATATTTTCTTAAATACTGGTCCACAAATCGATTTTTTGGAATTTTTAATTTTTTTTTTTTTTTTTTTGTTTTCAAGAAGTTGCTGATCAGGTATCTTGGTATTTTATTGAGGGGTTTCTAGCACTTGCTATCCACGAAATGCAGATTTTTAGGTGGTCCACGAATTATAGGTGGTCAAAAATATTTCCCATGAAGCTTTTACCAGGAATACTGTTTTTTATTAATATTCACCGTTTTCCTAAATCAGAATTTTTAAATATTTTTCAAGGAATTTAAAGCCAACAATCGCGGATTTTCAATGAATACTTTTACAAAGTCTTCCCAGGCAAGATTCGTGGTTTTTATACTCTCAGCCATATGGCTACAGAGGGTATATATCATTTGATACTGCCAAAACGTGGCTCATCGAAAAAAACGGTTTTAGACCCTAGGTCTCTTTGGACCAAGTCCGTTTTAGGATATTTGGAGTCGATCAAAGTTTATCGTTCGAAGGGAGTATCCGATTTTGTCCAAACTTGGTACATCGCAATATTATTGTCAAAATTTAGATCGAGTTCGGAGATGGTCCACTCCTCCTGGTAAAGGTTGAAAATTTAAAGAAAGGATAATCCGATATTTCCTCCACTAGACAAATTCTCATATTTATAACAGTGCCAGGTCTGGTGAGAAAATGAACAATGTCGGTACCACCCCCAAAAACGGTCAATAATTGAATAATTGTAACTTTTATAAAATGTGGTGTAGGAGTCCGAATTACATACATCACAATATTTTCATTAACCAAGGTCTGGTATCGAGATCGATATATCGGTCCACTCATTTTGGCACCTCCCCCACAAAGGATCAAAATTTTAAATATCCATGAAGCTCATAAAACGCGAAATTAACATCCGATTTCATTGAGACTTGGTGCATCTCAATATTTACATCAACATAAGATTGTAGAGACCTAATTATTTCTTCTGGTATCTCCCCCACAAAGGGTCAAAATTTTGAATACACATGAAGCACATAAAACGCGAAATTAACATCCGATTCCATTCAGATTTCGCGTTTCTCAATATTTCCATCAACACAAGATGGTAGAGATCTAATTATTTCTTCTAGTATCTCCCCCACAAAGGGTCAAAATTTGAATACCCATGAAGCTCATAATACGCGAAATAATGAATTTTCTAAAGAAAAAAAAAAAAAAAAAAAACAAGTACCTCGTATGAAAAAATTTAGGTATTTTTATGAAACTCTCAACTCTCGCAATTTCTTAGTTCGGATTGCAAAGACCAACCCAGCCCAGCTTAACCTCAACTCCACACATAACGACGAACCATATACCAAGATTCTAGCCATTTGTTGATGTGGCATTCTGTCTCATAACTATCAATTAACTCTTTTATAAAGTCATTTTCTATGGATTTTGTTTTGCATATTTTAAGAAAATGATAGTATTTAATATATATTAACTTGTTGTTGTATACATTTTCTTCTGTACTTCATTAAAATAATATCAAATTCCATATTTAATAATAAGCCCTTCTCCCATCCGAAATTATTAATCAACCTTGATGGCTAAAAAAAATCACAGGGACAACGTTGAATGTGAATAACCTCTTAATCATTAAAAGCTACTAAATTCTGAATAGCTTTCGCCCTACACGTGTTTACTAATTTAAGAGCAATATTGACCAATAGCCGTTGTAACTGCTACCAATAAGGCCATTGCCAGGGAACCACCCACAACACAACTCCAACTGCCTTATCGGCTTTGCTGCTGCTGCTGCTGGTGGTGCTCAGGCAACCATTTGTGGTAATGAAACACATGTGTTTATGCTTGTTTACAGCTTTCATAGAAACCCAAGTACAACAACAACACAAAAAAGCAGCAACAGATTTCCAATTCTATTTTATTTCAGGTCATAAAAATCATTAAGCAACAAGGCATACAGTAACCAACACAAGCACACAAACACATATTATACGGTACGCCTTTACATACTTAACCTCAAACTAAGTTGTAAAAATAAAATAAGAAGCTAAGGAGAGAACCAGCAAAAAAAATCGACAACAACATAATAATAAACGAAATGCTGAAACTGAAACATTCAAAAACCAGAACCCATCTCTGGCTCTTGGCCCCCACATAATCCACAGCAAAATTCCATCAACTGCAAAAACTAATTTACGAGCAAGAAAAGCAAAACAACAACAAAAAATCCGAAATAAAACCACAAAATGTTTATAAAATGTAGTAAATTTTACCAACGAAAAAATACACACACGCACACATTTACCCATGCCTAAACTCGTAATAAAACATTCAGAAAAAACTAAATTGAAATATAACTACGTAATACGCTAACGAAAATAAATTCTAGAAATTGGAAGGAAAAAAATCGGCGAGTCCTTAAGGCAATTAATATTAAATGCTATCGCAATTGTAAATTGCAATGATCCCAAAAGGGGAATTTTCGCGAAGGAAAAAATTGTTATTAATTAATTGCAAATATTTTTCAATTAATCATTCACGGATAGGAGGAAATTGTTCACTGCATTTGGAACAGGGATGGAAATTGGGCAGTTTTGAAAAGTTGAAGTTTCAAGAGAAAATAATTTTGGATATATTTTTTAAATGTTATCACAGGAATTGGAATATCGACGGATTCGTTATTTCTTTTGCTAAAAGTCTCTAAAATCTCTTATTACAAAATATGTAATTTTTGGACATAGAAAAGGATCTCTCGAATATCACGATTTTTTTGTCACACAAATATATACGATTTTTTAGAAGACGAATCTTCAATATTTTTTTCCAAAAATTAATAATTTTCTAAATTGCCCTAAAAATTTGCGATATCTAATTCAAGATATTGAGCAATGTTTTAATTTTTAATAATACTTTTTATTAGGACTTTCTGGACAAAAATCATGGATTTTTTTTTTCATTTTTTAAAGACTTTTGACGAAGAGTCGAATATTTTATGTTCATATAATTTTCTAAAAATTGGTGACATCAAAAATTTAAATATTCAAGATTTTTAGAAAATTTCTAAATTTTATGAATAATTTCTTACAAGGACTTCCTAAATCAAAGTCGTGTATTTTCAATAAAGATTTCAATAGGGTCTTCCTAGACAAAATTTTATTTTTTTTTAGATAATTGTCAAAGACTTATTGGACAAAAATCGTTGCAAACGGGTAAAAATAGTTAAAAAGTATCAATCGGTTTTGCCGACAGATGTATACCCTCAGCCAATGTTCGATTATTTAAATATATTTTGACTGTTATGATTATTGTTGTTGACAAAATTTTGACCTTCTGTGAAGTAGGTTCCGAAGGAATGGGTCAATATTTTAAGAGTCATAATTATTAACAAAATTGACCCTTTGTGGGGGAGGTACTTGATGGAGTGGACCGATATTGACCCAGCACTGATGCAAACATTAGGATTTGGAAAGGTAGAGCAAAATCGGGTTATCCTTTCTCTTTCTGTACAGTAAAATATTTTTTTTTTTTTTAATGTTGATCTTTTGTGGGGGAGGTACCAAAAAGAGTGGACCAATATTGCCCATCTCCAAACTCGATTTAAGTTTTATAATAATATTACAACCAGACGGACTGACATCGCTAGATCCAAATGTACTGAAACGGATTTGGCCTTAAGAGACCTATTGTGTCTCTTTCGATGAGGCACGTTTTGACCGTTTCTATTTATATCATTCGAATTTCAGAACGATTAAATTAAAATATATTTTACAGAGCTATATCTAAACCGACTTTTACCAAAAGCTATCCTATTTCAACTGATATTACACTTTTGGTGCAAAACAAATGTAAAGTCGGATAAAGAAATATATAGAAGCTTTATCTAAATTTAAACCGATCTCTATAAAATATAGCAGTGGCATTTCTATGCTGTATCTGATAACTGGAACCAGATATCAGACAATAAATGCGAACTGTACTTTCTGTGCAAAAATACATGGACAGACGGAATGACATAAATCGACACAAAAAGGAAATATAGTCTATTTCGATTCATTCTGCATGTTACAAATAAATGCACAAAGACATAACATACTCTGACCAAAATGTGTTGTTTTAAAATTTTCTAGAGAATCTACGATTTTCGTCCAGTTTCAAAAAAAAAAAATATTCAAAAAAAAAAAAAAAAAAAAATTGAAAAAATCGCAAACAATTATAAACAAGTGGTTATTGAACAAATTTTTGACAAAATGCGCAGACAGTAAATCTGGTGAAAATATTAGCAAAACCCTCCGACATTATTCGGCTAGGAAGTTTGTGGAAAATATTTATAAAATGCGAACTTTTAGAATAATCTACGACTTCTGTTCTTGAAAATGTTTGAAAAATCCACGAGTTTGGCCCTTGTAAAATATTGTTAAAAAGAAAAATACCATCTATGTCTAACAATTCATGGATAACTTGTAATAATATTAATATTAAAATAAATAATATAGTTGAAAGACTTATGAACATTATATGTAAAAAACCTTGTACATTATATGTAAAAAGTCCTTAATCTAGGCCTGAAAGTTGGTTAATATTTTTAAAAAATCTTAGACCAGAAAGTCATTGAATTTATTTTTTTAAAATTTAGCACGTTAAGTCAGCTACTTTTTGACAGGACATCCTTAAATAAAATTAGAATAAATTGGTGATTGGTGGCCGGGATACATTTCATAGGATATTCTTAAAAATAATTGAAAAACGAATTCAAATTCTATCAATGTCTATTTGTTATAGAATATCCTACAACCTATTTGGAAATCAACGAAACGGGAAAACAATAGAATATCAAAAAAAAAAAAAAAAAAAAACGATTCTTGATGAAGAAATAGTTGACCAATTAAAAAAAAAAACTTTGGAACCTAAAAACCTTTGACAAATACTTTTGCAAACTACATGTTTTTTAGCCGGGAAGTTCTTGGAATATTTTGAAAAAGTCTAATATTATTTGCTAGGAATTTTATAGAAATATTTTATAAAAGTTTATTATTGCTGTCAAGGAAGGAGTTGAAAAAAAAAAAAATACATAAAAAAACAATTTTTCTTGAAAATTAAAAAAAAGCAAGTAAGCAAAGGCTACAGTCGAGCGGGGCCGACCGTTGAATACCCTACAACACTATAATAAATGATACAGTTTATATAGGCGAGATACTCGAAAGAATTCCACAAGATATTGTGACAAATAATAAAAGAAAACCATCAGGTTTCGTTCTCTAATTTTCGAACTATAGAAACTGAAACTAATTTGCTCATTTCCAATTTATTGGTAGATGTTGCACGTAAATGGTCTTCCTAGATCTGGAACCAATATTTCCCAAAGACCTATAATCTCTCAGAAGTGGCAAAAGATTAACATTTATTATTGGTTTTTGACTAAAACGCATCTATATGAGATACAGACATTTGACTATATTCTTCAACGAAATAGTCAGAAGTGCGTCTTTCCTGTATTTGTGAATTATCCAAAAAGGCAATGGAATGGATATTTTCGTATTTTGTCTACAAAAGTTGGCAAACTATTTCACACATTGAATATTTTTGGATGGCCATCCAAAACTATTTGGCTTTTGCAATGTCCGGTAACCTCCATTCAAATGCGCGTGAGGATCGGGCGATAATTACGACTTGCTGACAATTTTGCAGTTTTTTTTTTGTCCATTTCAAATATATGGCGATTATCTCCAAAAAGAGTAGGCTTCTATTCTGACCCTCATCTTATCTCCATGCATTTCATAAGAATCGGGCCATAAATGCGATCTGTATATGATATCCTAATATCCTAACTACTTAGTTTTGTTAGCTGTAGAAATATTATCAAATGTTTAATTCAAAATGAAAATATGCCAAAAATATGACAAAATTTAAAAAAATATAAGAAAATATTACAAAATCAATATTTTCATCTTTAGAGAGATATTTTTATGCATTTTTTTAGACGTTTTTTCTTTCCTGCCAAGAGGCCATTTTGAATTAATGAGAACTGTCGAAATCAGTTCAGCCGTTCTCGACATATAAGAGATCTTTCATATATATCGCACATATTTTGCTATATATCCGATTTGATGGATGTTAACATCAATGTAAAGATCAGAAGTAACCTTGTCAAGGCTTTGTGATTTCGCCGGGATTTAAAATATTCGCGGTTTAATGAAAATTTTTGAATTTTTTCAACACCAAAGATATGGTCTATTTTACCCGCTAAATATTATCCGATGACCACAAAATTGGTAGGCTTCTTCCCCGCCCTAAACTCTAGCTACATGCGAAATTCCGCGTCGATTGGTCTATAATTGCGACCTGTAGAGCAACTGCAAAATCAGGAATTGTTTCAGTTTTTGGTCCATTTCAACCATTAAATATTATGCGATAATCTCCAAAAGATATAGGGTTCTATTCTGACCTTAACCCCACATACATTCTAAATTTCGTGAAGATCGGGCCTGTAGCGTGATTACAAATTAACATGGACAGACGGATAGACGGACAGACGGACGGACGGACATACATAGCTAGATCGACTCAGCTCGGCGAGCTAGGAAGATCCATATATACTTTCCTATATGGGAAACCAATATTTCGAGGTGTTACATAAATTCTGGCCCAATCAAACTTATAATACCCCCAACACATAGTGTTGTAGGGTATAACTACGATAGGAGGTGCTTGGCATAATTTTCTGAAAAAAAAAAAACAAAGTTTGTCCAGGAAGTCTTAATGTTCATAAAAATTCAGGATTAATAAAAACTTAATTTTTGATACCAATGTTATTGAAACAAGTCTTTTTAAATTTAAACATAATATAATTTGAAGAAAAAAAATTAAATATTTCTGGACAGATCTATTTTAATATATAATTAAAAAACAATATAAGGACAAGATATCCAGAAAACAATTTTTAAATTGGACGAATAACTTTAGAAATTTTCAATTCTTAGCCAGGAAATCCTTGAAAATTTTTAAACAATTTATGAAGTGGAAGTTTTTGAAATATGTTTTCCATTTTTTTTTGCAGAATTTCCATTGAATAATTGTCTAACAAAATTCAATGTTTGCAAATAAAAAATAATCGGAGATTTTCGTCCAGGAAATCCTTTAAAAATATTCAAAAAATAATCATTCTTCGCCGGGAATTTTTTGAAAAGATATCCTTAACAATTTTTGGAAAACAACTTTAAGTTTAAAATCTAAAAAATCTACGAAGGTTGGCAATATGAAATACTGAAATATTTTTCTAAAAATTCACAATTATTCAAAGGAAGACCATTCAAAAACATTTCTAAATCCTTGGTAAACATTACCATGTTTCTCCACAAATAAACAAACGTTGTTTTTAAAAAATAACAATAATGGGATTAAGCCTGACTATTTTGCAACGACAAAATACTATGGTATCCCCAAAAAAAATGCCAACACTGTTCTATCCCTGAAAAATATTAAAAAAGTAGGAAAGAAATTTAGAAAAGAAAACGAAAAATATTTGCTCAGGAAGTCTAGTAGCCTTGTTTAACTCTTCAAATCTTGGCCGGAAATATTCCAAAATATTTTAAAAAGGAATCCACGATTCATAAAAAATCCATGGTTATTGGCCAGGAAATCCTTGAAATTGTATTTTAAATCTTTTATTTTTGGACTTTATTTTTAATAACCTTTGATATGATTAAAATCCAATCTGTTGGGTTAAGAAATGTTTTGAGACGATGTATTATATATTTTTAAAAAATTATGGGTACCCAAATTTTGTAAACTTATTATTATATTCTTGCCTATTTCAGAACTTGGTTAAGAGACAACATTACATCAATTCTACATTTCCATCCCTGTGGCAAAACACCAACTATATCCCTTCATAGCAGTGAATGAAAAATCAATTCATATTAAAATTGAAATATGAACTCATTTATATTATCGCAAGCTACAACAAACCCAGCAATAACTCACCGCAGAATGGGTGAGTGGCGAACGAGCGAGAGAATGACTAACTTCTCTAAGCCATCTAATTGCCAATAAATTGCTCATTGCTGTTAATTTGCAGCAAATAAATTGTGCGAATTTGTCGTCATTTTTCACAAAAAGAAAGAAAGAGAAAAAAACAATAATAAAATTGTGTTTTTGTTATTGTCAATTTTGTAAATATGTCTATGTGGCAGTACGTTTGTATGTAATTGGCGGTGGTCGTTTATCGTTGTTGTTGTTTTTTTCTCATCGCGTGTTAGTTGATAGCTTTTTGGGTGCTCGCTCGGTCGTTGAAACTTTCTCACACTATCGCCTGTCATACACGACGACATGGCCCCTACACATTTTATGTGTTTTAGTTGTTGTTGTTCGATAATTTATTATTGTTTTTCTATTGTTCGTGCCGCCAACGGGCGTTGGGTGTAACAACACAACACAACGCTAGCACATACACCCCCTCACCGCACCGCATCCCACCAGTCTACATATAATAAGTGCACAATTTGACAAATTGCATATTTGTATTGTTTTTATTATTGGTTTTTTCCTCGTCTTTTGTTTTGCTTTGCTTTGTTAATGTGTGCGTGAGTGTATGTCATTGGCCTTTCTCTATATCTTACAGTTTTTATTGGAATAACTTCGAATCTACGTTCCAAGTGAGTCTCTCTCTCACTCTCTCTTTGTGTGTGTGCGTGTATCTCTAACATCGTTTCAAAGTGGCGCCACAGGAATTTCTATCGTTACTCATTCGTAGACAAAGTCAAGTGGCAAAAATGTTATTTCGAAAATGTAAGTATATAATATGGTGTGTAAGTGTGTGTGTGTGCGTGTAAACTCAAAACACTTTGTTATTTCTCTTTTATTAACACACGTTTTTTTACAGTTGTTGTGCATTGGAATTGAGTGTTGGCCAGTTTAGGTGGTTGGGTGAAGAAATAAATGTTTATATGTCTTTGAATTTGACACTGAGTGTTATGAAAGAAAAATCTAATCAAAGGATTGGACAGTGTTTTTTTTTTTTTTGAACGATGTCGTAGCTATGTATGAAACTCACTTTAAAGGTCAAAGGTCATTGTTAGTTATGAACCTATAACATGCATAATATCGGTTGATATACTAATAAATTACAGAAGGAAATAAATATTTTATATCAGATTGCCATACATTTTGAATTTCATGTATGAAAATACTAGCTGGCCCGGTCCGCGTTGCCGGCCCCTACATTTAGTTTTTAATGCATATTTTTTAAGGCATTATAGAACACTGATCTCAATGATTTCAAAATAGTCAAAGATAATTGGTCTTTTACACCCATTACCTTAAGATAGGAATTAATTTATTTTTGCTACACT